>NC_047085.1:405394970-405698000 GCF_902459505.1 Geotrypetes seraphini
ATGTCCTTCTTGAGGTACGGCGACCAGTACTGGACACAGTACTCCAGGTGCGGGCGCACCATTGCACGATACAGCGGTATGATGACTTCCTTCATCCTGGTTGTGATACCCTTTTAATGATACCCAACATTCTGTTTGCTTTCTTTGAGGCTATCGCACACTGTGCCGATGCTTTCAATGTTGTGTCCACCATCACCCCCAGGTCTCTTTCAAGGTTGCTCACCCCTAGCAATGATCCCCCCATTTTGTAGCTGAACATTGGGTTCTTTTTCCCTACATGCAGGACCTTGCATTTCTCTATGTTAAAACTCATTTGCCACTTTTTTGCCTACTCTTCCAGTCTCATTAGGTCCCTTTGTAGGTCTTCGCAGTCTTCCGTGGTTCTAACCCTGCCGCAGAGTTTGGTGTCATCAGCAAATTTAATAACCTCACATTTCGTCCCCGTCTCCAGGTCGTTAATAAATATATTGAACAGGAGCGGTCCCAGCACTGATCCCTGTGGAACTCCGCTCGTGACCCATTGACAGTCTGAGTAATGGCCCTTTACTCCAACCCTCTGTTTCCTGCTTGCCAGCCAGTGTTTGATCCATCGGTGGACATCGCCTTGCACCCCGTGGTTCCATAGCTTCTTGAGTAGTCGTTCGTGAGGTACCTTGTCAAAGGCTTTTTGGAAGTCAAGGTAAATGATGTCTATGGATTCTCCTTTATCCATCTGGCTGTTTATTCCCTCAAAGAAGTACAGTAAGTTTGTGAGGCACGACCTTCCCTTGCAGAAGCCGTGCTGGCTCGCCTTCAGTTGTCCATTGTTTTCTATGTGTTCGCAGATTGTGTCCTTAACCAGTGCTTCCATCATCTTTCCCGGGACCGAGGTCAAGCTCACCGGCCTGTAGTTTCCCAGGTCATCCCTTGATCCCTTCTTAAAGATGGGCGTGACGTTTGCTATTTTCCAGTCCTCTGGGATCTCCCCAGTTTTTAAGGATAGGTTACATATTTGGCGAAGTGTTTCCGCTATTTCGTTTCTCAGTTATTTTAGTACCCTTGGGTGGATGCCGTCTGGACCAGGTGATTTGTCGCTCTTCAGTCTGTCTACCTATCGGAGGACATCCTCTCGGCTTACCTCTAGTTGGACCAGCTTTTCATCATGGTCTCCGTTTATGATCTCCTTGGGTTCTGGGATATTGGATGTGTCCTCTCTCGTGAAAACTGACGAGAAGAACTTGTTTAACCTGTCAGCTATCTCTTTTTCCTCCTTTACCACTCCCTTCCTGTCTCCATCGTCCAATGGTCCCACTTCCTCCCTGGCTGGTTGTTTCCCCTTCCCTAAAGAATGGTTTAAAGTTTCTTGCTTCCCCCGTCCAGTCTCTCCTCATATTCTCTTTTTGCTTTTCTAACTACTCGGTGACAGTCTTTTTGTTGCCTTTTGTGCTCCTTCTGGTTGTCCTTTGTTGGGTCCTTTTTCCATTTTCTGAAAGATGTTTTCTTGTCCCTTATCGCCTTTTTCACTGCATTTGTTATCCACGCTGGGTTTTTTGTTCGATTCTTTTTGCACCCTTTCCTAAACCTGGGGATGTACAGGTTTTGTGCGTCATGCACCGTGCTCTTGAGTAGGGCCCAGGCTTCCTTTACGGTCTCCATCTTCCCTGAGCTGTTGCTGAGCTTCTTTCCCACCATTTTCCTCATGGCCTCGTAATTTCCTTTTCTGAAATTGAGTGCTGTTGTTGTGGTTCTTTTCACCTTTGATGTTCCTATTTTTAGCTTGCACTGGATCATGTTGTGATCGCTGTTTCCTAGTGGCGCTAGTACTACCACCTCCTTTGCGGGTCCCCCTAGCCCGTTGAGGATTAGATCAAGAGTGGCATCTCCTCGTGTTGGTTCCGTGACCAGCTGTTCCATGAAACAGTCCCTCACCGCCTCCAGGAATTTTGTTTCTCTCGTGCAATTTGAGTGTCCAATGCTCCAGTCTATTCCAGGGTAGTTGAAATCCCCCGTTACTACCACATTTTCGCTTTTGCATACCTGCCTCAGTTCAGCCTCCAGGTCCTGGTCGTTTTGCTTCCGGTTGTCCTGGTGGGCGATAGTACAGTCCCAATTTTATGTCTGCTCCATTTTCTCCTGTCAGCTTAACCCATAGTGATTCCAAGCCATCTGCCCTTACTGTTGTTTCCATCCTGGTTGAAGGGATGGAGTCTTTTATATATAGCGCTGTTCCTCTACTCTTCTTGTGTGTACTGTCCCTCCTATAGAGTTTGTACCCTGGTAGGACCACATCCCATTTGTTGTCTACGGACCACCATGTTTCTGTGACTCAAATTATGTCTAGGTCCTCCTTACAGGCTATAAATTCTAGCTCTCCCATTTTGGTTCTTAGGCTCCTAGCATTTGTGTATAGGCAAATTAAGTCCCTGCTATTTACCTTCTCTGTTGGTTTTCCTCGTGGTTTGGTGCTCCTGCCGACCCCTTCATGGGCTGCCAGTCCCCGAGCCTCGTTCTGTTCATCCTCCTCCTGTGGTGTGTCTGTTTCATCCTCATCCCCCTCTTGTGGTGTGCCTATCTCATCCTTTACCTGCATCCCCATTTTTGGATGTCCCTCTGGCTCCGGCTGTTTCCTCCTTTTCCCGCTCTTTAGCTTCATTAGTTCCTTGGGCCCCTGCATTGCGTCTATGGGTTTTTTTTTCAAAAAATGTCCACTCAGTCTCGAGCCCTCTACCGCCTTTTCCCGGTTCAGCATCCTTGCTTGATACTTAGTCTGATGTGTCGATGTCAGATCGACTATCGGCTTTCCCCTTGTCCTCAGTTTAAAGCCATGTCTATGCCGGTCTGGATGTTGTGTGCCAGCATCCTCGTCCCAGCCGTGCTCAGGTGCAGTCTGTCCCTCCTGTAAAGCTTGTTTTTCCCCAGGAAGGTTGTCCAGTTCCGTACAAAGTGGAAACCCTCCTATTCGCACCATCTCCTCAGCCAACCGTTTATTGCTTGCAGCTCGGTCTGCCTCCTTGCATCCGCCCTCGGTACTGGCAGGATCTCTGAGAAGGCTATCTTCCTTGTCCTCAGCTTCAGTCTCCTCCCCAGGATCTTAAACTGCTCGGTCAGTGTAGTCCTGTTGTAGTTCCTTCTGCTGATGTCATTGGTTCCAACGTGGATTATCACTGCTGTCTCCTCCATCTCAGCTCCTTTCAGGATTCTCTCGATTCTGTCGGAGATGTCCTTTGTCCTCGTCCCTGGGAGACATGTCACTAGTCGGTCTCCTCTGCCTCCTGCTATGTGACTGTCCACCTCTCTCAGGATTGAGTCTCCCACCACGATTGCAGATTTCCCTTTTCTCAGCTTCCTCTTAGGCCTCAGGTCCGTATCTGTGACTCGATCCTCCAATCCATCCTCCTGGTTCTGATGGGTCTCTGCCTCCTCTGCCTGCTCAGTTCCTCCGCTAGGTCCTTCCCCCAGGTGTCTGGTGGGTTCTGTCCTCCATCTGTTGGTTCCCTTCTGAATTGCTGATGATCCTGTGCCTCTACCATCTTGCAGGCCTCCTCGATGAATCTCTCGAGCTCTCTAACCTGCTCATTGATGTGGCTCTCTCTGGTTGTATCCTCAGTTGCCTCAGTTACCCACGGTTCCTCTACGGTGCGGAGTCCCTCCAGCTCCTGGACCTTGACCTGCAGTCTCCCGACCTCCTTCTTTAAGCTATCCAGTTCCTGACATCAATTGCATATGTACGCCTGTCTCCCGGAGGGGAGGTAGTCATACATATGACACTCGATGCAGTATACTGGGAAGCTTCGCTGGGCTTCTGCTGCCTCCATTTCTCTTTTCTCATACCTAAAGTTCCTTGGTGTGTTGGAGTGTGCCCGGCGTGTAGCTAGCTGCTGCTGGTGTCCTCTCTTTCTCCAAAGAAATGGTCCACAGCTAAGGATACATTCTTCGAATTTCTCCTCACAAACTCAACAACTTGTCCCTACAACCTACTGACTGGTGACCTGAACATCCACCTAGAGCAGGGTGAACAAGGCGACACCAAAGAATTACTATCCTTTATCGCTTCTCTAGACTTCTTTGTGCCACCCCCAGAAAGAACCCACCAAAAAGGTCACCAACTAGACCTAGTCTACCCAAAAATGTTCTGGCATCCAAACACCTGGACCGACACCCTATGGTCAGACCACTATGCAATTTCCAATTCAACTGGCAAGCCAAACGTTCCCCTACCAAGCCCAAAGGGGCAAAAAGAACTAGGAAAATGACAGCTTCCAGAGGCTTGGTAAACCCAGCTGAATTCTGGTCACATTACGAGGTCTTGACGGACTCAGACTCCCTCTCTGTAGACTCCTGGACCAATACGAGCATGCAAATTCTAAACAAAATGGCACCATCAAATTAAGAAAAATGAGAAATAAAAACCTAGATGGCTGGTTTGACGCTGAACTAGAAACAACAAAATGAGAATTACGAAAACTGGAAAGACAATGGCTAAAATCAGGAGATAACAAAGGAAGAACAACTTGGACACTAAAATTAAAAGAATACAAAAAACTTATAACTACAAAACGCACAAATTTTTACGCACAAAAAATAAACTTTCCCAACACCAACACTAATGACTATTTAAACTAGTTAATAATCTTTATGATATATATGCCTTTTCCCACACCATAACAGACTCCCCACTATCGGCCAATGCTTTGGCTGAATTCTTCAACTACAAAATCAGTAACCTAAGATCCAACCTACTGACCTCCACAACCAACCACTTGAACTGCCCAGTCACCCAACACATTGACGAACCCAGGGTAGACATGCTCTGGAGCGATTTCTCTATCCCCACCTGGAACCAATTCTGCAAATTCTACTCAAAATATGCCGATTCGTAGTGCAGATTAGACAATTGCACACCTAACATCATGAAAGCCGCTCCAGTCACCTTCAAAGCCAAGCTACACAATTGGCTCTCCTCTCTATTGCTGTCTGGTATGTTTCCCAAGGAGTTAGGTAAGATACTAATCACACCAATTATAAAAAATCCCAAGGACTCTATTAAGTTGTCCTCAAATTACAGGCCCATTGCAAACATTCCCCTTTTTGTAAAGCTGATGGAAGGCCTGGTAAACCAGGATTTAGTATCGTACCTGGACAAATTCAGCATACTTCATGACAACCAATCAGGTTTTCATTCCGGGTTCAGCATGGAAACAGTTATTGCTTCATTGCTGAATTCCCTCCTGAATCTATTCAGCCAAGGCTCTAGTGCACTAATCCTTCAGCTAGATTTGAGTAGTGCCTTCGATTTAGTCGTTCATGCCATCCTAACTGACTGCTTGGAGTCAATTGGATTCACCGGCAATGTATTGAAATGGTTCCATGGTTTCCAGACTAAACGATCATACCAAGTCCATATTGATAACAATCAATCCTCCTGCTGGGTAAACCCATGCGGAGTCCCATAGGGCTCCCCCCTATCCCTTACCCTGTTCAAATTTATCTTGCCTCACTGGCGACCCTACTACAAAAATTAAAAATCAAATTTTACATCTATGCAGATGACATCACCATAGTCCATCCTCTAACAAACCTGACTCCTGAAATGAAGAATCAACTAGCATCAACACTAAAGCATATTGAGTCATGGATGACCGAGTTCAAACTGAAACTCAATTCTGAAAAAAACAAATTCTTCCTGGCGAGCCCGAATGACAAAATCAAAGACACTTTAATTTCCCTGAATGGACAGACCTCTATTGTTGAGTCCCTAAAAATCCTGGGTGTGACACTAGACCGTTACCTCACTCTATAGATATTCACACAGAGTCACTGATCAAAAAAGGTTTCTCGACACTATGGAAACTTAGAACCTTCAGAAAGTATTTCAACGCAGCATCTTTTCGCCTACTGGCACAATCCTCCATCTTGAGCCTGCTCGACTACTGTAATATCATCTATCTGGGGTCCCTCAAGAAAACCATTCAGAGACTCCGAATCATACAAAATTCTGCAGTGCGACTGATTTTCGGCATAAAAAAAATGGGACCACATAACCCTGTACTACCAAAAACTCCATTGGCTGCCACAAGAAGCAAGAGTGCTGTTCAAATTTGCCTGCCTTTGTTTCAAATCTATTCTTGGCATGGCTCCCTTATACCTGGTCTCCCATTTTTAATTGGATTGTTCCACCAGACCCACATGTAGAATACATACGTTCAGCCACCCTTCAATAAAAACCTACCAATACAAAAGATTCCTTAACAGAACGCTAGCCTTCCAAGTAAGTCAACAAAACAGCTGGCTAGGCAACATCATCAAGCACTCCTCATCCTACCTTAAATTCAGAAAACTAGTTAAAATCAACCTGTTTAACCGATTTGTAACCAAGAACTCTTAAACCTTTCACTGTACTCCTATCACATATTCTTGATTTCCCTACATTGTGACTTTATGTAACCAAAGTCTTCATTGTTATTTTTTTTTCGCTGACTGTCCAGCTCTTCTTGTTGTAAACTGCCTCAAACTACTATGGCTTTGGTGGTATATAAAAATAAAATTATTATTATTATTATTAAAGAGGATATGCCTTTCCAGTAAAGAGCCTCCCTCAACTGAGGCCACCAGTATTTACTATTGGATACATTAGAACTTTTGTGATCCAAGATGGCTGCCGCTATCTAATTGCTGCAGGACGTCTGAAAGAGTCTTTCTTACCACGCTGGAAAATGCCGAAAAGTTCTCTGGATGTTACAGCTTTATTGGAACAATCTGATAGAGAAGTGGCTAGTCCAGCCACTCTCTTACTGACTGTAGCTTTGGCTCCAGATAAAGACTGGATCCTTAAGCTCTTCTATAAAAATAGATCTAGAGACTTCCTGGGTTTCCTTATTCAAATTTTCCCTGATGTCTCGAGAAAGACTTAGAAGAAAAGAAAAGAATTTTTATTACTGAGACCAGGTGTGACCCAGATAGGGGGTTTATTTTTCCTTAGATACCCTTGTAAATATGTAATTAGATACCGTACTTTAAAATATATCTTTTTTGACCCAGCTCACTTGACGGCTTTCCTCTCTCGAAGCTCCTTGAAAAAGGAAAAACTTCTGGGTCCAAGTAATTTAGCTCTCTTTCAGCAACAGATATTATGATTTGCTTTAATTGATTGATATATTGTACTTTATTCACTCCTATTTTTAAATCTTGAATCTAATTTTGAGGACTAGTGTGTGATTAAGTTGAGTAATATATTTCTTTTGTAATTTTGGTTTATTTTCATGTTTGATAATATTATGTTTTCTTAATTGCACTTTCTGTTCAAGATGAAATGCGTATTAAATAATTTGAAAAGTTATAAATAAAAAAATAATAATAAAAAAGTACCGTATTTTCACGCATATAACGCACGCGTTATACACGATTTTACAAACCGAGTATAACCATGCGCGTTATATGCGTGATCGCGTTGTACAAATTTTTTTTACATAGTTTCCCCCCCGATGTCCGATTCATCACCCCGAAGGACTGCTCGCACCCCCACCCCGAAGGACCGTTCACACCCCCCCAGCCTCCCCCTCCCGTATGCCAGTGGTCCCGCCTTTTCTCTGACATCAGACAAGGGGCGGGACCGCGGCAGAGGAAGCAGCGCAGCGCAGGGCTCAGAGAAGGGTCGGGACCGCCAGCAGAGGAAGCAGTAGGGCTCACTGACATCGAGAAACAACGGTAGGCAGCTTCTCCATGCGGGGAGGGAGGCTGGGGGGGTGCGAGCGGTCCTTCGGGGTGGGGATGAGAGTGGTCCTTCAGGGTGGGGGTGCGAGCGGTCCTTCTGGGTGATGAATTGGACGTTGGGGGGGGCATCAGGCTTTCAGGGTGGGGACAGGACTTCAAGGGGGACAGGACTTCAAGGGGGGACAAGACTTCAAGGGGGACAGGCAGACCTTCAAGAGGGGACAGGCAGACCTTCAAGGAGGGACAGGACTTCAAGGGGGGACAAGACTTCAAGGGGGACAGGCAGACCTTCAAGGGGGGACAGGACTTCAAGGGGGGACAAGACTTCAAGGGGGACAGGCAGACCTTCAAGGGGGGAAAGGACTTCAAGGGGTGGGGGGGGACCAGAGGGGACTCGGGGCAGGGCTGGAAAGTGAGAGTCGGGACCAGAGGAGACTCGGGGCAGGGCTGGAAAGTGAGAGTCAGGACCAGAGGAGACTTGGGGCAGGGCTGGAAAGTGAGAGTTGGGACTAGAGGAGACTCGGGGCAGGGTTGGAAAGTGAGAGTCGGGACCAGAGGAGACTCGGGGCAGGGCTGGAAAGTGAGAGTCGTGACCAGAGGAGACTCAGGGCAGGGCTGGAAAGGAGAGTCGGGGCGGTGACAGGAGAGTCGGGGCAGCGACAGGAGACTCGGAGCGGCAAGCAGCATGCGCGGTATACACGTGTGCGCGCTATATAAATTTTTTTTTTACATATATTTCGGTTTCCCGCGCGCTATAGCCGTGTGTGCGTTTTACACGGGTGCGCGTTATATGTGTGAAAATACGGTATTTACTATTGTAGGGAGGGAGGAGGATAAAATGGAAGCCTTGGGACATAGAAGGACTATTCCACAGCTTCTATAGAGTTAGATGCCCAGATTTCTGTCTTGCTTACAAATTTGGATGCACAAATTATAAAATAATGCAGCTGTGCACCTAACTTAAATGATAAATTAGTTGCCAATTGGCTTTAAGTACCAAGAATAGCCAGAAGAGGCATTAATTGGTGCTACTTGGCATTAAATTGCAATTATGCGCATAACTTAGGAGCCAATTTTCAGACTGGAGGAAGCAGCCTTACTACCTCCCGCGGTCAGTGGCGAACTTGGAAATCAACGCGGCCGCATCCAGCAACCGGCAATGACTTCCCCAGTCTATGTTCAGCCATGTTTGGCATAGTCAGCTGAGCTATATTCATCAGCTGACTGGCTAAGTCATAGCAACCAAATATAGACCTGCTATTGACACTGACAGGCTATGTCATCTCTGCTGTTTTTGTGGCTTCAGAGAGAAGGTATGTCAGTCTCACAGTGGGAGGGTCAGTGAGGAAGGGATAGAAAGATGATGCAGAGGGAAGGCCTAGCCCCAGCAGGGAAGAAAGTGAAGCAGCCCTTCAGAGTGCTGCCACTTTTGCTTTAGGAGGCCTCGGAGCAGAGGTATGTCAGGTCTCAACGGGGTGAGGGGTCACTGAATTGACATGTCTGATTTTTGGTGAATCAGGCAGCACTAGTGTCAGGGATGGAGTTGAGGGATTGTCAGGGACATTCGGGGGGAAGGGTTCAGGGGTCCATCTTACATAGGGCTTATTTTTGGGGTAGGGCTTATATTAGGAGCATCTTTAAAAATCATGCTAAGGCTTATTTTCGGGGAAACACAGTATCGGCAAAGGTGCTACACATTCATGTATATATTTGATCAGTGTTCTTCAGTGCAAGACCCACTTAGACCAAAGTACAGGTTACAGTATTATCTTCAAAGGGAAATAACCTCCTCCATGTTGGAAACCCCAGACCCCTTATATGAGTCCTGGAAAATAACAAAGTCCATCAGCATCCCTAAGGCTTCCCTTCTTTTTCAGCCTGGAACTACTATGGGCTACTTTAAGGGGGTTTCAGTGAGGCTTCTTTTCATTCTCCTCCCCCGGTCTTTAAAGACAATTTGTTTATTTTTTCACCAGTCCCCATATCACAATTCCTTATTCCAAAATACAGATCAGTGCTCAGTACATTAGAAACTGAATTGATTCATCTTCCTGTGTCTCTGAATATTTTGCTTGGTTGGGGTGAATACACTGATTTTTCCACTTCAGTAATGGCCTTGATCCACTGCTAATCAAGGTCACAAATTAAAATGACAAATGATTTCAATAGGCATTACAATAATATATTTTTTAAGCCATAAATAGCAATCTGCTTCTTAAATTTAAAGTTTCAAGTTTCATCTTTATTTACTATACTGGCCATCAAAATGATCTGGATAGTTTACAATAACACCTCATAAAAAATAAAAACACAAAAACAATATTAAGCCATAAACAATGAGATTAACTAAGAATTTAAGTTTCAAATATAATTACATCTTGAAATACTGCTCATCGCAAAATATCTAAATGGTTTATAAACAAATCAAATAAGATAAAAAATGGAAATAAGAAGTAAAAAGAAGAATGAGAGAGGGAATGGAGACAGAAATACGATAATTGATAGGAAAGAGTGGCTGGGAAGAAAAGGAGGGCCTAGTTCCATAAGCCTGAAAGTTAGCTATCATAAGTTCTAAACTGAAGGAAATCATTCTACTGAAACTTCATTGATCGGTCTTACTACAAGTCTACTCTATCATTTAGACCATTGTAAATCTGTACTTCTACTTTCTCTCGATTTGACAGCTAAATTTAGTACCATGGATCATTCTCTTCTGCTTAATAGGCTTCACCAAATTGGTATCATATTCATTATCTTTGACTGGTTTGTTTCCTACTTTACTAACAGAAGATACCAAGTCCACTTTCAAGAGTCATTATCTAAAATTACACCCTGCCCTATAGCAATCCTCAGGGCTCATTCTGGCCCCTATTCTTTTCAATCTCCTTTTAGCTCCACTGTTAACTCTAGCACGATCTATAGGATCTGACAGCATTCATTTATGCAGATGATATACAACTTCTTTGTCCATTTCATCCAGCCAATATTTCTAATATTCACAGTATCAACCATAACTTTGTTCAGATTAATTCACGTCTTCATGACAATCAACTTCTATTCAATCCCCCCCCTACCCAAATACTTGGATAACTAGCCACTCCTATTCTTCTTTCTAACACATCTGTTCCTTTAGCTTCCTCGCTGAAAGTACTTGATATTATATTAAAACTGTGATCTTGCTCACTTGTTTAGATAGATTACAAATCATTCCAAGGTTATTTGGAATCGATATTCAGCATGCAACTGGTAAACTATCTCCAGCCAGTCTTCACGCAATAGCACTTGACTGACAGCTGGTTACATGCTAATTCTGAATACAAGGGTAGTAGGCACTCAAGGTGAACATTCAGCCTTACATCCACTCTTAATTTACTTTTAAGCCCCTAGCCTGTAGCACACCTTCCCCCCTAGACATCACATGTATTGTCTTATTTTGTATGTAATTGTGTAACTCGCCCTGGATAAGAGTGGGAGATAAATAAACAAAATGACCATTAATGATTAAAACACAGCCTGATTATTTAGTTTAAAATTAAATAAAACAAGGTAACTAGACCAGTGGAGGTACTGACGATGGCTTTGCACAGATCAAGTCACTTTGAGATCAATTCTATGAACTGCATCTAGATTTAGGTCAAAAAAATGTTGTCTGACCATGGCAACGAAGGATCTCCCAATTCCAACCCAGCATGCACCAAAAATAAGGGGAGAAAATAGCCTCAAATTAATGTAGCAGTACAGGACCAAAAGGTACAGAGAAATAAACTGCATTCAGTACTTTCACCAGCAAAAAAAACTGCCCATACAACAGCTCAGGTTAGGACCAGGACCAGGACACCCAGAAGCGCATTCAAGGACTTATCTGAAAGAGAAGACTTGAGCTCCAGCGCTGTCAGATCTCGTCCATCGTCCCCTAACTTGAGCTGTTGTTTGGGGAGTTTATTTGCCAGTGAAAATACTGAAAGCAGTTTATTTTTCTGTACCTTTTGGTCCTGTACTGCTTCATTAATCTGAGGCTTTTTTCTCCCCTTATTTTTGGTGCATGCTGGGTTGGAATTGGGAGGACCCTCGGTGCCACGGTCAGACAACATTTTTTGAGGTGTATTGGTTAATATTTTGTGTTGTTTGTCCTCACAGCAGTTTATCTAGATTTAGGTGCCAAGAAGGTATCTATCTGGAACCTGTTCTATAAATAAAAGTAGGTACTTACATTCCTGTAAAGAATACTAGTGTAACAGGTCAGAAACAGTATGTATACACAACCATTTATAGCAGGCACAGAGCTGGTATTAAAGCTTGCACCTTGATTGCTAAAAAACCCACAGGTAAATCATATTCTGTGGGGCTCTTTTCTTAGCAGAGCTAAAATGTGGCCTGTGCTACCATTGCCGGTAAATGGCTGAATTTCCTGTTTCTAATAATGGTCACATGCTAACTTTTGTATCACACAAATCGTAAAGTATTGTAGTAACATTTGATTGACACAGCACTTAAATTGCACTGCTACTAAGCCAATAATGGGTAAACTACTCAGAGTAGATGGCTTTCAATAATAAAGTGGAGAAAAAAAGTCTCAAAACAATTTCAGCAGTGATTAAACACTCTGCTCAAGCTGCCGATTTACTATCATAGGAAAAAAAAAATCCTCTAGAGAGGACAACCCACTGTGCACACTAGAAAAAAATGAAGCAAAACTTAGCTATCCATTGATATTTTCATCAGCATCTTCCCTGAAGATCATAACATTAGCATTCACACTTTTGTCACCTGTCACCAACAGTATGACTCACATACAACTAAATAATCACATAACTCATTGTAGTGTAAGAACAATTTTGGATGCAGCTTTATTAATTATCATAACTTTATCACTATTACAATACAATTCAGATCAAATAACCACAAACACCCAATGTGGTTTTCATACCCCCAGAAACTATTCAGTGATGAAACTAGCTCCATTTAATTTCTTAAACTGTATAATATCATCTCAACATCACCATACAATATATATCAAAACAGCAACAAACCCCCAATGTGGATTTCACAACCTCAAAGAGCTATTCAGTGACGAAACTAGTTCCTGTAACATCATCTAAACATGAACTACGGTAATGCCAGGCCATGCCTCCCCTTGTAGCAGTGTCGCCTGAGAGTGTTACATGTAATTATTTATTAACTGCTGATGTCTCAACCGCCACTGGGTTCAATACTACCTTTTCCACTCCCGTTCCAGCTGTGACTTCCCCAAGCCCCAACAACCCAAAAAATCCCAACCCAAAAGTCTGCCACAACAAAAACACAAACCATGGGAGGGAGGGTGGGATCATTTCACATAGCCCTAAGCTATCCATCGTTTTCCTCACACTGTCCCTCCAAACCGCCAAAACACCTAACCAATCACAAAGTCAAGCCCTCCCCCAATCTCCCCATTTACCTCAACCAATCACATGTGCACTTATAGCTCCATTAACCCTTTATCACTTCCTTCACAACCATCTACAATCCTTATTCCCCTGACCTTCAGCACCTATACTAACCTGTTTATTACCCCCCTCCCCCCTTAATCTATAATTACTCCTCACAGGTGACTAGGCTCAGCAAATGTTATATTCCACCAGCTCATTCTGGTGTCTTCTATATTGACACAAATCCAGCCCCATAGATAGATCTGTCCCTTTGTAAACAAGGTGAGAATTGTTCCCAAAGGTAGAAATGCACTCTCAACCAGTGATTAAGATGCTTTAGAGCAGTGCTCTTCAAACACTGGTCCACGGACCGGTACCGGTCCACAGAAATTTTCTGCTGGTCTGCAGGGCTGGCACGTGCATTGGGTCCGAGACAGTATTCTTCAACCGCCAGTCTGCAGTGTGATCGATACGGCACAAAGCTGTGGGCAGCGGCTCCTACGTGCGTCCTGCACCTGAACCGGAAGCCTTCTCTCGCAACTTCAGAGGGAAGGCTTCCAGATGAGGCGCGGGACACGCGAGGAGCCGCTGCCCGGGTCTTAGTGCACTGAATTAGTGAGGAAGAGGGAGCTGGCCCGAAGATAACACCGGGGATGGCATAAAATAACCAGGCAGGAACAGGCCATTAGGTAAGGAACAGTATGGAGGGAGGGAGAATTATTTTAGTTTTAAATTTAGTGATTGAATTGTGTCAATTTTGAGAATTTACATCTGTTGTCTATATTTTGCACTGTTCAGGAATAAATGCATTTGTTCCTTTTTCTCTGGTGTATTTGCATGGGGTTATCTGTGTTCTGGTTGGAATGAATGATGAGAAGCATACAGTGTGCTTAGTAGTGTGTGTGTGTGTGTGTATGTGTGTGTGTGCTTAGTAATGTGTGTGTGTGTGTGCTTAATAGTGTGTGTGTGTGTGTGTGTGTGCGTGCGTGTGTGTGTGTGTGTGTGTTGCCGGTCCATAGGTGTCTAAAGGTTGAAGAACACTGCTTTAGAGGACCTGGCTGCCTACCTTGAAGAAAATGACCCAGATCAGGAGTCCTGGCCAGAATATTAGTACCTGTAAATATGTGTATTATTATTATACAATTTATGTTTATTATATAATTTATTATAACGCTCACATAAAACAATAAATCATATATGCGTATATGCCTGAATTCTGATCATTTATGTGAATTCTTGACACTAAAATGTTTGCATTATTTTTACTGAGTTAACCATTTGGGGCCAGATTCTATAAATGGTGCCTAAATCGGCAGTCACCTACAAAAATGGCACCAGTCGCTATCAATCATGCTTAGATGCCATTTAAAGAATCACGGCTAATGGCGCCTACCACAAAACCTATGTATCTGCAATGTAGGCCAGGGTTTTACTGGCCTATATTACAGATTCCCAAGTTCTTTTGAGAATCGCATCTAATGGCACCATAAGGTCATCTCTGCCCCTAACCATGTCTACTCTGAGCTTAGGCGCTGTTTAGCGGCTTTGTGTGGACGCAATTACGATGCCTTCTCTAGTAGGCGCCTCCTACCTCCTACTTTTTTTTAGCAAGTTTTTATTGGTTTTTAACGGTGCGGTCAATTATCGCACTGATTAAAGCCAATTAAAACAATTAAATTAGGCAGTGGTAGGGTGCCTAAAACTGGCTAACTTACACACCATTTACCGAATCAGGCCCTTCGTGTGTAAAATCGAAATGAGAGATATATATTCCATCAATATTGTTTGACTTTGTCTCGAACCACTTGCTTGATGCTTTGTGCTCCCCAAAATGCAGTGCAGATCCAAAATAGAATCTAAAAGGAAAAATATGGGCAGAATGAAACATTTTATACAAATATTAGTCATCAGTTGCACATGTTGAATATTTTATTCTAGCAAGCTGGCATTATGGGCTTGAGAATCATATCCCAGTAGTCCCGGTGTGTTCCTACAAGTTCAGTTTTATTTACCCCAGCTTGAGGACAACATTACAATACAGCCAAGAGTCCGAGATTCAGGCTCCATCTGGGCAGACCAAGAAAGTAGAAGAACGATTACAACTACTTCTATAAATTATCTTAACAAATCTGTTTATTTCAGTCATGAGCCTTAGGCCTGATTTCTGAAACTCACTAAGATACTATAACTAGGCTTGAAGAAATCAAGAACAGGTGAATATATTCAGATATATAACACAGAGAAGAAAAGTATGTGAACAGCAGAAACAATTTCTCCCAAACTGTTGTGCCTTCACTTGATCACCTTGTTGCATAACATCTGTACCAGTCTCAGCAAGGTGACCCCCCTACAATGGAAGTATGGTAGGAAGGATAAAAAAGCAGCAAAAACCCCCAAAAGATTTTGGTACAGAAGATTGGTTGTACCAGTTTGTTAGCGTCCATATAACTTAAAAACAATCCACAAGTGACCCACAATATAAAAACCAAAGAATGTATAGAATATAAATGAACTAACAGAGGCCATGTTTTGACAAAATAAAAATGCCTTCCTCAGGGCTCATATAGGGTCCATGGCTGTCAAATATAAAAACATACAAGTCATAAAAAATCCAAGTAGTTAAGTGGCTACAAACAATCAGCACAGCACACAAGTACAGACATGACAGAAGATTTTTTCCTGGTACAGTAATAAGCCATAAGCAGCTTCATCATGGCCCACTATAGCAGTCGACACATGGATGAGGTGTTGGTGTGAAGAAGAAGGATTACACTTCGCCCACAACTGGACGACGTTCTGGGGAAGAGCAAGCTATTAAGGAAGGATGGACTCCATCTCAGCGGAGACGGAACAAAGCTACTTGCAAGCAACATCAAGAGAGAAAATGAGAAGTTTTTAATTTAGGAAGAAGGGGAAAGCTGACAGTCGATCGAGAGTCGATGGTTTGGGAACCGGTATACCCAGAGGATACCATGCAGGAATATAGCGGGGAAGACTCACCGGATTATAGGCAAGACAGAAATCCTGATGGATCAAAAAGGACACAAGAGGGAATGAAATGCAAGAAAGTAACATGCCGCAAACTCAAGTGTATGTACACGAACGCAAGGAGCCTAAGGAATAAGATGGGGGAATTGGAAGCTATGTCATACAAGATAACCTTAACATCACTGGCATCACGGAAACATGCTGGAACGAGGAAAATATCTGGGACATTTTGCTACTGGGATACAAGCTATACCGCAGAGAAAGAATAGGTCAAAAAGGTGGTGGTATTGCCCTATAGGTGAAAGAAGGAATTGAGTCTATCGGAGAGAATACACCGGAAACAAAAAATAAGGTAGAGACTCTATGAGCCAAAATTCCAGGAACAAATGAAACAGAAACGAAGATCGGCATCTACTACCGATCCCCAGGGCAGTCCAAAGAAATTGATGGAGAAATGACTGAAGAGATTAAACACAACAGCAAGGGAGGCAACACAGTTATCATGGGTGACTTCAATTATCCAGGGATAGACTGGAACTTAGGCACTTCTGGCTGCAGTAGGGAGACCAAGTTCCTGGATGCTGTAGGCGATTACTTCCTGGAACAACCTGTCAAGGAAAATACTAGAGGATATGCAATTCTGGGCTTAATTCTAAATGGACTACGAGGACCGGCGCAAGGTGCAGAAATAGAAGGGACGCTGGGAATCAGTGATCACAATATGATCCACTTCAACCTGGACATAACATCGATCCAGAATGACAGACATGGCATTGAACTTCCGAAAAGGGAATTACGAAAGGATGAAACTCATGGTGAGGAAGAAGATTAAGAAGAGGATACACACTGTAAAAACGCTAAAGCAAGCATGGTCTCTTTTTAAGGACACATTCACCGAGGCGCAAAATCTATATATACCACGTATCAACAAGGGATCTAAGAGGAAAAAGAACAAGGAGCTGGCGTGGCTCACTGTAGCGGTGAAGGAAGTGATCAGAGACAAGAAGACTTCGTTTAAGGAATGAAAAAGGTCAAAAACGGAGGAAAACTGGAAAAAACACAAACAGCATCAAAGCAGAGGGGCCAAAAAAGACTATGAGGAAAAAATAGCCAAGGAGGCAAAAAACTTCAAGTTGTTCTTTCAATATATTAAAGGGAAACGACCTGCGAAGGAAGTTGTGGGGCCATTGGATGACCATGGAATAAAGGGAGTGCTAAAGGAGGACAAAGCCATTGCTAACAAACTGAACACATTTTTTGCATTTGTTATTACTGAAGAGGATATACACAGCATACCGGAAGCTTACAGGCTATACGCAGGAAACGAAGACGGGAAACTGACAGGATTGACGGTCAGTCTAGAAGAGGTATGCAGGCAGATTGTTAGGCTTAAAAACGATAAATCCCCGGGACTGGATGGCATCCATCTGAGGATAATCAATGAACTGAAAGGGGCTATAGCTAAACTGCTTCAACTAATAGCCAATCTGTCGATCAAATTGGGAAGGATTCCGGAAGACTGGAAAGTGGCGAATGTTACGCCGATCTTCAAGAAAGGTTCGAGGGGAGATCCGGGAAACTACAGACCGGTGAGTCTGACCTTGGTACTGGGAAAGATGGTAGAGGCGCTGATAAAGAACCGCATCATTGATCACCTTGACGGACAGGATCTGATGAGGACCAGCCAGCACGGCTTCAGCAAAGGAAGATCTTGCTTGTCGAACTTGTTGCACTTCTTTGAGGGAGTAAACAGGCAGATAGACAAGGGTGACCCATCGACATTATATATCTGGATTTTCAGAAGGTGTTCGACAAGGTCCCGCATGAATGACTACTTTGAAAAATTGTGAGCCATGGAATTGAGGGTGAAATACTCACGTGGATTAAAAACTGGCTGGCAGATAGGAAACAGAGAGTGGGGTTATATGGACAATACTTGGACTGGAAAAGCATCAACAGTGGAGTGCCGCAGGGTTCGGTGCTTGGACCCATGCTCTTCAACATATTGATAAACGACCTAGAAATTGGTAAGATGAGCGAGGTGATTAAATTTGCAGATGATACAAAGTTATTCAGAGTAGTGAAAATGCAGAAGGATTGCGAAGACCTGCATCGTGACATAAACATGCTTGAGAAATGGGCCGCGACATAGCAAATGAGGTTTAACGTGGATAAGTGTAAGGTGATGCATGTCGGTAGCAAAAATCTTATACACGAATACAGGATGTACAGTGCAGTACTCGGATAGACCCCCCAGGAAAAAGACTTGGGAGTACTGGTTGACAAGTCAATGAAGCTGTCCGCGCAATGCATGGCGGCAGCAAAAAGGGCAAACAGAATGCTAAGAATGATTAAGAAGGGGATCACAAACAGATCGGAGAAGGTCTTTATGCCGCTGTACTGGGCCATGATACGCTCCCACCTGGATTACTGCATCTAGCACTGGTCGCCGTACATGAAGAAGGACACAGTACTACTTGAAAGGGTCCAGAGAAGAGCGACTAAAATGGTTAAGGGGCTGGAGGATTTGCCGTACAGTGAGAGATTAGAGAAACTGGGCCTGAGGAGACTGAGAGGGGACATGATCGAAACATTGAAGATAATGAAGGGAATAGACTTAGTAGATAAAGACAGATTGTTCACCCTCTAAAGTTAAAAGGGGATAGATTCCGTACAAACGTAAGGAAGTTCTTCTTCATCCAGAGGGTGGTAGAAAACTGGAACGCTCTTCCGGAGGCTGTTATAGGGGAAAACACCTTCCAGGGATTCAAGACAAAGTTAGACAAGTTCCTGCGGAACCAGAACGTATGCAGGTAAGGCTAGTCTCAGTTAGGGCACTGGTCTTTGACCTAAGGGACACCGCAGAAGCGGACTGCTGGGCATGATGGACCACTGGTCTGACCCAGCAGCGGCAATTTTTATGTTCTTATGGGAATGAATGAAAAGGCTGAGAATGGTTAAATGGATTCCTAAAGATTGAAAGGAAATCTTGAGGGTATGCAAAGAATGTGCCAAACACTGAAAGAGCAACATATAAAAGGGGAGAACTGCAAAAAGCCAGCTGATGCAGATTTAAGATTTCTGATTGCACAAAGCATAGAAGTGCCCTAGTGATGACACCATAAAATTGTGGAGTGATGATGCCAAAGGAGAAATATATAGAGAAAAATGAGATCTGGAGAGGTGCCAGGACTGCCAAGAAACATGAGAAAATATCAGAGAACACTAGCATAAAGGAGTCAAAACAGTCAGAGCAATTGGAAGCTATAATGAATACAATACCCATGATATATCAGTGTGTGTCAATTTTGGAAAAGTCATAATTTTAAAAAATACTGGTGAAAAAATGGTATAACTAGCTTTGAAGTTTGTGTACCTAACTGGAATTTTTAGGAAATTATGCAAAAATATGCAAATTACTGAAATATGTTTAAGTGCTCTGATAATAGATTTTACACGTATGTGTTTGCATTGCATATTCATGCCTTTTGTTCCTCAATTATCAATTTATCTCACTTATTTACTCATATTGCTACTAACACATTAGTTTCATTTTCTCATTCATAGGTTTTCAACATAGCGTCGTCAAAGCAATAATCTAATATTAAAAATGTTCAAAAGAAAAACACATCTGCAAATTTGGACTTACCTGTAGCTGAATTCTCAGCTATTAGGGATCTCATTAGATATGGGTTGTATTTGAGAGACATCAGTGATCGAGACAAATGAAATTACAACACTGATGAACTGGTCTATGACTTAAGGACTGGATTACTTTCTCAGTGGTACAAAGCAAATCCAAAATTCAGATTTCTTGTTATACATAGCCACGTTAGGATTAAAGCAAAGTTGAAATTCATATGGGAACAAACCAGCAAAGTTTCTGTAGTCAGGACAAAACTAGAGGTGAAAGATACACACTGATGGACAAGTATGACATAAAGAGTTGTGCCAATGTGAGATGCCAGTGGAATACACACACATAGGCCTGGATTCTAGAAATGGTGCCAAAAGTCAGGCAATGGTACGCTCACTACTGCCACATAACTTAATTGCTTTAATTGGTTTTAATTAGCACAGTAATTGACCGCACTGTTAAAAGCCAATTAAAAATTTATTTAAAAAAGTAGGTTCTGGGAGGCGCCTAGAAAGCTAGGCGCATAAGGTCAAAGTAGGCATGGTTAGAGATGACATTAAGTGCCATTAGCTACGATTCTCTAACTTAGGCACAGGTAGGGTTACCAGACATCTGGATTTCCATGAACATGTGGGGACATGTCCGGGGTTCCGGATGTCTTTTCAAACTCGGCACTTTGTCCGGGTTTTGAAAAGCTTCTGGCAGCGAGTGACATCGGGACAGCATTCACACATACATGGATGCAATGTGATGACATCACACGCATGTCCATGATGTCATCGTGTCACACCAGCACATGCGCAAATTCCATCCAACATCGCTCGTTGCTCGTGCAGGTCGAGGGAGCGGGGCATGGGGCAGGGCTGGGGGCAGAACAGGGTGTGCCTGGCCAGAACAGGGCAGGCATGGGGGTGGGGCCATGGGTTCAGATTCTCCATTTGGAAAATCTAGTAACTCTAGGCACTGGCAACGTAGGCCTTTAAAAGCACATGCCTACTTTACTGGTACCTAAGTTTTCTATAGCCACGATTCTGTTAATGGTGTGATACATGATTGACACATGTTCGGTACCATTTTTGTAGCCGATACCCCATATAACACCATTACAGAAGCTCATGTAAACCGCTTTCAATAATCAATCAATGTAGTGCCATTTGCAGAATCTGGCCCTTAGTGACTGCAGCAGAGAGAAAAGGATTCCTGTGATTGAGTTAGCCTTTATAAAAGGTCAAAGAGGGAAAGTTGGGAGTCTCCCTGAGACTAGAAGACTAGAACTACAGAAGGAAAAGCAGGTAAAAAGGAAGGAAAGTGAAGAAAAGTAGACAATGAAATGAAAAAAGATTAGCAGAAGTGGAAACGATGATGGTGCTTGAAATGAAACAGGGAGATTAGATGACATGGAGGAAGACCCAATGGAAGAAGCTCCTGTTGCTCTAGAGAAAGCTAGAAGGGGGAAATTCTATATGTGGCACCTATAATTAGAGTTAATGATATCATTAATGAGCTTTAACAAGCTCATAATGAAATAAAAATTAAGCTTAATTGGGGGGTGGGTACAGTTGCATCTAACACCATGTAGGTGGGGTTAGGGGAAGATCAGGCATCACTAACAGAATCACACCTACACCGCGGCTTGAAGTTTTGAGAGGTGATCGTCAATCACCACTGAGATGTTTTTTTGTGAGCTCCTTGACCGCGTCCTCCTGCAGGAGCAGGTGTGGTGGGGATGGAGATGCAGATGCCATATTGCCTATTCCTGGCTGCCACTATGTCTTGGCAGGTCAGGACTTTTTAATGGGCATAACTTGGCCAAACCACCTGGAAATACAGCGCGGGTCACCCTTCCAAATGTCAAAACTGGGAAGTGTCGGTCCAGGTACTCGCAGGTGGAATTTTTTAAGACAAAAAATGCTAAATTGAGCGTGGGAAGGTCAGAGCTAAGGCTAGGAGCCACCGCTTAGCTCTGCTTCATCAGGTGACCCCCAATGGTCATTTCTTAATGGAGTTTACTGGTCTGGCCTGGTTGGAATTGCACCAGATTAGCACCTGCCAAAGGAACATTGGAGAGAAAAGAAATGTGGGTTTGTTTTTTTTCAAATTTAAAATTGTTTGATTTGAAAATTGAACTGCTGTCTAGTATGCCTGTGGACCATATGTTAGAAGGTTCTATAATTTTTGGTTCCTGTAAAGCCATTTTGGACTGTTTGAAAATATAGTGTATGCTTCAATAAAAGGGGGGGGGGGTGGGAATGTGAAAGATAATAATTGATAATTGTTTATTATTAATATGGGTGGGTGGGTAGGGATTCTTTTATATTTATATGTTTGAAGGAATTTAAGTAAGATTGTCAAGTGATTAGTTAAAGATTTTCTGTTTGACTATTATACACTTGTAATATTTGAAAATGAATAAAGATTAAAAAAAAAAAAAAAGCACTGGTTCTGGTAGTGATTTTGGAACAGTGGAATTTTTAAAAGGAAAATATCTTGGTGCAGTATCCAAATTTCTACCAACTCTAAAATCTGCTTGGTCAGGTCAGTGTGCTCAACTCACTCAGTCACGCCCATGCCAGGCCACAATATTCATAAATATCATATCTATGAGCGTATAGCTTAATCCTCTAGTATCTCTGTTTATGGGACCCATATAGTAGTGTCTTATCTGCAAAAATTATAAAAATTGAGCATTATGGGTGTTCCATTTTTCTTTAATTTGAGTGAATGTTGGGAAATCTTCCTTTCCCAACTTAGAAAACTGGTCAACCTCCCCACAGCTATCAAACCATGTTCTGCATATCCTGGAATAAAGTCAGGATTGCTTACTATCTGCAAAAGGGTGATATATAATGTGACCATTGAATGGGACCGTCCCGTTTTTAGATCCACTGTCCCGTTGTCCCCACGCACAGCTTCGGGATGCCGAAATGTCCCGTTTTCAGAGAGAGCATCCAGATGCTGTGTGTGGGGACAACGGGACAGGCGATCGCGGAGCCTGAGCTCTCTCTCTGCTTCCCCACCGCCGACGCAACAACAGGGCCAGGTAGTATTTCTTCAACTAGAAAATGTTTTTTATGGCAAAAGAGGGGGAAGAACAAAGGCAGAAGAGGAAGAGGACAGAACAGGACAAGACCAAACACCAGATCACAGACAAAACAGACGGAGTGGTAGTCAATATCTCTAATAAAAATTTATCACAAGCTGAGATCTCCATTCTCTCTAAAGGCCTCTCCTTTGTTCCTACTAAAACATTTGATGAATTTTAGTTTAAAATTGATTTAGAAAAATTTAGTAGAAAATTACATTTAAGAACATTCTGTTCTGGAAAGGAAAATCAAAATGATCATACCATATTAAATCCTAAATCTAACTGGTGCCCACCAGGCTTGGTTGATGAAAACATCAGGATTTTTAAATAGTGTGTAGCTAAAGAGATTGAAGAATATAGAAATGATAATTATTTGGGATATCATAATTTAAATAGGGAAGAAAAAACAGCCTTGAGAGATCTGAAAAATGATCCTACTATCATTATATGTAAAGCAAACAAAGGGGGAGCAGTGGTGGTGCAAAATAAAGTAGATTACCATAAGGAGATTGAGAATCAATTGACAGATAAAAATGTTTACCATAAAACAAGTTTAGATCCAACTAAAAGACTTATGGGTAAAATTAAAAAAATAGTGAAAGAAGGGAGTAAATTGGGTTTTTTGACTAATAGAGATAAGAGGTATTTAATTAATGAAAATCCCATTACACCCATATTTTATATCCTCCCTTAAATACAAAAAGATAAAAATAACCCCATTATGTCATCAAAGGGGTCAGTATTGGAACCACTTTCCTGTTTTGTAAATTATTTCCTTAGTCCCATTGTTGAAAAAACTCCTTCTTATATCAGGGATATGGGCCATGTACTAAATTTATTGACAGAAATACCAACAGAAGATTTCCCGTTCATTATGGTAACTTTTGATGTGGTATCTCTTTATACCTCTTTATACCTCGATACAGAATGAAGCCATCGAAGTGGTAAGGGAATGTTTAGAAGGGAGAGATAGACCACTTCAAGTGCCTACAGAATTTTTAATGCAATTAACAATGATTGCAACGAAGAACAATTATTTCCTACATCAAGATTACTATTATATACAAAAATCGGTAGTAGCTATGGGTGCCACATTTGCTCCTTTAACAGCTAATCTTTATATGGCCAAGTTTGAATCAGAGTGGATCAAGAATTCACTGTTTGTCCAACATATTTACATGTGGCGTAGATTTATGTTTAACAATGAATAAAAATACTCTACTTGTTAAATATGGAAGCACTATCCACAACGGAAGAAAAAGCCTCAGGTATATCACGGCAGAGCAAGAAATGCTAAAACCTCCTCCACCCACATCACCGGCAAAAAACTTCTGAAGGGAATGTGTAAAAACCACTACTCTATTTTTGCAGGACAAAATTCGATAGCTGCCTTTTACTAATTGTCTGCCGTGATGAATGCTCTGCCGTGATTTACCTGAGGCTTTTTCTTCCGTTGTGGATAGTGCTTCCGTATTTAACAAGTGGAGTATTTTTATTCATTGTTATTTATTATCCATTTCCACCATTTTTTGGTAGATTTATGTTTACCATAAAACAGGTTTATGTTATGGAAGGGTCCTGAAAATATGTTGACTACCTTCCTACAATGGTTGAATTCTTGTGATGAGATTTTAAGTTTCAAAATGGAACATTCAGGGTCAGCAATAAATTTTTTGGACTTGGAAATACAGCAAAAAGAATCCTGCTTTAGTACTGATGTTTTCATTAATAATAATAATAACTTTATTCTTCTATACCGCCATAGTTGTGAGACTTCTAGGCGGTTCACACTGAAGAGAGCTGGACAGTCAGCGAGTTACAATATGTAGAAATCCGGGATACAGTATGTAGAAAACTTACAAAAAAGCACATAGAATCTTACAAAAGGTCTGAGATACAACATATAGAATCTTACAAAGAGCATATAGAGTCTTATAGAAAGGTAGAGAGATACAGCATATAGAATCTTACAAAAGCAGTGAAATATAGCAAGCAGAATCTTAAACAGAATCTTAAAAAGGCAGCAAAATTAATGTTAGGCATTTCAGACTTAAAAACAGGAGTGGATATATGTAGTGTTAGGTGTAGATACTTTTTTAGGTGGTGATTTTGTTGAATAAGGCAGTTTTTATGGCTTTTCTAAAGGCATTATATGTCAGTCTTGCTCCATTTATGTAGCTGTCTAACCAGTGTTGTTGTTTGTTAGCTTGGTACATAAAAGTTCTATCCAGGAAGGTTTTGTATCTGCAGCCGGTAGTGCTTGGGTATGCAAATAGGTTGCTGTTTCTGGTTTGTCTTGTAGGGCTGTATAGTACGAAGTGAGGTAGCAGGTAGGTAGGAGCTAGTCCCCAAACCAGTTTGAAACAAATACAAGAGAACTTGAAAATTATTCGTGCCTCCATTGGCAGCCAGTGAAGCAGTCAAAATGAGACAGACAAAAAATATTTTTTTTATTTTAAGGAAGTAACCACCCTAAAAGGCTGAAAAATAGTCTTCCTTATTCACAATTTATAAGATTAAAAAGAAATTGTCAGAAAGAGGTTATCCAAATAACATTATTAAAAAAAACATATAAGAGGACTAAATACTGTAACAGAGAGTGGCTACTACTGAAGAGATCTAAGGAAGAAGAGGACAACAACATAATCACTTATGTTTTAAGACATAATGGACAAAGTAATGTTAATATACCGTACTTCATAAGTATTGGAACATCATTACTCTGCATCCCGCATTTACTGATGTAAACCTTAGAGTAGCATTTTCAAGAGGAAAAATTTTGAAGAGCGGAGAAAATCAATGTATGAAAAAGAAAAATACTGCTCCTCTGGGTTTCTTCAAATGCCTTAATTGCAGTGTGTGATGTATGCTGGCAAATAAAAACATTTAAGAATCCAGTAGATCATAAGGAATTCAAGATTAATCACATTTTGAACTGCAATTCAACATTTATTGTATACCTCATTCTTTGTCCCTGTAACAAGGTGTATGTGGGGATGTCAACAAGAGCGTTTAAGAAAAGAATGATGGAACACAAATCAAACATTAGATGTTAAAAAATTGCAGAGCCATTGGTAGAACATTGCCTAACATACCAACTTAAATTTGAAGATTTAAAATGTTTAGCCATTGATCATGTTGTATCTGAACTGAGGGAAGATGATAGGAAAAACAGACTGCTTCAGAAGGAGACAAGATGGACTTATATGATACAATCCTTTGAACCATATAGACTTAACATGCATATTGACTGGAAACCTTTTTAATGACTTTTTTGTATGTCAGGTTTACTAAGAAGACTATTAATTCACTAGTCAGTAGCAAAAATTGATTTTATGATAAGAAAGAAGGGCATCCTAACTATTAATTGATGGGATTTCAATTTGAATGGAAACAATAATTTATCATTAAGACATAATTTTATAAATTATAGGGCTCCTTTTACTAAGCTGCAATAGCGTTTTTAGGGTGCGCAGAATTTTAACGTGTGATAAACCCGCGCTACACGGCTAGAACCAATGCCAGCTCAGTGCTGGTGTCAGCGTCCAGCGTGCGACAATTTAGCACATGCTAAGCTCGTGCTAAAACTTAGTAAAAGGAGCCCATAGTGTAGCATGAAGCACTTTAGCAGAGACAGAATTGTCCTATTTCAAATATTAATTGCTGAGATTTTAAAGTAGATGAATTGTATTATATAGACTTTTACTAATTATAATGTAGGATTAAGCACTTTAAATGAGATATATGTATTTATTTACTTAGGGCATGTGTGAAGTTTTATCATATGTAGAATGAGTGGATGCAAATGCGCATGCTTAAGATTGAATCTAGTTAGAATTAATGTTTTCAACTTCCAGGAATAGCTATGTGTAAATATAATCATTGAGAATGGCTTTGTTAAGTAATCTTGATATTAGTTTGTTTGAGGGGGCGATTTGAGATATGGGAATATTACTTTTGAAAATTTGTGCGATAACAAACTAGAAATGGGAACATCAAAAGTGAAGAGAACCACAGCGATGGCACTTTGCCCTGATCCAGCCAAACAAGTAAGCTCTTCCCCCAGCATTCTGTTGGAAAAATCAATATGCTTGCTTTTAAATATTATCAGAAGTAGGAGATCAACTGCTTTTACACCAAAGCAGCCTATAATAGGAGCCCTTGCCCCGATCCAACCAGGCATGTGAGCTCCTCCCCCTATATCCCGTTTAAGAGATCAATCTACCTGCTTTAAATATCAGCAGCAGTAGAAAAACAACTGCTTTTACATACAAGCAGCAGCGAGACCTACCGCAACCACCAAGAGCCCACAGACCCGATCCTGCCAGGAGTGTGAACTCCTCCCCCTGCAGTCCATTGGAGAGATCAATCTGCCTGCTTTTAAATATCAGCAGCAGTGGAGATCAACTGCTTTTACACCTAAGCAGCAACGAGACCAGCCACAACCACCGAGAGCATACAGACCCGATCCTACCAAGAGTGTGAACTCTTCCCCCCATGCAATCCGCTAAGAAGATCGACTGTCGGCTCCGGGCGGCTTTCCCGCAGAGGAGAGAATCCTGCATTCACCGTGGGCCTCATCTGGGGCAGCCTCCTTGGAGCGGCTGGGGCACGGGCAGTGTGTCTGGGAGGGAATGCATGGATGGGAGAACATCGCAGGGGAGGAGACATAGGCATCCTGGGACTGTCTGCCAAGTCTCTTCCCTGAAGAAGCCCTTTCTGGAAACGTCAATCGCTCCTCCTAAACTTACTTGCTCCACTTCATCACTGACGCTGAAACCGTGGATTGAAGACAAAGTTTTATTTTATTTTTCTTTCCAGCTTATGATTTATCTTTAATCTTATCTATTGTTTTGCCTTTTGTCTTTGTTTTGTTCTATTTCTATCATTTAAATTTCTCCAGAATTCTACTGTTCAACGGCTCCCCCTTCTGCTTCTATTCCTTTCTCTCCTCTCTTCTACCTTCCAAAGTATTTAGATCAATGCTGTCTTGTTAAAATGTTTATTTTATTTTTATTTTTCCTCTAACTCTACTTTTCACTTCTCTATTACCCTCCAGGTACTTTAGTTAGATTGTGAGCCTTCGGGACAGTAAGGGAATTTTTCAAGTACCTTTCTTATTTCTAATCTTAATGTATATTTTCTGTAAACCGCTTAGAACCTAACGGATGTAGCGGTATATAAGAAATAAATTACATTACATTACACTCAACTTCAGAAAAGGGAACTACGAAGCTATGAGGAAAATGGTGAGACATAAACTCAGAAACAGCTCACGGAAGATGGAGACCGTAGAGAAAGCCTGGTCCCTACTCAAGAACACGGTGCAAAAAGCACAAAACATGTACATCCCCAGGTTTAGGAAAGGGCGCAAACAGAATCAAACAAAAAACAAGGTGTGGATAACAAAGGAAGTGAAGAAGGCGATAAGCGACAAGAGATCATCATTCAGAAAATGGAAAAAGGACCAAACTGAGGAAAACCGGAAGGAACACAAAAAACACCAGAAAAAGTGCCACCGAGTGGTTAGGGAAGCAAAAAGAGAATACGAAGAGAAGCTGGCTGGGGAGGCGAGAAACTTCAAACCGTTCTTTAGGTACGTGAAGGGGAGGCAACCGGCAAGGGAGGAAGTGGGACCGTTGGATGATGGAACCAGAAAGGGAGTGGTAAGAGAGGAAAAAGAGGTAGCAGACAGGTTAAACAAGTTTTTCTCGTCGGTCTTCACGAGCGAGGACACATCCAATGTACCAGAACCTGAGGAGATTATAAGTGGGGATCTAGATGAAAAGCTGGAGCAAATAGAAGTAAGCCATGAGGACGTCCTATGACAGATAGATAGATTAAAAAGCGACAAATCACCGGGCCTGGATGGAATCCACCCAAGGGTACTAAAAGAACTGAGAAAGGAAATAGCGGAAACACTCCAGCAAATATGTAATCTATCATTGAAAACTGGGGAGATCCCGGAGGACTGGAAAATAGCAAATGTCACGCCTATCTTTAAGAAAGGATCAAGAGGAGACCCGGGAAACTACAGGCCGGTGAGCTTGACTTCGGTTCCGGGTAAGATGATGGAAGCACTTATTAAGGACAGCATCTGCGAGCACATGGAAAAAAATGGGCAGCTGAGGGAGAGCCAACATGGCTTCTGCAAGGGAAGGTCTTGCCTCACAAACTTACTACATTTCTTTGAGGGAATAAACAGCCAGATAGACAAAGGGGAACCCATAGACATAATTTACCTCGACTTCCAAAAAGCTTTCGACAAGGTACCCCACGAACGGCTGCTTAGGAAGCTGTGGAACCACGGAGTGGAGGGGGATGTATACCGATGGATTAAACACTGGTTGGCGGGCAGAAAACAGAGGGTTGGAGTGAAGGGCCAATACTCAGACTGGCAACGGGTCACGAGCGGAGTTCCGCAGGGGTCGGTGTTGGGACCGCTCCTGTTCAATATATTTACAGACGATCTGGAGACAGGGACGAAATGTGAGGTTATCAAATTTGCAGATGACACCAAACTCTGCAGCAGGGTTAGAACCACGGAAGACTGTGAAAACCTGCAAAGGGACCTAACGAAGCTGGAAGAGTGGGCCAAAAAGTGGCAGATGCGTTTTAATATAGAGAAATGCAAGGTCATGCATGTTGGGAAAAAGAACCCGATGTTCAGCTATACAATGGGGGGAACATTGCTAGATGTAAGTACCCTTGAAAGAGACCTGGGTGTGCTGGTGGATACAACAATGAAAGCATCAGCACAATGCGCGACAGCCTCAAAGAAAGCAAACAGAATGCTGGGTATCATCAAAAAGGGTATCACGACCAGGACAAAGGAAGTCATCATGCCACTGTACCGTGCAATGGTGCGCCCGCATCTGGAGTACTGTGTCCAGTATTGGTCGCCGTACCTCAAGAAGGACATAGCATTGCTTGAGGGGGTCCAGAGAAGAGCGACGAAAATGGTAAGAGGTATGGAAAACCTTTCATATGCCGACAGGCTAGAACAGCTGGGGCTGTTCTCCCTGGAAAAGAGGAGACTTAGAGTAGACATGATACAAACTTTCAAGATCCTGAAAGGCATAGATAAGGTAGACAGGGACAGATTCTTCAGACTGTGGGGAACAACAAGTACAAGGGGGCACTCGGAGAAACTGAAAGGGGATAGGTTTAGAACCAATGCCAGGAAGTTCTTCTTCACCCAGAGAGTGGTGGACACATGGAACACACTCCCGGAGGTAGTGGTGGGGCAGAAGACACTACAGGGATTCAAAGAAGGTTTGGATAAATTCTTGAAGGAAAAGGGGATTGAGGGATACAGATAGAAGTAAGGATAGGTTTTTTTAGGGCAGGGAACACTTGACAGGTCATGGACCTGATGGGCCGCCGCGGGTGCGGACCGCTGGGTGCGATGGACCTCTGGTCTGATCCCGGTGGAGGCAACTTCTTATGTTCTTATGTTCTTAACAACATACTGCCCCTAAATGAGGAAAGACGCTCTAGATTATAAGTCCTCTCTAGTTGAAAAGCTTTCCTTGGTATTGATTCTGAATGGAAGTAGAAATATTATGTTACTTAAAAGCCGTAACTGATAAACTTTAAACTCCTAATTAGATGGGATTATGTAGTTGGGTAATTTAAGCGTTAAGAGAAATAGTGATAGTAAGTTATGTAGTAATGAATTGGTATGAATGAAAGTTGAAGTAAACTACTTATGGGATATTAAAAAGGTTTGGCACTGATGTAGGAATGAGTGAATTGCGCATGTGCAAAACTGTGGTTTAGAGCATGCCAGAGTAGAGAGTATTTTCAGATAGTTTAAAAGTAATCCCTAAGTTAATAAAGTGTTTTAGAATGTGTGTTGATTCACAATTGAAGTAAGTGTTTGTGAAAACAATTTATAGTGGAATTCACAATATCACATTTGAGAATATTTAATTATCAAGTTGCACTTGGCCATGTAGTTTGTGATTTTAGATAATAAGAGGATGAAAGAATGATGAATTAATTAATAATGAATTTAAAAATTAATAAATTTTAATGGACTAAAGAAAAATACATATTTATTTGAAGTTTTAACACAGTCTTAGGGTGTTTATAATGTATGCTTGAATACATTTGAACACATTTTTCTTATATCATGCAGAGCTCCTTTAGAACCCTTGACAAAGCCTTTGTATGGCGAAATGGGTCCCATAGGGGCAGGCTAGTGATTCTGCATATTAAAGTTTCAAGTTTCAAGTTTATTAGTTTTTAATATCCCGATCATAAAACAAATATCTGACCGGTTAACAATAAAATTTAAAATAGATTAAAAAGAACTAGTTATTTGGTGTATTAGAAAAATTAGAGAAAACATATAATACATGTACTGACAAACCTAACAGTGAGGATGAGTAGGGAGGAAGGGAAAAGTTACATAATATTAGAAGAAATGAGATAGAGGGAAGGGGTAGGACATGAGGGATATGGGTGCATGGTATTAAAGATAAGTGAAAATACTTACTGTTGTGATGTTTCATTGAGAGTGATTCATATAACTAGTTAACAACAGCAAGTGTTAAGCAATACATTAAGGAGGAGGTGATAATATGGGCCAATGATTAATACTCTAACCCATAAAGTATTGACATTACACATTGAGGGGTTGAATCAAGCGGGTTTTTGAGACCCTTTACCCTCCATCCTTATACTGGACACTCTTTGTGGATGGTTCCAGTTAACCTCACTTCACCATCTTCTGTATCCTGCTAGTGACTCTCTCCCTGCTTCCCCACCGCCGACGCAGCAACAGGGCCAGGCCAAGCGAGTGCAGCGACTCCACAACGGCCGGCCCACAAGCCTTCTCTCCGATGTCGATTCTGAAATCGGAGAGGAAGTTCCGAGCCAGCCAGGCAGCGATTGGGTGGTCTGGAACTTTTTCTCCGATGTCAGAATTGGCGTTGGGGAGAAGGCTTGAGGGCTGGCCGTTGTGCAATCGCTGCACTCGCCTGTCCTGGCCCTGTTGTTGCATCGGTGGCAGCGGGGAAGCAGGGAGAAATCAGTGGTGGCGGCGGTGGTGTGAAGGGAGAGAGAAAGAAAGAAAAAGTTAGGGGAGTGTGGTGGCGGTGGCTTGGAGATGGCGGTGGCTTGGGGGGGTGGGAAGGAGAGAGAAAGAAACAGAAAGAAAGAAAGACAGAAAGGGGGCAGGGAGAGAGAAAGCTTTCTGGAAACAATATATGACTGAGGCTAGAGAATGACAATAAGACAAGAAAATTAGAACCCACTGCATTTTCTCTAAAACCACAATGACAGAACCCCTTATTAAAATCTAAACACACAGTCAAGAAGGCATCTTCTATTTGGTATCAGTTAGAGAATGACACGGGGAGCGATCCCCGCAGGCAGCTGCGGCGTGGCTGCGGTTTGGCTGCGGGTTATGGAGACTCCAAAGCCAAATCACCGCAGACACGGGGACAAAAGTTTTCACCGCCCGCAAAAACGGTGAAAAGATTTGTCCCCGCAGGCCAATGTTCCCCCTTCTAGGAACCGCTATTTACCTGTGTTTCACCGTGTTCGTGACCGGGTGTTCGATGTCTCCGCCATGTTGTCTATCTCCTCCAACTCTCGATCCAACTTGCACGTTGCCGCATTGACTCCGCCCCCCAATATACTGGCTCCTCATTTGTCAGATCAACCCTTCCTGCCAATAGAACCCGCCCCCCCCCCGACGATCGCCGGCAGGAAGGTGCTCAGCCCTTCATGCCGACAGAACCAGCCCTCCCCAACGATCGCGGCAGGAGGGTACCCATCCCCTCCTGCCTACCCCAACAGCCCCCCCCGACGATCGCAGCAGGAGGATATCCAACCCCTCCTGCCAGCTCCCCAACAGCCCCCCTATGATCACTGGTAGGAGGGTGCCCAACCCCTCCTGCCGGCCTCCCCAACGGCCCCCTATATCGCCAATAGGAGGGTGCCCAACCCCTCCTGCTGGACCCCCCCCCAACGAACCCTCCCACCCCGGAACCCCCTTAGTCTTACTTTCCAAGTTGGACCGGACAGCTCCTCGCTCGTCTGGCCAGCAGGCCTGCCTCCGTCCAAATGAGGCGGGCCCGCCCCTCCCCTCCCCTGCCTAACCCACAGGATCCTAGGGCCTGATTGGCCCAAGCACCTAAGGCCCCTCCTATAGCGGGAGTGGCTTTAGGTGCCTAGACCAATCAGGCCCTAGGATCCTGTGGGTTGGGCAGGGTAGGGGCGGGCCCGCCTCATTTGGACGGAGGCAAGCCTGCTGGCCATACGTGTGAGGAGCCGTCCGGTCCAACTTGGAAAGTAAGACTAAGGGGGTTCCGGGGTGGGAGGGTTCGTTGGGGGGGGTCCAGCAGGAGGGGTTGGGTACCTCCTGCCGGCGATCTTAGGGGAGGCCATTGGGAGGACCGGCAGGAGGGGTTGGGTACCCTTCTGCTGCGATTGTCGGGAGGGCCGTTGGGGGGGGTCTACAGGAGGGGTTGGGTGCCCTCCTGCCGTGATCGCTGGGGGGAGGGGAGACTTGCAGCCGTAGCCGTGGTCACTATGCTAATCACGGCAGGGAGATCTTTGCCCCTCCTATAGCGGGAGTGGCTTTAGGTGCCTAGACCAATCAGGCCCTAGGATCCTGTGGGTTGGGCAGGGTAGGGACGGGCCCGCCTCATTTGGACGGAGGCAAGCCTGCTGGCCATACGTGTGAGGAGCCGTCCGGTCCAACTTGGAAAGTAAGACTAAGGGGGTTCCGGGGTGGGAGGGTTCGTTGGGGGGGGGTCCAGCAGGAGGGGTTGGGTACCCTCCTATTGGCGATATAGGGGGCCGTTGGGGGGGCCGGCAGGAGGGGTTGGGCACCCTCCTACCAGTGATCATAGGGGGGCTGTTGGGGAGCTGGCAGGAGGGGTTGGATATCCTCCTGCTGCGATCGTCGGGGGGATTCCAGCAGGAGGGGTTGGGTACCCTCCTGCCGGCGATCTTAGGGGAGGCCATTGGGAGGACCGGCAGGAGGGGTTGGGTACCCTTCTGCTGCGATTGTCGGGAGGGCCGTTGGGGGGGGGTCTACAGGAGGGGTTTGGTGCCCTCCTGCCGTGATCGCTGGGGGAGGGGAGACTTGCAGCCGTAGCCGCGGTCACTATGCTAATCACGGCAGGGAGATCTTTGCCGCGATTAGGTACAGCGGCCGCGTCTACTTACCATGTAGGCTAACATTGTAAGCATTAAAAGTACATGTCGTGTTTGTTTTTTTATAGTTATTAACTAATATTTAACTAAGTTTTAAAGTTTTAAAGAATGTTTCCTTTATACGTAAATAAAGAAAAGTATTTAAAATCGTACCCGTTTGAGGCTTTTATATATGCAGCGGTGACGGTGACGGGGCGGTGAATGGGGTTGCAGTGGCGGTGACGGGGCGGTGAATGGGGTGGCAGTGGCGGTGACGGGGCGGTGAAGGGAATGGCGGTGACGGGGCGGTGCAGAGGATGGTGAGACGGGGACGGGGCGGTGACGGGGACCAATTTTTTCACCGTGTCATTCTCTAGTATCAGTCACTACTAAATCTTTGTAAGCTTGTTTAACACTGGTACTGTTTGTACAAAGGCACTAGTGGAACTGGTGATACTAGCATTGTTGTTAATACCTGATTTTTAAACACAAAGATTTTTATTCTTTCAAACACCCAGAGGAAAACGAGTAGAATGCTGACATACTGAATCCAGGCAAACTTATTCATCTCCCAGAAACCTGGCTGGTATGAAATAACTTTTACTGGATATCGAATGACAGCATCAATCACAAATGAAAGAGAAAGAAAGGGGGAAGGGGTGGCAGGGAGAGAGAAAGAAAGAAAGGATGCACAGTCAGAAGGAAGTGCAACCAGAGGCTCACCAGACAACAAAGGTAGGAAAAATGATTTCACTTTCAATTTAGTGATCAAAATGTGTCTGTTTTGAGAATTTATATCTGCTGTCTATATTGTGCACCATATTTGTCTATTTTTCTATAGTTGTTACTGAACAATATACAATCAGTTAATACATTAAACAGCACTTATAGCCAAACAAATATTAATAAAAAGTACATTCCCCCCATCTCTCTGGATGTGTGTAGAAATCAAGTAGGAATTAAAGGTTTAATTGATTAATCAGTTTTAACAAATCCCAAGTTTGTCTCATATAGATGCTGACGCTGTTCATCTCATCCTCCAAGTCCAAATCCATGGCCATTGAGTAGCAGAAATATGCTGCTTTGCTTCAATACTCCAAATATTTTTAAGCTTGTTTTTGGGTTTTTGATTCAAATATTCAGATAGTAATTTGTACCACTTGGCTGCCTGATGCCCTTGTAAATCTATCTGGAAACATAGGCCCGGCAAGCTATACAGATTTTTTAAGGTGCGCCAATTAGGGAACCCTTTCTGAATGGCCTGTTTCAACTGCAACTATTTATAACCTTAAGACTTTGGTATGCCAAATGATTGTTGCAATTGCAATAAATTTACCATTTTCCCATTTGATATCACATCATCTAGATGCAATCAATGTTCCCAGAGGATTTTAAGACTCGACGATTTGTATCTTGGAGTTTAACCATAGGGATTGACACACAGATTTTTGTATTGGAATGGTCATTAAGGTGTTTATATATTTTAATGTATTCCAGGTGGAAAGAAGAATAACATTATCCTTGTATATTCTAGGAAACTTGATACTCAAAATATGGCTCAGACGTAATGGGTTGACCTAACAGCACAATAGTTCAAGTTAAATTTTCTAAGAGAGTATAGCCCAAACTTCAGATTGGAAGGGGGTATATTCTCTAATCCCTCCTAACTCTCTTCACAGTAAATAGTACAACATTTATAGATCCTCAGAAGTACCACAAATTCATTGTGTCAGGCTTTATGTACTACTTCCTCACTGGATCTTTCATACTTTGCTAAAAAATTTATAAATACGTTTTTCCACCTTAGTGTATAAATAGTTTAAATACTTAGCTTAAAACTTGTGGTCATGCTTTCAGGGATTTATACCGCGACATACTACAGCTTATCAAGGATCAAATTGGTAAATGGACCCCATTAAATCTCTCATGGTAGGGAAGATTAGAATCCATCAAAATAGTGCTAATACCCAAGATATTATATACTCTGAGCATGTTGCCAATACTACTACATCATCTTTATACAAAAAAATAGACTCAGCTTTGTCTCGATATTTGTGGCAACAACACTCCCAGGATTGCACTTCATAAGCTTAAACAATGCAAAAATGATGGAGGAGTCAATTTCCCAGACTATTTCGACTTAGGCAGGGCTCTCGCTGGATTCTTTGAGATATTCCCCTTTTACTCAATAGCAACTGGTTACCCTTTGAAAAAGAACTACTCTACCCTTATCATCTACGATATCTGCCCTTCATGAAACCACCTAAACATGATCGTGATCACTTACTTTTAACAATGAAAACGGTATTCAAACAGATAGAATGCCTACTCGGCCTATCCTGGCTTGATACATTACACTCCCTTATATGGTGTAACAACTCGATTAGAATTCAAAAAAACATGATAGATTTGAAACTTTGGCAAAAAGCGGGGGTTTGGCAGATAAGTCAGCTATACAATGGATCTGAATGGATCTCATTTGAACAGTTGTGCAAAACCACGGGTTTGCCTTGCACCCAGCAATTTCAATGGATTTAACTTAGACATGTCATACAGGGGCTGCTCCGCTCTAAATCACTGGTGGACGATACGATACGATACGATACGATATGTCTCTCTACTTCTTGCAGCATGAAAGAAGCATCTAAGTGGTACAAGTTTATCAGACTTAAAAAATCATTGAGACCACATGAAGTGGAAAACCGATGGTCTGATGAATTACAATGGAAACTGACTGAGGAAGATTGGCAATCTATATGGTCCTGTACAGCCTTTGCATGTGAGGCTGCGTCCTTCCTTCAAACCTCCTTTTTTCTCCTGTGCAGAGCCTATTGGACTCTCAGTCGACTAGCTAAGTTTAATCATAATTTGAGTGACAAATGCTGGTCTTGCGGTAACTCAAGTGGTACACTACGTCACATGCTATTTGATTGCCCATTGCTACAGGCCTTTTGGCATAAGGTATGATCCGACATCTGCTCCTTGCTTCAGGTGTCTACCTCCTTGACATTTAACACTATTATAGTAGGAGGCCACTCCCAAAGGAACCTGATAGCCTACTGCATATACTTGTCCTCATAGCTATAAAACTCATTCTTTCTAATTGGAAGAATTTAGAGGCATTGGAATATAACATGTGGTGGAACACTGTTTGTATGATAGTTAAATTTGAACGCATTGCGGCGGAAAGAACTTGTTCCTTGAAAAAATTTGAACGAATATGGGCTCCCTTGTTGGAATTTGCTAAACTTCCCTACTCAGCCAAATACTGATTTCCTATGACCTTGGGTTTCTTGAGCCTGATTTGAGCTTGAATTATTGTCTATTCACTAATATGGTAGAACCTATTATTACCCTTGTACTTATGTTGGAAGTAACAACTTGATTCATACCTCTATTTGACATATAGATGTTACCTGATCATTTTTGGTTTATACTCTGAACTGTATGTTTCTTTTATCTTCCATTTGCTTTCTTCTTCCTTCCCTTCACCTTTTATTCTTCTCTCTTTTCTTCACACTATGAGCCTTCAGAGAGGCACTGTACGGTATTTCTATTCTATTAATTGATTTGTATCTATTCATCATGATGCCTAATGTAATCTCATGTTTTGTACAAAATTTCAATAAAACTTTACTGAACTAAAAAAAAAAAAAAGTAACTGAACTCCTCTCTTTCACAGTCTAGGGTTAATTTCAAATTGCTTATTCTCACACTCCACCCCCTCCCCCAGATAAAACTAATGATAATGTTTTTGTACTTCATCACTTTTTTTTTTTTCTTTATCCAAATAGGTACTATCTGGATGGGGATAATGATAATGGAAAATGTTTTCTACTTCTTTGCGACTTGCAATGATGTAGGTTGTTTTATGAACAATTTATATAAGTATTCACACTGATACTGATGGCATAACTGTGGAAGCAATAAATACTTCTTACCTCATAAATCAATACCAAATAAGTGAAATTTGATGTCAGGTATCCATATTGCTGCAAAATCAGAAAGCTGGAACAACGCACAGTTTCTAAGATAGCCGCTTTAGGCCTATGGAAAGAACAGATCCTTTGTGTTTAGACTTAAATATGCTAGTCATTATTCTTCTCTTCAATATTTGTGGTTTAAATGATATCGTATTGTAGCCTTATGTATCATACAGGCCAGACTACTAAAGAGCTTCATTTTCCCAATCTGTACCTCTTAATTTATGCAAAAATCTGCTTGCAGAAAATGGGAAAGGAAGAGCTTTGCAGTTGGCAGCCATAATATAAAAATCAAGAAACAACTTACTTCAGGAAAGGGAAAATCATCCGCATCCCCAACAGTGGCATAGTGAATAGGCCCTGGTGGAAAAATTAAGAAAGGCTCCTATAGCACCTTGTTGTCCAAGGAAGTGGGGCTTTAGGGAAGGGAGTCCTTCCCAGAGTTCCAGACAGGAAGTGGAAGGAAGTGATACATGGGGTATGGGTGTAAATTGAGGGGTATCTGGGGTTAGGCTTATGTAGGTGTGGGGATATAGTATGTTGGGCAGGTGGTACACATAAGATGTACTCATATAATGAGTATCTAAAACAGTACTGTGACCAGATGAAGAGGGCAACCTGCAATCAGATGGCTGGACATGTTGAAAACAACCATGGAGATGACCCTGGAGGGCCTTACTGAACTGGCACAAAATTGATCTCTTTTTAGATCTGTAATTCATCAAGTTACTAGTGCTGTGTGAGGGTGCCTGCTGTACATAGGCAGCTCACTGGGGCTATGTCCTCGATAGGATTTCCTATGCTCACATAGTTGGAATAGAGCATAAACCTAGGTCGGCACAGGTAATCAGGTTTTGGAAGGTGTGTGTAGGTTTGGTGCGAGATGTGAGTCTCCAAGGGATGTACCTAACTGGGATTGGTCAAATGTCGATGCCACAGAGAGGTAGAGCATAAGCAAAGAAGGACTAATGTCCACCACTCCATTCTCACTTTCAAAGCTTAATTGACTAAGCTATAGAGAACAGGGGGTGGTCCAGGTCAGTGATCATTGGTGTAGGTGGCTTCCCTTATGGTGATTTAACCATAGAGTCTTCTCGGTCCCCACTTTATCCTATTATATAGCTCTGCAATGCGTGTTCTTAGTAAAACAGGTAACTAGTGAATTAGCTTCCTGCTCTGGAGTTAGGTAAATCTTAGCTGAGCAAATACATTCCTTCCAACCATCTTTAAACTTGCAGTCTTCACTCAGATTGTTTAATGGAGCATTATGAAACACTATCTCATTCGCTTGAACTCTGATATTTTATTCCAGGAAAATTATGTGTTGTGACTTCATATGCTTGTATAAGGTCAAAAAGGTAGCCCCCTTGTTCTACAGCTTCTCTACATTCATGCTAAGGAGCATAGGCATCGGAACGGGGGGGTGGGGAGTGGAGCCACAGAGGCCATGGTCTCTCCAAAAATTGGCACTCCTGCCATGTCCTGGCTGTCCTCTGCAGAGGTGCAGTGGGCAGGAGCGACCTTCTCATGCTCCTACCGCGCTGCTAACCTAGTTGTTGGTGGCTGCCGGAGTTCTCTTCAGCCGCTGAGCGGCACCGAGTAGGAGCACGCTTTGGTGCTGCTGCTCAGTGCTGAGCGGATTCCTGGTTGGCTCCCACAAATTCTTGCAAATCGTGAGAATTTGCGGGAGCCAATCAGGAAGCCGCTCAGATTTGCGAGAATTCACGGGAGCAAATGAGGAATCCACTCAGCGCCGAGCAGAAGCGCCAAAGCACGCTTCTGCTCGGTGCCGCTCAGCAGCTGAAGAAAAGAGAATGCCGGCAGTCAACGACCATACAGCTGAGCCATAAATTAAAAGGGTAAAATTAGTAATTAAAAGAAAGAGAGAAAATTACAGCTACCTCCCAGTATATTGATTTAACTAATTTGGAGCTACTATACTCAACTTGTGTTGGATGCTGGAATTGTTCTGGGGGAGGTACACAGACAGGCAGGGCAAGATTAATTCTTCGAGGGCCCCTAGGCACACAAGTATATTGGGCCCCCCCCCTGGCCCTGCCCTTCCCCCTGCCCTGCCCCCTGCCATGCCCCCATTTATCTGTTTTCTTATTCACTTCTATTTCTTTTTTTTTAAATAAAAACAAAACAAAACAAAGATTAGCATACCAGATCACAGTTTTTCTTCTATGCAACCCCCAAACATCTCTGAACAAATCCCCCTTCCTTCCCTTCCCACCTACTTACCGAGGACTTTAACTGGGAACTCTTTTCATACATATATAAAAGTGTTCAAATATATTGTAAAGCAGTAATACTATCCGAAATATAAGTCTATATTAATAACCAAGTTTACAACGCCTCTCAACTGCCTCACTCTACGTCAACCAACTATAACCCATATGTATGTATAAATAACCAAATCTGTAACTCCTCTAGTACATTCCACTCCATGTATGTTAACTTGTAACGAAACAACAAGGCAAGCAGTCCAAAGAATCCAACATGAAACAAAATAAGATTGGCAGAAAATAAGGAGATTCAAATCAGGTCTATTCAAGGTGCTCCCAAGAACCATGTCCGATGCGTTTCGCCAAACAAGGCTAGTCAACACTAATAGAAAACCATGTCTTTCATACACACAGAACATAGATACACCCTTACCCAGGACACACAAGAAGGGTGGAGGAATAGCGCTATATATAAAGGACTCTATACCTTCAACCAGGATGGAAACAACAGTAAGGGCGGACGGCTTGGAATCACTATGGGTTAAGCTACCAGAAGGAACTGGAGCAGACATAAAATTGGGTCTGTACTATTGCCCACCTGGACAACCGGAAACAATCGACCAGGACCTGGAGGCTGAACTGAGGCAGGTATGCAAAAGCGGAAGTGTGGTGGTGATGGGGGACTTCAACTACCCTGGGATAGACTGGAGTAATGGACACTCAAACTGCACGAGAGAGACCAAATTCCAGGAGGCCACGAGGGATTGTTTCATGGAACAGCTGGTCACGGAACCAACACGGGGAGAAGCCACTCTTGACCTAATCCTCAACGGATTAGGGGGACCCGCTAAGGAGGTGGCGGTACTAGCACCACTAGGAAACAGCGATCACAAAATGATCCAGTGCAGGCTAGAAATTGGATCATCTAAGGTGAAAAGAACCACAACGACAGCACTCAACTTCAAAAAAGGGAATTATGATGCCATGAGGAAAATGGTGAGAAAGAAAATCAACGGCAACGCAAGGAAGATGGAGTCCGTAGAAAAAGCCTGGTCACTAATCAAGGGCATGGTGCACGAAGCACAGAACCTGTACGTCCCCAGGTTCAGGAAAGGGTGCAAAAATAAATCAAACAAAAAACCCAGTGTGGATAACAAATGCAGTGAAAAAGGCGATAAGTGACAAGAAAGCATCGTTCAAAAAATGGAAAAAGGACCAAACAAAGGACAACCAAAAGGAGCACAAAGAAAACCAAAGGGAGTGTCACCGAGTGGTTAGGAAAGCAAAAAGAGAATATGAGGAGAGACTGGCGGGGGAAGCAACAAACTTCAAATCGTTCTTCAGGTACATGAAGGGGAAGCAACCGGCAAGGGAGGAAGTGGGGCCATTGGATGATGGAGACAAAAAGGGAGTGGTAAAGGAGGAAAAAGAGATAGCTGACAGGTTGAATAAGTTCTTCACATCAGTCTTCACGAGGGAGGACACATCCAATATTCTGGAACCCAAGGAGATCGTAAATGGGGATCAGGATGAAAAGCTGGTCCAACTAGAGGTAAGCCAAGAGGATGTCCTCAGGTATATAGACAGACTAAAGAGCGACAAATCGCCAGGTCTGGATGGCATTCACCCAAGGGTACTCAAGGAACTAAGGAACGAAATAGCAGAGCCACTTCGCCAAATATGTAACCTATCCTTAAATACTGGAGAGATCCCGGAGGACTGGAAAATAGCAAATGTCACGCCCATCTTCAAGAAGGGTTCAAGGGGTGACCCGGGAAACTATAGGCCGGTGAGCTTGACCTCGGTCCCGGGAAAGATGATGGAAGCACTGATTAAGGACAGCATCTGTGAACACATAGAAAACAATGGACAGCTAAAGTCGAGTCAGCACGGCTTCTGCAAGGGTAGGTCATGCCTCACAAACTTATTATGGATAAAGGTGGAATCCATAGACATCATTTACCTTGACTTCCAAAAAGCCTTCGACAAGGTACCACACGAACGACTGCTCAAGAAGCTGTGGAATCACGGGGTGCAAGGGGAGGTCCACCGATGGATCAAAAACTGGCTGGCAGGCAGAAAACAGAGTGTTGGATTAAAGGGCCATTACTCAGACTGGCAATGGGTCACGAGCGGAGTTCCGCAGGGGTCGGTGCTGGGGCCGCCCCTGTTCAATATATTTATTAACGACCTGGAGGCGGGAACAAAATGTGAGATTATTAAATTTGCAGATGACACCAAACTCTACAGCAGGGTTAAAACCACGGAAAACTGCGAAGATCTCCAAAGGGACCTAACGACACTGGAAGAGTGGGCCAAAAAATGGCAAATGAGCTTTAACATAGGGAAATGCAAGGTCATGCATGTAGGGAAAAAGAACCCGATGTTCATCTACAAAATGGGGGGATCACTGCTAGGGGTAAGTAACCTTGAAAGAGACCTGGGAGTGATGGTAGACACAACATTGAAGGCGTCGGAACAGTGCGCCACAGCCTCAAGGAAAGCAAACAAAATTTTGGGTATCATTAAGAAGGGTATCAAGACCAGGACGAAGAAAGTAACCCTGCCACTATATCGTGCAATGGTGCGCCCGCATCTGGAGTACTGTGTCCAGCACTGGTTGCCGTACCTCAAGAAAGACATGGCAGTACTTGAGGGAGTCCAGAGAAGAGCAACTAAACTGATAAAGGGTATGGAAAACCTCTCATATACTGACAGACTGAAAAAGCTGGGGCTGTTCTCCCTGGAAAAGCGAAGACTTAGAGGAGACATGATAAAAACCTTCAAGATCCTGAAGGGCATAGAAAAGGTAGACAGGGACAGATTTTTCAGATTATGGGGAACCACAAGTACAAGGGGGCACTCGGAGAAATTAATAGGGGATAGGTTTAGAACAAACGCTAGGAAGTTCTTTTTCACCCAGAGGGTGGTGGATACATGGAATGTGCTTCCGGAGGCTGTGATAGGCCGGAGCACGTTACAGGGCTTCAAAGAAGGTTTGGATAGGTTCCTAGAGGATAAAGGGATTGAGGGGTACAGATAGGAGTAGAGGTTGGTTATAGGGATAGTCAGGGACCACTGCTCAGGCAATAGGCCTGATGGGCCATCGCGGGAGCGGACCGCTGGGCGAGATGGACCTCTGGTCTGCCTCAGCGGAGGCAACTTCTTATGTTCTTAAATAAAACAAAAACTGAAAATAAAAATATACCATTTTATTGGACTAATCCATTTTTCAATTAACTTTCAGAGGCCATAGCCTCTTTCTTCAGGTCAATATAGTATACTACTATTACATTATACTGTCCTGACCTGAGAAACGGGGTTTTGGTCTCTAAAAGTTAGTAAAAAATGTATTAAAATTAGTCCAATAAAAAGATTACCTTATTTTCTGCTTATAAAAGTTTTATCAATACTATTTTATTCTAAAGCAACAAAAAAAAATATTTTTTCTACCTTTTGTCATTTCTGCTTTAATCATCTTGTCTTCACTCTCTTCATTCTAGTCAGAATCTGTCCTCTCTCTGTCTTTCATGCAGCATTAGCCCCTTCCATCCACTGTCTGCCCTCTCTCTCTGCCCTTTCCATCCAGTCCGCCTTCTCCCCGTTCCATATGGCATCTTCCCTCTTTCTATGCTCCTTCCATAAATTGTCTATCCTGTGCCCCTTCTCTCCTTTGTACATGATTGATTTCAGCTCTGCCACCTCTCCATTTTTCTCTCTCTGTCACCACCCCGTCCCCTATGCTCTGGCATCTCTCTCTTCTCCTTTCTTTCCTTCTCACCCCATGGTCTGGTATCTTCCCTTCCCTGATTCTCTGGCATCTCTCTCCTTTCCTTTTCTTCCATCTCTCCCTCATCCTCCATGCTCTGACATCTCCTCTTTCCTTTTCCCCTTCCTTTTCCTTTAGTCTGGCATACTTTCCTCCTTCCCTCCAAGCCCTGGCGTCTCCTTTCATTCCCTCCCTCATCTTCCTTCTCCCTCTCTTTCTTCCTCCAGTTGTAGCAAGTCTCTCCCCTTCTGCTCTCTTTCCTCCTTCTGTCACCCAAGGCCTGGCATCATGAACTTGTTCGGGCAACAGCAACATTCACAATTCGCTGCTGTTGCTGGCTTTGAGCCTTCTTCTCTGTCGGGTCCTGCCTTCATGGAAACAGGAAGTAGGCAGGACCCAGCAGAGAGGAAGGCCTGAAGCTGGCAACAGCAGCAAATTGTAAATGCTGTTGCTAGCCGAAGAAGTTCATGACACCAGGCAGAGCACCCGGGGAGACCGCTACTCTCCCCTCGCCCCGCCCATCCTATCTCTCCCTCCCTTCCATTGCGAGACTCTATACAGCACCGAAGCACTCTAAGCAGGCTGCTTCATGGCTTTCTCCTGCCGGTGATTCCCTCTGGCGCGTCAATTTAGAGAGTCATGATGGGAGGGAGAGATAGGAAGTTTGGGTCAAGTGGGGGGTAGGACGATGACGATGCTGCTGCTGCCGCCAGTGAATCTAGCACCGGCGGGCCCCCCTAACCATTTCAGGGCCTATTCTTTAATCCGGCCCTGCAGACAGGGCAGGGAGAGGGGACAGGGCATAGAGTCTTAGAGGGCAGGCAGGGAGGGGGCCTCGATGCAGAAACCGGGGGGAGGGCTGGGTCCAGAGCCTGGCAGGGAAGGGAAGGGGGCTGGGTGCAGAGCCTGATAGAGAGGGGGCTGGGTGCAGTGCCTGACAGGGGAGGGAGGGGACTGGGAAATATGGTTTGAAAACCAAAATCACCAGACAACAAAGGTAGGGGAAATGATTTTATTTTCAGTTTAGTGATTGGATTGTGTCAGTTTTGAGAAATTACATCTGCTGTTTTTATTTTACATTGTTAAGGAAGAAATGCATTTGTTTCTATTTCTCTGAGGTTGTACTACATGCAGAGTTTTGAATCTTAGGGTTTCATTTATATATATATATATATTAGTACTTTTAGTTTGTGGTCTTGTATTTGCATAGGGGTTATCTGAGTTCTGGTAGGAATGAATGTACTGTGTGCTTTGTGTAGTTTAATTTTGTGGTTAACCATTATTATATTGTGTGTATATATGAAAACTGAATGGAAAAAATGGTATTACAAGTAATACTATTATGGGGGTATGTCTGGGGTGGAGACTGGGTAGGGTCTGGGGCAGAGCTTGTGCCCCCCCTCCCAATAAAAAAGCTTTCCGCTGCCTATGCTAAGGAGGTATTTAAATGTCTCTATCTTATCTTCCTTCTCATCTTCTTTCCAAAGTATATACAGTAGTACTTGGATTAAGAGCATAATCCGTTCCAGGAGCATGCTCGTAATCCAAAATGCTCATTTATCAAAGCGAGTTTCCCCATAGGAAATAATGGAAACTCGCTTTGATGCGTTTCCCCCCCCTCCCCGAGAACCGGCATTTCTCCCCTCGAAGGCCCCCCCCTGCGATCAGGCACCCCCCTGCCTCGAACCGGCACCCCCCCGCCACGATCCGACCTCCCCCCCCGCCACGATTGGGCACCCCCCCGCCGCTTCTTACCCTCATCTGGGCACTCTAGAAGATCGGACTCCTCGTCTGCTGGGCCTTGAAGCATCTGAGCATGCTCAAGGCCTGCGAGTTCACGTTTACGTTCAGAACGTGAACTCGCAGGCCTTGAGCATGCTCAGATGCTCAAGGCCCAGCAGACGAGGGCCGATCTTCAAGAGTGCCCAGATGAGGGTAAGAAGCGGCGGGGGGGTGCCCAATTGTGTCGGGAGGGGGGGGTCGGATCATGTCGGGGGGGGGGTGCCCAATCGTGGCGGGGGGGTGCCCAATCGTGTCGGGGGGGGGTCGGATCGTGTCAGGAGGGTGCCGGTTCGAGGCAGGGGGGTGCCGGATCACAGGGGGGGGCCGGATTGCAGGGGGGGTGCTCGTAAATCGAGCCATGCTCGGTTTCCGAGGCACCGATTTTGCAAATGTTTTGCTCGTCTTGCAAAACACTCGCAAACCGGTGCACTCGTAAACCGAGGTACCACTGTATAAGCTTTGTGACAAAGACCACCAACCATTTAGTAAAGACTCCATTCTGTTTATATTTCCAGAAGTGTACAAAACACTCCAAATGAAGCCTGGCTAGAGACTTAACCATAGCTTAGAGAACATGTGCTAAACAGCATCCTTCATTCCAGACTCCCGAGCCAAGTCTCTCTTTCACAGAAAAAGTGCCAGGTGCTGGGAATACTGGACGAAGTTACAATACCTGAGAATCAGCTGTTATCACTTATGAGGAGGGAGAGAAGGGAGGATGCCACATCCTTCATGAGAGAAAAAGTGCCAGGGTATAGTTTACCAGCAGCATTGAGTCATCATCCTGTGGTGATATGATAGCTAGTTGATATGTTTTGTTATGTATTAGTTATGATTTTGTAAATTACTGTGTGCAGTTTTTCTTATTTTATTGTCCACATAGAACTGGAAGGTTTTGCGGAATAAAAATAAGTGTTATATTAAAAAATTATACTGAACTGCCTTTGTATAACTCTTCAATAAATTGCAAATGATTTGCACTTGTGCCTCCTGGTGCTCTCGGGCACATTTCTGTTTATGCTGGCTGTAAAAGTTAAGCCTTAAAACAAATAGGGATAGCAAATGGCTCCCTAGGCTATGACTAACTTCCTGATGGTCTGAAAGGAGAGGGTGTTGCATCACTGCAAACATTTTATAAATCTGGCCCAAATGTAATTATGTGTGTTTACAAGAATTCATATATTTAAAGGGAAAGAAAAACTGTAGAATAATTTTATTCGTAAACATTATTATTTATTACATTTTGGACACTATGGATCTGATATCTCCCGCAATCGACAGCGAACCCAGAAATTAAATACTTAGTTATGTCCATTGACTGGCATTGAATTGGGGGGGAGGTGTTACAGCTGCTTTAAACAAGCCAGTTAAGCCAAAATTCATCATTGTAATGGCCAAAGATAGACCTGCTATTTATGCGGGTCTATCTGGCCAGTAAACCTAGCCAATCAGCCAATGAATATTGGCGCTAACTGGCTGTGTCGCGTGACATAATCAGTGACTGGGCTTGCCATTAAGCTCTAATATTCAGCACTACTGCTATTTAACTGGCCAATTTTCAATACTGTTCTCCCAGGGGAGCTCAGAACAGTTTACATGAATTTATTCAGGCACTCAAGCATTTGTCCCTGTCTATCGCACTGGCCTCACACTATCTAATATACCAGGGGCATTGGGGGGAGGGGATTAAGTGACTTGCCCAGGGTCACGAGGAGCAGCATGGGTTTGAACCAACAACTTCAGAGTACTGAGGCTCTAGCTTCAACCACTGCACCACACTGAATAGAACTGAATGACAGGTGGTATAAGAAATGGGAAAAACAAGCATATTAAGTTTTAACAAACTTCTCCTATAAGGATGGACTCCTGCTCACTTAAATTTCTTGTTACCAGCTATCCGCCGATATTCAGTGTTATTAAATGGATCAGTGCCACTGATTACTGGCACAACCTAGTCATTTCTTAACTATGCCTGCTTAGCTATGCAGGTGTCACCACTAAATTTTGGCTGGCACCTGTATAACCTCTGGGTACCCAGTTTACTGGCTCCCCACTTCATCCCTCCCCATGGTTTCTCTCTCTTGTCTAATCATGCCCCCTTTCTGATTCCCCCCATTTGGGTCTCCCTCCACCCTATTAAGGTTCTGATCCCCCTATCTCGATTACCCTCTCCAAACCTAAATTCCCCCCTACAGATCTGAACTCCCAATCCTTTACCAAACTGGAAAGCTCACTACAACCCAAAACTCACATCCTCCCGGTGAACCCAAATTTCTTCATCGCTCTCTCTTTAGCCTAGAAAATTTTTCAATGGAGATCCCTAGTGGTTAATTTGATGGGGTTAGAGCAATCAGACTGGCACTTATTGTTATGCAAGTTCTGGTTGATAGTCAGCCAGGGCTTTCTGTTTTATATGGGTGCTGGCTGTATATTGGCCAGGACCCACATAAGCTCTGGAGCAAACCTTTGGCCAGACAGACTAAGATATTCAATGCCAGTGCCTAGACTGACTGCTGTTAGCTGAATATTGACTATTCATAGCCATATAAGGGGAAAAGTTATCAACAAGGATTACTATACAGATGTGTCATTGTACTGTCAAAATCAGATATTAGTAATTAGATCTCACTGCATAACATGGGACCTGTGCTAAAATTGCACATTTAGTGGTACAATAAAGCACAGTTACTTACCGTAACAGGTGTTATCCATGGACAGCAGGCAGATATTCTCTCATGTGGGTGACGTCATCCACGGAGCCCCGACGCGGACAGCTTTTCAAGCAAACTTGAAAGAAATTTCAAGCTTGCTATGCTGCACCCCGCATGTGCATGCCTTCCCGATCCACTAGAGGGCGCATCCCCATCTCGTGGTCCTCAGTTCACATAGCCAGCAAGGAAGCCATCCCCGGGGAGGAGGGTGGGTTGCAAGAATATCTGCCTGCTGTCCCTGGATAACACCTGTTACAGTAAGTAACTGTGCTTTATCCCAGGACAAGCAGGCAGCATATTCTCACATGTGGGTGACCTCCAAGCCAAGCAAAAAAGAGATGGTGGGAAGATGGCAATTCAGGAAAACAGATTACGCAAAACCAACTGGCCAAACCGGCCGTCACTCCTGGACAAAGTATCCAATCAGTAGTGTAAGGTAAAGGTATGAACCGAAGACCAAGTGGCAGCCTTGCAGATCTCCTCGATAGGCGTAGACCTGAAGAAAGCGACAGAAGCTGCCATCGCTCGGACTTTATGCCCCGTGACCTGACCCCGCAGCGCGAGACCAGCCTGAACGTAGCAGAAGGAAATACAAGCCGCCAACCAATTGGACAAAGTGCGCTTGGAAACCGGCCGACCCAATCTATTGGGATCAAAGGACAAAAACAACCAAGGAACCTTCCGATGAGACTGAGTGCATTGAAGATAGAAAGCCAACGCCCGCTTACAGTCAAGAGTATGCAACGCCACTGCTCCAGGATGAGATTGTGGCTTAGGAAAAAAGACAGGAAGCACAATGGACTGATTGAGATGAAAATCAGATACCACCTTGGGCAAGAATTTAGGATGAGTGCGGAGAACCACCTTGTCATGATGGAATACAGTAAAAGGCAGATCCGCCACTAAAGCCTGCAGCTCACTAATTCTACGAGCAGAGGTGAGCGCAAGCAAAAAGATCACCTTCCAAGTAAGAAACTTCAGGTGAGACTTATCCAGAGGCTCAAACGGAGGCTTCATTAGCTGAGCAAGAACCACGTTGAGATCCCAATTCACAGGAGGAGGCTTGAGAGGAGGATGGACATTCAAGAGCCCTCTCATAAAGCGAGAAATCAAAGGATGAACAGAAATGGGCTTGCCATCAAGCTGCTGATGAAATGCAGCAATAGCACTAAGATGAACCCGAACAGAATTCGTCTTAAGGCCCGAACGAGACAAATGAAGCAAATAATCCAGAATGGAAGACAAAGTCGCAGACGAAGGATGAATAGAATGCGAAGCACACCAGGAAGTGAATCTAGTCCACTTCTGGGAATAACATTGCCGCGTAGAAGCCTTACGAGAGGTCTCCAAAACATCCAGCACCGACTGGGACAACTGAAGAGACGGAATCAGGTGGAAAGGAACCAAACTGTCAGATGAAGAGACTGCAGATTAGGATGCAACAGTGACCCCCGACTCTGAGACAGCAGAGAAGGAAAAACAGGCAGAAGAAGAGGCTCCCTGACACTGAGTTGAAGAAGCAGGGAGAACCAGGGCTGCTGAGGCCACCGAGGCGCAATCAGGATCAGATCGGCATGAGTTGACTTGAGATGTACCAGCGTTCTCAAAATCAGAGGAAAAGGCGGGAACGCGTAAAGGAACTTCCCTTCCCAAGCCAGGAGGAAAGCATCCGCCTCGAGACGATCCGGCGAGTATATCCGGGAACAGAAGAGAAGCAACTTGTGGTTGAGGGGGGAAGCAAACAGATCTATCTGAGGAGTCCCCCAACTCTCAAACACCCAACGTAACATCTGAGAATGAAGAGACCATTCGTGCGGCCGCAGGAGACGACTCAGTTTGTCCGCCAAACAATTGTGGTCTCCCTGAATGTAAACCGCATGAAGAAAGACGTTGTGGCGGAACGCCCAATCCCACAGGCGAAGGGCCTCCCTGCAAAGAGACAGGGACCCCGTGCCCCCCTGATTGTTGACATAATACATCGCCACTTGATTGTCCGTGCGAACGAGGACCACCTTGTCCCGAAGCAGATGACAAAAAGCCACCACCGCCAAGTAAATGGCGCGAAGCTCCAGCAGATTGATGTGACAGAGGTGATCCACCGCCGACCAAGCTCCCTGGGTCCGAAGACCATCGAGGTGCGCCCCCCACGCATACTCCGAGGAGTCCGTGGTCAGGACCTTGTGATGCGGAGGAGCGAGAAAGAGCAAACCCCTGGAAAGATTGGAAGAGACAGTCCACCAACGGAGCGAGCGTCTCAAAGAAGGAGTCACGGCAACAAGACGGGAAACCGGGTCCCGATTCTGCCGCCATTGGGACACCAAGGTCCACTGAGGAACTCAAAGATGCAGCCGGGCAAATGGCGTGACATGAATGGTGGAGGCCATGTGACCCAAGAGGACCATCAGCTGCTTGGCCGAGACCCAGGACCTCAGGGAAATCTGCTCGCATAGTCTGACAAGAGCCTCCCGACGGGGCCGAGGAAGGAACGAGTGAAGCTGAACAGTGTCCAGCAAGGCTCCAATGAATTGCAGTGACTGCGAGGGGCACAACTGAGACTTGGGGAAGTTCACCTCGAACCCCAGACTTTGAAGACATGAAATAGTCTGTCGGGTCGCTGCAATAACCCCCTCCCTTGAAGGCGCCTTTATCAACCAGTCGTCGAGGTAAGGGAAGACCTGAAGGCCCCGGGACCGCAGGGCCGCTGCGACAACAACTAGACACCTCGTGAAGACTCAAGGGGACGAAGCCAGTCCAAAGGGGAGGACCCGATATTGGAGGTGCAACTCCCCCACTTGAAAGCGCAGGTACTTGCGAAAGGCGGGATGCACCGGCACATGTGTATAAGCCTTCTTCAGATCGAGGGAGCACATCCAGTCCCCTACGTCGAGCAGCAGGTACAGAACCAGAAGGGAGAGCATTCTGAACTTCTCCCGGATAAGGTACTTGTTGAGCAGCCGGAGGTCAAGGATTGGACGAAGATCCCCGGTCTTCTTGGGAACCAAGAAGTATCGGGAATAGAACCCCCGGCCCTGCTGACAAAGTGGGACATGCTCCACCGCACGGAGGCGCAAAAGGGCCCTAGCCTCCGATAACAGGAGCGGGAGCAGTGACTTGTTGGAAGGACACGCGCCGGGTGGACTGTCTGGAGGAACCTCCCGGAAATTGAGAGAATAACCCTCGGACACGACCTTGAGGACCCAAGCATCTGAGGTGATAAGGGTCCAAGCAGGATAAAATGCCGGAGACGACCCCCGATGGGGAGCGGGGTCGACGACAGTGAGGAGGGGGCCCGCCCCCAACCGCACAGACCGTAAAAAAGACAGCGCGGGCTTAGACGCGGCCGGCACCTACGGTTTCTGCTGCGCCCGCGACTGCTGAAGTGGCCTTCGAGGGGGCGGTCTCGAGAAAGCCGGAGTGGTCTTCTGAGGGTAGCGCCGAGGCGGAGCCTGATAGGTCTTAGGAATGGCGGGCTTCACTTTGGGACGCACCAGAGAAGCGAAATATCTTTCGTGCTCAGAGAGGCACTTCGTGGCCGCCTCGATAGAGTCATCGAAGAGCTCCGAGCCCACACAGGGAAGGTTAGCGAGGCGATCCTGAAGATTAGGAACCATATCAACAATCCGGAGCCACGCCAGCCGGCGCATGGCCACAGTGAACGCGGATACCCTGGAGGTGAGCTCGAAGGCGTCGTAAGTAACATGGAAAAGATAAAGACGCAGCTGAGAGAGGGACTTGATCAACTGCCCAAAGTCGTCCCAGTGAGAATCCGGCAAAACCCCAAGAAAGGCAGGCATAGACTTCACCAACTGCCTGAGATAGGAGGAATAAGTGAAGGAATAATTCAGAACACGATTGGCCATCATCGAGTTCTGATATAGTCTCCGTCCAAATTTGTCAAGAGTGCGGCCTTCTCGCCCCGGCGGGACCGCCGCAGAAACCCGGGAAGGGTTAGTCTTTTTAAGCGAGGACTCCACCAGCAACGACTGGTGGGATAACTGGGCCCGCTCAAACCCCGGGCAGGGCACTGTACGGTACTTGGACTCCATTTTAGACGGAACCGCAGTAACAGCGTACGGGGTTTCCAGGTTCCTCAAAAAAGCCTGGCGAAGCACCGGATTTAAGGGAAGGCGGAGAGATTCCCGGGGCGGGGAAGGTAAATCCATCTCCGCCAGGAACTCTTTAGTATATTTGGAGCCAGACTTAAGGTCCAAATCCAACGCCCGCCCCATATCCAGGACAAACCTCGAAAACGAGGAAGGACAAGCACCGGACCGGTCATCCGCCGGGGTAGATGAGCGGGAACAGCGAGCCACCAAAAAAGAGGGCGAGGCTTCGCAAGAATACCGGGGTTCACGACCTGCACCAAGACCCGAACCCCAAGAACGCGCCGGGGTCGAGGACCGCCGAGGCTCCGAGGATCACCTCAGGGAAGACCTCGGGGTACGGGGCACCGAAACTCTCCGACGCCTCGGAGAAGTGTCCCGAGAGCCCCGGGGCAAACCCTTAGACCGAGGAGGCGACCGAAGCAACTGCGGGTTCGAGAGTGAAAGATCAGAGACCCGGAGCGCCTCGACGGCATGGCCCGTCGGGGAGCGGCCCCATCCTGGGGGGGAACCCCGGGGACGCTTAGACGACCGATGAAGGACACTTAGATCGGCGCTTCGATCGAGGCCAGCCCGAGGGCAAGTAACGGCCCGATGCCCGGGGCGAAGACTCCGAGGACGAGAGCCGCCGGGTCCCGCGCACCTTGCCCCGAGATGCTGCAACACTTCGCTCAGGCTGGTCCAAAGTCGAGGGAGGCTGCAAGTGGGCCAATGCCGAGGACAGCTCCTACAAAATTAAAGCCCGGAGCATGTCCTGAAAGACCGGGACCGCCATCATGGATGGCATATCCGGGGCGGCTGTACATTCCACAGAGGGCGACCTCGGTACCAAGTATTCCCTGGGAGTGGAAACATGCCATCGACATGGAGGACCGGACCGAGGCCGAGGATGACGCCCCCCCCTCCCATGCCCCGCCGAGGTCCCCGAGGATGGCTTCTTCGCCGGAGTGGCACCTGAGGAGAGAAGCGGGGACTTACCCTGTGAAGACTTCGGACCCGAAGTCGAGGGCTTCGAGGCCGAGGACAGCCGGGGCGGGGCCAAACCTGAGGCCGATGTCGAGGCCGCGATCGGCTCCACCACAAACAGGTCCGCCATACGAGCCCGGCGGCGGCGGAGTGCTCGGGGTTGGAAAGCCGCACACCTGAGACATGAATCGGTGGGATGATCAGCCCCCAGGCACAGGATGCACCATTGATGGGGGTCAGTGATCGACAACAGCCGATCACAGCGGGTGCACTTCTTAAACCCGGACAAGGGCCGGGACATGAAAAACACAGGCCGCAACCGAACGGGGCCACGCGGCCACGGCAATCCAGGAGCCCCTGGATGCCGAGCACGATGCTGAAAAAATAAAAGTTTTTTTTTTTATATAGAAAACAACAAAACGAACGTGCACAGCGACTCTGACAAGAAAATAACAAAGCTGCGGTGCTAGAAGGCAAAACACACGGAGAGTAAAAGATCAGGGCTTCTGGCTCCGCGGAAACTTTAGAACTGAGGACCACGAGGTGGGGATGCGCCCTCTAGTGGAGCGGGAAGGCATGCACATGCGTGGTGCAGCATAGCAAGCTTGACATTTTTTTCAAGTTTGCTTGAAAAGCTGTCCGCGCCAGGGCTCCATGGATGACGTCACCCACATGTGAGAATATGCTGCCTGCTTGTCCTGGGATGACATGTCTTAGTTTTCCATGTGGGCTACCATTATGTCTTTGAATTACTGAAAGACAACCAACAATTATATATTTACAGTTTTTCATTTTAAGTAAATGATCTTTTCACATCGGTTGTACTTTCATAGCAAACATAACTCAGAGAATAAAGTAAATTCAAATTAACAGGTATAAATTCACTGCTGTGAAAAGAACAATTTTTGTCAGAAAAAGACAATTATATTTTTTTTAAAGGAAAGAGAATGAATTCCATGTCTTGCCTTTGTTCCATAAGGAATCCCATGGAGGTCAAAGTCAGGATAATGTAGGCAATCCTCAGGAGAATGGTAATCTGTGATAACTGTTAAACAAACCAACAGATTACTCCATTAGAAAAAGTCTCTAAAGGGAAACTGAATTCCAGTACAGATATCTGTTATGCAGCTTCATATCTCAACTAAAGCCAATGCTACTCAATTCAAAGAGAAACCTTGAAAGGAAGATTGAGTCGGAGACAAAAGTACATAGAAAAAAAAACTTTTTTTAGGCATATTAGAAGCAAGAAGCTGGTAAAATAATTAGTTGGGCAGCTAGAGAACCGAGGGGTAAAAGGAGTACACAGAGAAAATAAGGCTATAGCAGAATTGTTAAATTAATTCTTTGCTTCGGTTTTCATCGAGGGAGATACCGGTGCCAGAAATGGTATTCAGTGCTGACGAGCCAGAGAAACAAATCTCTGTATACCTAAATGCAATGGGACAATTTGACAAATCACCTGGAGCAGATTATATTCATCCCAGAGTACTGATAGAATAGAAAAAATGAACTTGCAGAGCTATTGTAATTTATCTTTAAAATCCAGCATGGTACCAGAAGATTAGAGGGTGGTCAAAGTAATGACAATTTTTAAAAAGCGTTCTAGAGATGATCTGGGAAATTATAAGCCAGGCCCGTGCAGCCACTGGACAAGTGCCGGGCCCACAAGCCTCCCCCCCCTCACCCGTCAATTCTGACATCAAAGAGGAAGTTCCGGGCCAGTCAATCGCTGCCTGGATGGCCCAGAATTTCCTCTCCTACATCAGAATTGCCGTCGGGAGGGAAGGCTTGTGGGCCCTGCGCTTGTGCAGTGGCTGCACGGGCCTGGCTTTTGTGGCGTCGGGGAAGCAGGGAGAAAATCAGCGGCAGTCGCTGGGGAGGGCAGGGAGAAAGAAAGACAGAAAGACAGTCAGAAAGAAAGAAAGGGGGTAGGGAGAGAGAGCAAAGGAAAGAAAGGGGAGGGGGCAGGGAGATAGGAAGGAAAAGTTGGGAAGGGAATGGAGTGTGTCTGATGACAGGGAGCAGGCAGGGAGAGAGGAAGAAAAAGTTGGACTCAAGGAGAGACAGAGAGAGATGCTGGTTGGGGAATGTAATGAGGTCTGGAAGAGAGGAAGCATGTAGGAGGAAAAAAGAAGGGAATATTGGATGTACAGTCAGAAGGAAGTGCATCCAGAGACTCATGAAATCACCAGACAACAAAGGTAGGAAAAATTATTTTATTTTCAATTTAGTGATCAAAATGTGTCCTTTTTGAGAATTTATATCTGATGTCTATATTTTGCACTATGGCCCCCTTTTACTAAACTGCAATAGTGGTTTTTAGCACAGGGAGCCTATGAGCGTCGGGAGCAGCGCAGGGCATTCAGCACAGCTCTCTGTGCTAAAACCGCTATCACGATTTAGTAAAAGGGGAGGGGTATATTTGTCTATTTTTTTTTTTTACCAAATTTTTGTTGAGAATATAAAATCAATACAAAAAGCCATAAAATACAATATCAATACACAATATCTCAGTGCTTTTCCCTTCACAGCTCCCAGCTCAATTGTTGTACAGGAACTCTTAAGTACAATGCAAAAGAACACAAAGAGAAAAAAAAAGGAGGGAAAAGCACCCATCCCCCCCACCCAAAGTACAAAAAATTTTTGCTATACAAAAGAAGAAGTGCAATGGACAACAAAGCAAAACAAAACTAAGGAGGAAGCTGTCTCCAAAGTATATAAGGATCCCAGGTCTTAGTATAAGAGGCCAACATATTATGACGTAGCGCCGTCAACTTAGACATTAGTTGCAAATAGTCCAAACGAGAATAAATAGCTTCTAAACCAGGGATTCGGGGAGAACGCCAGCACTGTGCCAATGCCAAGCGAGCAGCCAACTGTAAGCTGCCAACTTCTGCTCATAATGAGTAAACCCCGGGACCCCAACATTAAGCAAACAACAGTCTATAAGAATACAACAATGTTTTTGTAACATTTTAACTAACAAACAACCCACCCGCTGCCAATATAAACACACAGGTGGACACGTCCACCAAATATGTAAAAAATCTCCCTTCTGTCCACAGCCATGCCAGCAGTGATCAGTACCCTTAGAAAAAATAGAAAATAGCCTAGAGGGGGTGTAATACCATCTATAATACATTTTATAGCCATTTTCTATAAAGTTAAGAGATAAAGTTAATTTGAATAAATTGCGATAGAATACCTCCCCACTAGGCAAGCTACGCCCAACAGGCATATCTTTTTCCCAAGCCAATTTATAAGGATCAAGAGGGGATTCCTGCTTCAATAAAGCCTTATAGAAACGAGAGACTCCCCCCCCCACCCCCAGCTCGCATAGCTAATTCAAGCTCCCAAAACGCCCACTTATACAGGTAAGTCCGCAAGCGGGTATAGAGAAACGAATCTCGAGCCACCAAACCATATTCCTCCTGTAACATTTCAAAAGGATGCATAGAATGACCCTCCCAAAACTGACCCAAAGTATGAAGGCCCGCGGGAAGCCACACCTTGCGAACCGCATCCTCCCGACCCGGAGAACCAGCAGGCAAAGCAACTATAGTCATTTGAGAAAAATATTGACGCTCAGGAAACATACGCTTACGAACTGCATACCAACAAGATAAAACAGTCTGTAGGTAAGGGTTAGGTGATCTCAAGGCTATGCGCAAACGAACCCTAGGCAACCACTGTAACATCCAGAGAGAAATCGTAGGGAGAAAGCTCTGTTCCATATGAATCCATGGGCGGTCTTCATAAGTAACCCACATCACCATCTCCTGTAGCAAAGCAGCTTGGTAATATAGCCGAAAATCAGGAATCCCCATACCCCCTTCCAATTTAGGTTTATACAAAATACTCCAGCGCACTCGTGGCGGCTTTTTCCGCCAAATATAAGCAAAAACCTTATGTGACAAAGAGCAAAAAAAAACCTCAGGCAGAGCAATAGTAAGAGCCAAAAAAACATAGAGCAATTTTGGAAGAAGCATCATTTTAATAGCTGACACTCTGCCAATCCAGCTAAGATTTAACCCTTCCCAACGATCTAATTCCTCAAACAAAGCATGCAAGCGCGCTGGATAATTATAGCAATACAAATGTGTATGATCAGCAGTAAGGTTTACACCTAAATATGTAATAAAATGAGTGGCCCATATAAAAGAGAAAGCAGATTGCAGGCGTCGAATGGCGGGTTCCTGCAAAGTAAGATTTAGAATTTCCGATTTAGAAACATAGAAACATAGAAAGATGACGGCAGAAAAGGGCTATAGCCCATCAAGTCTGCCCACTCCACTGACCCACCCCAATAGTCTAGATGCTAGTGACTCGACTTACGTAGGGATCCCACGTAAGTGTCCCATTTTCTCTTAAAGTCGAGCACGCCGGTGGCCTCGACCACCTGCATCGGAAGTTCATTCCAGTGGTCCACCACCCTTTCCGTGAAAAAATACTTCCTGGTGTCGCTACTAAATTTCCCTCCTCTAAGTTTAAGCGGATGCCCTCTTGTGGTCGAGGGTCCCTTGGGGAAGAGAATGTCATCTTCCACCTCGATACGTCCCGTGATGAACTTAAATGTCTCAATCATGTCCCCCCTCTCCTTGCGCTCCTCTAGAGTGTAGAGCTGCAGTCTGCTCAGTCTCTCTTCGTACGAGAGACCCTTGAACCCCAAGAGCATCCTAGTGGCCATCCGCTGAACCGATTCGACTCTAAGCACGTCTTTACGGTAATGTGGCCTCCAGAATTGCACACAGTATTCCAGATGAGGTCTCACCATGGTTCTGTACAGCGGCATTATGACTTCTGGTTTCCGACTGACAAAACTTCTTTTGATACATCCCATCATTTGCCTTGCCTTGGATGTGGCCTTCTCCACCTGATTGGCAGCCTTCATGTCTGCACTGATGATTACTCCCAAATCTCGTTCTACTGAGGTCCTAGCTAATGTTACTCCGTTTAAGGTGTAAGTTCTGCACGGATTTCTACTACCGAGGTGCATGACCTTACATTTCATAGCATTGAAGCCTAGCTGCCATGTCGAGGACCAGTTTTCCAACATACGAAGGTCCTTTGTCATACTATCCTGTAAAAAGCTTCCACTTACTATGTTGCACAGTTTTGCGTCATCGGCGAATAATGTTGCTTTACCCTGTAGTCCTCGTGTCAAGTCCCTTATAAATATGTTAAAAAGGAGAGGACCAAGGACCGAGCCCTGCGGCACTCCGCTGGTCACCTCCGATGCTTCAGATAGGGTACCGTTAACCACCACCCTCTGAAGTCTACCACTCAGCCAATCATTGACCCATGCAGTTATCGTCTCACCCAACCCCATTGATTTCATCTTGTTTAGTAGCCTGCGGTGTGGGACGCTGTCAAAAGCCTTGCTGAAATCCAAATATACTATGTCCAGAGACTCTCCTGAGTCCAACTTTCCTGTCACCCAATCAAAGAAGCTGATGAGGTTGGATTGACACGACCTACCCTTAGTGAATCCATGCTGACTAGGGTCCCTAAGATTCTCCTCATCCAAGATCATGTCCAACTTATGTTTAATTAGTGTTTCCATGAGTTTACATACTATCGATGTGAGACTCACTGGTCGGTAATTCGCAGCCTCCGCTCTGCAACCCTTCTTGTGCAGAGGAACAACATTCGCCGTTTTCCAGTCCAGGGGGACTCTCCCCTTTTTTAGGGAGAGATTGAAGAGCATGGCTAATGGTTCCGCCAGGACATCGCACAGCTCTCTGAGCACTCTAGGGTGCAGTTCATCTGGACCCATGGCTTTGCTCACCTGGAGTCTTGACAATTCGCTGTAGACATCAGTTGGTGTGAACTCAAAATTCTGAAATGGGTCTTCCACGCTTGACATTGCTTCCAGATGTGGCCCTTGCCCCGGTGCCTCGCAGGTAAAAACCGAGCAGAAGTATTCATTCAGTAGTTTGGCTTTATCGGAATCTGTTTCCGCGTAGTTCCCGTCCGGTGTTCTGAGGCGTACTATCCCGTTCGTGTTTTTTTTTTCTGTCACTAATGTACCTGAAGAAGGATTTGTCCCCCTTCTTAATGTTCTTTGCTAGAGTTTCTTCCACTGCAAGTTTGGCCTCCCTGACTGCTGTTTTGACTGCTGCAGACCTGGTCCTATATTCAATGTTAGCTTCACCTGTTCCCGTACGTTTGTATGAAAGAAACGCTCTTTTTTTTTCCTTGACTAGGTACGCGACCTCTGTAGTGAACCATTTAGGTTTTTTGATTCTTTGTTGTTTATTTACTGATTTTATGTAGTGGATAGTTGCTTCGTGTAGGGTCAATTTCATGTTTGACCACATGGCTTCCACATTATCAGTTGCTTCTTGATCCTGCAGCGTCTGATGGACGAATTCTCCCATATTGTCATATTAGTCATATTGCCGCGAAAGCCAGAAAGAAGGCCAAAAGTATCTAATTCCTGAACCACCACCGGCAAAGAGCATTCCGGGTCATACAAAAGGAGTAAAATATCATCAGCATATAAGATTTTATATTGCTGGGTACCCAAACCAATCCCCTTAATCTCGTCCCTCTCCCGATTTGTCTATTTTTCTATAGTTGTTACTGAGGTGACATTGCATATTTTAAAGTAATCTGCCTTGACCTCTTTGAAAAAAAAAATCTGAATATAAATTATAATTAATATTTTCTCTGCGTACAGTGTGCTTTGTGTTTTTTTTGTTTTTTTTAATTCTTTATTCATTTTTAATCTTTCAGCAAGTGTACAATAAAAGTGATACATAGATTTACAAACAACACTTGATAAATCTATCAAGATAATAAAGCACAGTTACTTACCGTAACAGGTGTTATCCAGGAACAGCAGGCATATATTCTCACATGTGGGTGACGTCATCTACGGAGCCCCAGCGCGGACAGCTTTTCAAGCAAACTTGATTGAAGTTTCAAGTTTGCTACACTGCACCACGCATGTGCATGCCTTCTTGCCCACTAGAGGGCGCATCCCCACCTCGTGGTCCTCAGTTCCATAACCAGCAAAGAAGCCATCCCCGGGGAGGAGGGCGGGTTGTGAGAATATATGCCTGCTGTCCCTGGATAACACCTGTTACGGTAAGTAACTGTGCTTTATCCCAGGACAAGCAGGCATGATATTCTCACATGTGGGTGACCTCCAAGCCAACCAAAAAAGGGCAGGTGGGAGGATGGCAATTTAGGAAAACAGGTTACGTAACACCAACTGGCCAAACCGGCCGTCGCTTCTGGACAAAGTGTCCAGACAGTAGTGGGAGGTGAACGTATGAACCGAAGACCAAGTAGCAGCTTTACATATATCCTCCACAGGAGTAGACCGGAGGAAAGCAACAGAAGCTGCCATAGCCCGGACCTTATGCCCCGTGACTCGACCATGGAGCGTGAGACCAGCCTTAGCGTAGCAAAAAGAAATACAAGCAGCCAACCAGTTGGACAAGGTGCGCTTGGAAACAGGATGTCCCAACCGATTAGGATCAAAGGACAAAAACAATTGAGGAACCTTCCGATGAGACTTGGTACGTTGGAGATAAAAGGCCAACGCCCTCTTACAGTCAAGCGTGTGAAGCGCCGCCTCACCAGGATGAGAGTGGGGCTTCGGGAAGAACACCGGAAGAACAATGGACTGATTGAGGTGGAAATCAGACACAACCTTAGGTAAAAATTTAGGATGGGTGCGAAGAACCACCTTGTCATGATGAAACACAGTAAAAGGTGGATCCGCAACCAAAGCCTGCAGCTCACTAATCCGACGAGCGGATGTGAGCGCAAGCAAAAAGACCACCTTCCAAGTGAGAAACTTAAGATGAGATTTGTCGATAGGCTCAAAAGGAGGCTTCATCAGTTGAGCTAATACCATATTAAGATCCCAAACTACAGGAGGAGGTTTCAGAGGAGGATGAACATTCACGAGACCCCTCATGAAACGAGTTACCAGAGGATGAAGAGAAAGAGACCGACCCTCGATATGCCGATGGAACGCCGCAATGGCACTGAGATGCACCCGAATGGAAGTCGTCTTCAGCCCAGACTTAGACAGATGCAACAAATATTCCAGCACCGAAGACACTGGAACCGAACTCGGGTCCAGATGGTTAGAGGAGCACCAGGATGAAAATCTGGTCCACTTCTGGAAATAACAAAGCCTAGTTGAGACCTTGCGCGAGGCTTCCAAAATCTCCCTCACCGACTGAGAAACAGGAACCGAAGTCAAGGGGAAAGGAACCAAGCGGTCAGATGTAAAGACTGAAGATTGGGATGTAACAGCGAACCCCGACTCTGAGACAGCAGAGAGGGAAAAACAGGCAGAAACAGAGGTTCCCTTACACTGAGTTGAAGGAGCAGGGAGAACCAGTGCTGCCTGGGCCAACGAGGCGCAATGAGAATCATAGTGGCCCTGGTCGATTTGAGATGGACCAATGTTCTCAAGATCAGAGGAAAAGGAGGGAACGCATAAAGGAACCTCCCCTCCCAGTCGAGAAGGAAGGCATCGGCCTCGAGACGGTCCCGGGAGTACATCCGAGAACAATAGAGGGGCAGTTTGTGAGTCTCCGGGGAGGCAAACAGATCCACCTGAGGAGTCCCCCAGCGGTCGAAGACCTCGCGTAGAACCCAGGAGTTCAACGACCACTCATGCGGCTGGAGAAGACGACTGAGTTTGTCTGCCAGACAGTTCCTCTCTCCCTGAATGTAAACCGCACGCAGGAACATGTTCTGGGAGACCGCCCATTCCCAAAGGCGCAGGGCTTCCCGGCACAGAGACCAAGAGCCCGTTCCGCCCTGTTTGTTTACATAATACATTGCCACCTGGTTGTCTGTCCGCACGAGGACTACCTGATCGTGTAGCAAGTAGCAGAACACTCGAGCCGCCAGAAAAATGACCCGAAGCTCCAACACATTGATGTGACAAAGACGGTCCTCTGCCGACCATAGACCCTGAGTCTGCAGACCGTCAAGATGAGCCCCCCACGCGTACTCCGAGGAGTCCGTGGTCAGGACCTTGCGATGCGGAGGAACGAGAAAGAGCAAACCCCCGGAAAGATTGGAAGAGTTGGTCCACCAACGGAGCGAGCGTCTCAAAGAAGGAGTCACTGTTATTGGACGAGATACTGGGTCGCGATCCTGACGCCACTGCGAGGCCAAGGTCCACTGAGGAAGCCTCAGATGCAAGCGGGCGAACGGAGTAACGTGGACCGTCGATGCCATGTGGCCCAGAAGAACCATCATGCGCTGAGCCGATACTACAGGCATCAGCGAGACCTGACGACTCAATCGAAGTAGGGCCTCCAACCGAGGAGGGGGGAGGAACGAACGAAGGCGAACCGTGTCCAGCACGGCTCCAATAAACTGAAGGGATTGAGTCGGGCACAAATGAGACTTGGGAAAGTTCACTTCGAACCCCAGACGTTGAAGGAAGATGATAGTCTGTTGGGTCGCTGAGATAACCCCCTCCCTGGTCAACGCTTTGATCAGCCAATCGTCCAGGTAGGGAAAGACCTGTAGCCCCCGAGATCTCAGAGCTGCAGCGACCACCACCATACACTTCGTGAAGACTCGAGGGGACGAAGCCAGTCCGAAGGGGAGGACCCGGTATTGAAGGTGCAACTCCCCCACTTGAAACCGTAAGAATTTGCGGAAGGCGGGATGCACCGGAACATGAGTATATGCTTCCTTTAAGTCTAGGGAGCACATCCAATCCCCTTCCTCCAAAAGAGGATACAACACCGGAAGCGACAACATACGGAACTTCTCCCGGACTAGGAACTTGTTGAGCTTCCGGAGGTCCAAAATGGGCCGTAAGTCCCCTGTCTTCTTTGGGACCAAAAAGTAACGGGAGTAAAATCCCCGCCCCCGTTGATCGGGGGGTACAGGTTCCACCACCCGAAGGCTCAACAAGGCCCTCGCTTCCGCGAGAAGAAGGGGAAGTTGGGTTTGGCTGAATGGGTAAGCAGCCGGCGGATGTTCCGGCGGCGTGATCAAGAAATTGAGCGAGTAGCCCTCGGAGATAATCCGGAGCACCCAAGCATCTGATGTGATCCCGGTCCAGGCCACAGAAAAGGATCGGAGTCGACCCCCTATAGGAAGGGGGTTCGGCGAGAGCGCGGAGTGGGCCCGCCCCCATCTGCACATCCCGTCTAAAGGACGGCGACGGCTTGGGCGTCCCCTGCGCCTGAGGTTTTTGTTGGCCTTCCCTACCCTGCTGCGGTGGGCGGCGGGGCGGAGGCCTAGAGAAGGCCGACGTTGACTTCTGGGGGTATCGCCGCGGGGGAGGTCGAAAGGGCTTCTGCGGCGGGGCCCGAGGTTTAGGACAGACCAAGGAGGCAAGAGAGCGCTCCTGTTCCGACAGACGTTTGGTCGCCGCCTCCAGGGACTCATCAAATAATTCAGAGCCAACACAGGGTAGATTGGCCAGACGTTCCTGCAAGTTCGGGTCCATGTCCAGGGTACGTAGCCAAGCCAGCCGGTGCATCGCCACGGCAAAGGCGGATACCCTGGAGGCCAGTTCAAATGCGTCGTAGACAGCGTGAAACAGGTATAGACGCAGCTGAGATAAGTTGGACATGAACGTGGCAAAACCCTCCTTGTGGGAATCCGGCATAACCCCTTGATAACGGGGCAAGTCTTTGACCATGCCTCGAAGATAAGAGGAGAATGTAAAGGCATAATTAAGGACCCTGGTAGCCATCAATGAGTTGGAATAGAGGCGACGACCAAAATTGTCCAGGGTCCGCCCCTCCCGTCCGGGCGGGACCGCCGCCGAAACCTTAGCGGGCTGCGACTTTTTCAGTGCCGACTCCACCAGCAACGACTGGTGAGACAGTTGTGCCTTATCGAAGCCCTTCCACAGTATGGTCCGGTATTTGGACTCCATCTTAGAAGGCACCGCTGTGACTGTAAGAGGGGAGTCTAAATTTCTCAGGAAGGTCTGGTGGAGGACCTTATTGAGAGGCAGACGAGGAGTTTCTCTCGGGGAAGTGGGCAGGTCTTGTTCCTCCAAAAACTCCTTCGTATACTGAGACCCAGCAAGCAAGTCTAGGTCCAAGGCCCGCGCCATATCCTGCACAAATTTTGAAAAGGAAGAGGGCCTCGCTGGCGGGGAAGGAGTACGCGAGGTCCGAGCCGCCAAGAAAGAGGGGGAGGCCTCGCGGGAATACCGAGGCTCCCTACCAGAACCCGATCCCCAGGAGGCCGTGCCGAGGGACCTCGAAGAGGTCGGGGACCGCCTAAGCCCCGAGGAGCCCTTGGGGGAAGACCCCGGGGTATGAGGAACCGAGGTCCTTCCCCTGCGCCTCGGCGAGGAGTCTCTCGAACCCCTTCCCCCAGGGGTGCGGAAGAGCCTCGGATTGTCGAGGCGGAGCTCCAAGACACGCAATGTCTCACCCCCGGTCGGCGAGGAGCGACCGCGTCTCCGAGGGGAAGCGCGAGAACGCTTAGGTTTCCTCGGCCGACGCCTCATCCAAGGCCGACCCGAGGGCGAAGAGCCCCGGGAGGACCTCGAGGAAGAGGACGTGGAAGAGATCCTCCGAACCCGACGCACCTTGTCCCGAGGCCTGACACTCCTCTCAGGCTGGTCAACCGAGGTCGAGGTCGAGGACGGCCGACCCCCGGGGGCCGAAGCCGAAGGCACCGAGACCGAGGCCGCCGACGCCGGGGCAGTCGAGGCCGGAGCAGTCGAGGCCGAAGCCTGCTGCAGGTGCGTGAGGGCCCTGGATAGCTCCGAGGCAATCAGCGCTCGAAGCAAGTCCTGGAAGACCGGAACCCCCATCATATCAGGCAGGTCCGGGGCCGAGGAGTGCTCCCTGGAGGGCGACCTCGGTCTCGAGTATTCCCTCGGGGCACTGGGCTTTGCAACTCGGGGCGGGGCAGAGGACGACCCACCCGCAGTCGAGGAGCCCGAGGATGGCTTCTTCGCTGACCCTGGAGTCGAGGAAGGAAGAGAGGACTTACCTGAAGCAGGCTTGGTCGAGGCAGCAGGCTTGGAGGAAGTCGAGGGTCGAGGCGAGGTCGGGGGACCGGAGGCCGAGGTCGAGGCCGGGGCCGAAGCCGAGGCCGACGTCGAGGCTTTCCCCGCCGCGGGGTCCGCAGAGAAGAGCTCCGCCATCCGGGCAAGGCGTCGGCAGAGAGCTCTAGACTGAAAAGTTGAGCACCTATCACAGGAGTCTGTAGGATGCTCAGGACCCAAACACACCAAGCACCACCGGTGAGGATCGGTAATTGAGAGCAACCGATCGCACCGGGTGCACTTTTTAAAGCCCGTCAAGGGACGGGACATGGACACAAAACCCGGCCGGGAACGAACGAGGAGCCCCCGGAGCCCCCGGAGCCGAACCAAAATACTTTTTTTTTTTTCGACGAAAACTAAAAGAAAAGAAAGAAAGAAAAGCAAATCAAGCACAGCGACCGTGAAATAACGCACAGCCACGGTGTCAGAAGGCTAAATTCGAAGAGCACAATTTCCACAGGGCTTCTGGCTCCGCGGAAAAAACTGAACTGAGGACCACGAGGTGGGGATGCGCCCTCTAGTGGGCAAGAAGGCATGCACATGCGTGGTGCAGTGTAGCAAACTTGAAACTTCAATCAAGTATGCTTGAAAAGCTGTCCGCGCTGGGGCTCCGTAGATGACGTCACCCACATGTGAGAATATCATGCCTGCTTGTCCTGGGATAACAAATGTATATATATCTAAACCCTTCTCCCCCCTCCCTTTCCATACTATTTTCTTAATTGAATCAATCTTTTTTTTTTTCATATTTTCTTTTTACCTTTTTCTTCATTTATACAATCCCTCCCCTTTCCCCTCCATTCATAAGTTATGTTAAGAAAATGGTGTTTAGTCATTACAAAACAATGTCAATGGCTCCCATATTTTATTAAACCTTTTATAATTTCCATTTTGTATTGATATTGAACATTCCATTTTGTATAGATGACAAAGTGAATTCCACCAAAAATTAAAGTTAAGTCTGCTGTGATCTTTCCAATTGTTAGTAATATGTTGCATGGCAACTCCTGTCATAATCAATAAAAGTTTGTTATTACTTGCCGATATCTGACTCTTTTTTCTCATAGACATGCCAAATATCACAGTATCATAAGTTAATGCTACAGGATTTTCTAATAAAGAATTTATTTGATCCCAGATCGAATTCCAAAAGGCTAATATATAGGGACAAAAAAATAAAAGATGATCCAAAGTCCCTACATCAAGCTTACAATGCCAGCATCTATTAGACAATGAACTATTTAATTTTTGTAATCTAACAGGGGTCCAAAATGCTCTATGCAAGAGAAAAAACCAAGTTTGTCTCATAGATGCTGACAGTGTACATCTTATTCTCCAAGACCAAATTTGTGGCCATTGAGATGCTGAAATTTGATGCTTAATCTCAATGCTCCAAATATCCCTAAGACTATTTTTAGGTTTTTTATTAACCAATTCACTAATAACTTTATACCACTGCGCGGCCTGGTGACCCAGAAAATCTGCCTGGAAGCATAAAAATTACATGCTATATTGAGAATTTATATTTTTCCATTCAGGGAACCCTGCCTGAATGGCCTGCTTCAATTGCAACCATTTATAAAATTGTGATTTATTCAGTCCAAATTTATTTTGCAATTGTGTAAACTCAAGCATATTTCCATTTGAAATAATATCATTTAAAGTTTGTATTCCTGCATTTAACCATTTTGACTTGATCATTGTAAAGTAGCTTGCAAGACTAAAAGGTGTGGGCACCCCTGCTGTAGAGGTTCTACTTTTTCATGGTTTGCATAGACTAGGTAGTGGGCTTCGATGACAATTCCAGTAGTTAGGATACAAGGACAGTAACAGGTGGATGTCTATGATCTTTGTCCCAGAAATGCCAAAGAAAGACAATTTAATCACGTTTCTTTTTTTTTTTTTTTTAATCTTTATTCCTTTTTATTTCTTTCAACAAGTGTACAGTATTATTACAATTAATTTACATAACACACTTGGCATTCTTAAACAATATTATTATACATGTTTTTATTCCCCCCCCCCCACCTCTCACCCTTTTCCATATCAATAAAATATTCCTTCCAAATTTATATATAATTATACATCCCTTTTTGATAATACAATTAATCTGACATGAAATCTGTCCCTCCCCCCATCCTTCTTCCTCAAACACTTAATCATGTTTCTGTCATAATTAGATTGCAAGCTCTTCTGAGCAGGGACCATCTTTTGCATATATAGCTCTGCGTGCACCTGGTAGCACTACATAAATAATTAATTGTTGTTTTTGATGACTGGATGGACCGTTCAGGTCTTTATCTGCTGTCATTTACTATGCTACTATGTTAAAACATTGGTACAGAGGGACATTTTTGATGACTTCTAAACCTGAAGTTAGCTGTCACCCAGAAGATGCCCAAAATCTAACAGCGTTAATCAAAAAATGCCTAAAATGTTTTGGGAAATCGATGTCTACAGTTGGCATCACTGTTCACAGAAAAATGTTGCCATGTATAAAAAATACCCCATGAAAAAACCATCGGCTTTATTACTGGATATGGAAAACATCAGCAATGTCAATACGATATCACGGTGGTGAAACGGCATTCTTGCTTTATGATCAGCATGTACATATATATATATAGCGCTGTGGAGAAATGTTTCTTTGTGGGACTTAATTTACTATGATGATATTTAAGCTGCTGCAGTGACATAAGTCATGTTGGGGCCCATAAATCATGGTAAAATAATTTCAGCTAAAAGATGGAGTTTGAGCCTCAAGGCCACAATCCGATGCTCTGTCTGGCATTAACAGCCACCCCAGCTTAAGCTTCATCCCCCACAAAGCTCAAACCCCCATATCTCCTAAAGGATCCTAAACCCCAAAAAGGCCTATTATATTAAGCATTGGTGGTCCAGGGGCTCTTTGGGTAGAAGTGATAGCCAGTAGCTCCTGCTCAGTCTAGCACTGTCTTCAAAATGGCAGCCCTAGCTATGGTCATGCATGATTACTACTAGGGGTTATGTTTCAAACATTGGGGGAGGGGAGGGAGTGCGACTTGAGCCATTGGCAGAGTGGGGGCTTAAGGAAGAGGCCCAGGAGCTTCGGGTCATAGCTTTGTGGCCTGATACTCCCAAGCCTCTAAAATAATGCTCACAAGCAGTGTTATTCTTTTAGCATAGGATTTAGCAACCTGTGGGACTGAGATATCACAGGTTTCTGAGAGTAAAATCGATACACTAAAAGACCACCTTTTACCACACCTTGACAATTTCCCTCCTTTCAGAGTTTCTTAACCAAGGACTGATCTAATTCATTGAAATAACTTCATTATTATTTTATATTATATTCTTTTAAACTTTGTTAACCGGCTCGAGTCTGTTCTGGAATGATCCGGTATATAAGATGGAAATTAGATTAGATTAGAAAAAGAAATTATGTCCTTACCTTGATAATATCTTTTCCAGTAGATAGGTGAGACATTCTAGACAAGTGGGTTGTATCCCAATGGCCACTCTGGATTTTTTTCTGTATTTCACTAGGAGCTATAGCATCACCTGTAGTTAGTACCCAAGCACCGAGAGCTCCCACATCAATGTGAAGTAGAGACATGAAAGGGAAAATTCCATAAAACAACTGTTCTGCTCAAAGTGTAAACTCAAATTGAAACAGCAAACAAAAGTATAAATGGAGCTCAGGAAACAGACCCCTGTATGCATCGGAAACGTATGTACAGAATTATTCCCAGCCCAAAGGGCTGACTAGCAATCAAGAATCAACTTGGAGAAGTATAAACAGAACGAGACAGTAAGCAGGTACAGGATAGACAGGGTGGAAGTTTAGAATGTCTCACCTATCTACTGGAAAATATATTATCAAGGTAAGGACATAATATATTTTTCCAGTGAAATAGGTAAGACATTCTAGACAAGTGGGACGTGCAAAAGCAGCCCCCAAAAATGAGGGCGGGTTGACTGCGCCGACCCTCAAGATTGAGGACACAAAGGCAGAGTCCTGTCTTACCGCCACATCCACTCTAGAATTTGGCAAACATGTGCAGAGTGGACTGGGTAGCCACTCTACAAATCTCCACAGAGTTGATTGCCTTGGCCCATGATGAGGCCATGCTACTGGAAAATGTATCTTAACAGAAACAGGAAACTGTTTACCGCATAAAATAGAGGTTCCCAACATGCGATACGCATACCCCAGAAGGTACATGCACCATTCTCAGGGGTATAAGGCATGGTGATGTAAGTCTCCTACCCTCCTTCTGTCGTCACATTTTACCACCATCAGCTTCTCTTCCCAGCCCTCTTGTACTTACAGGGGCAGCTCACTGTGTTTTTAACTGTCCCACACTGCTGCTGCTAGCATTATTTTATTGATTTCCATCAGGCAGCCTCGGGGTCTTTGCTAGGCCAGCTGCCTCCAAGGAAAGAGGAAATTGCATCATTGGAGGCAGATCGGCCTAGCTAAAACCTTGAGGCTGCCTGATGGAATTGCTCTCCAAACCTGGCACTTTAATATCCCCCCCAAAACCCCCAATCACCCCCGGGCCTACAAGGTACCTGGTGGTCCAGCAGGGGCCTTCATGGCAGGACCATGGTATTCTCACTCCTGCCTCCTCATGGCTGGCTTCTAAAATAGCTGCTGTGACCTCTTACAGCTGCTCATAGCATTTCCTCGGTAGGCCCAGGAGGATGGGGGCATCGTGGGGTTGGGAGGGAGATTAAATGGTCAGGGCCCAGAGAGGGGAGAAAACCTTGGTTATGGGTTAGGGGAGGGGTAGTTGTTATATATTTATAATGAATTTTGTTTCTTAACTATGAGTCAATTTTCATAGCACTTTTTTATTCTTAGGCACTGCACACTGCAAATAAAATCAATATAAAAAGCTTATTCTTCCGGCTTCCTGATGTAGCGTAGTGAAACACAGTCTGTGTTGGAGCCGTGAACTGACCTTTTCAGATAAGTGGTCTACTGTTAAACAACTTTTGTAGAGCTATAACATTTGCCACTCCAGTAGAAGCAAGAATCCTTGCTCCATACAATGTGTTGTGATTAAAATTCAAGCACCTTTCCAGCGACATTGTACCGCTGCTGTGGCGCCTTGCTGAAGAGCTTATTGTAGGGTCATGAAATAGTTAACTGTTGTTTAAAATATTGCTCTGGCCTACATAGCTAAAAACAGTGTATAATCTATTGACTGCATCTGCCTGAAATGTATGTCCTTGCCCTACCACATTGTAAGCTGAATAGATAAGAGTTTGAGCCATGATGTGCCCTGCCCTTCTGTACATGTAGCCTTTAGACCTGTAAGATTTAGATAAGCAGAGAAATGAGCTAGTTTCCTATAGGACTATAAGTTGTATCCCTGAGCCTATCATAAGTGCTGGCTTAGGACCAATAATAATTGTAGAAAGTTATAGAAGTAACAAATGAAAATTGTAGTTTTTGCATATATTAGTTTGCGAAAAGGGCATAAAAGTCCGTGTATTTCCTGTTTCTGACACTCTAGTAGGCAGGCTATTAACTGCACTAGAGTCCCGGCATGCTGTGAATAAAAACTCTTGTACTTTCTTCACGCCTCTGACTTTGTGTATCCAAGTGACCTTTCATTTGGCGCCCGAACAGGGACTTGAAGGTCTCTTGACCACTGGTTACTCGATTGGTCACTTGTTTCTGGTCCTACAGCTGACTAGTCTGCTTAGCCGGCATCCCTTCTTTTGGGTTTGGCAGACCTCAGGAAGTTTGACCACTTCAACTGACTTATCCAGTCTCAGCTTAAAGTACAAGAATCTGTATCAGTTTAATTCTGTCTTGGAGTGGCCACTATCTGGTAAGTAGGAATTGATCTTTCCTATCCTGTCTCTATTCTCCTGCCTAGTAAGCCACTTGATCAGTCGCTGAAGTCGTTGGGAGGGATTATAGGAACTGTTATTTTCTGATTGGGTAACTAAACTGAAGTCTGTTGTGTTTTGTGTGTTTGAGAGTGTCTGAGACGTCCTTGAGGACGAAGCGAGTGCGGACCTGTTAGTACTGCGTTTCCCTAGCCCGGAGACGGGCGGGGCCAGGAATACAGGGAAGTGTTTTTGTCCTCCATTGCACAATGGGGGGATGTCAGTCTACCTATGGGGACCCCCTTGATACAATGTTAGTTAATTTTAAAAAGGGATTTGGCTCTGATTATGGGACTAGACTTAAAAAATCAACCCTTATTCGTCTGTGCCAGTTAGAATGGCCGACTTTTGGTGTGGGCTGGCCCCCCTCTGGCTCCCTGGAAGAGGACATAACCCGTCAGGTTTTTATTATAGTAACTCACCCTAAGACTGGCCATCCTGATCAATTCCCCTATATAGATAGTTGGTTAGACTTAGTCCGTAGCAAGCCTTCTTGGCTTTTCCCTTCTGTACCCAAGAAACTCCAGTCCCAAGTTCTCACCCTCAGGAAGACTGTCAATGAGAATTATCGTCCTACTCATGTTTTTGAGTCTGACCTTTCAACTGACATACTTGAAATACCTACTGCTCCTCCTTCTTACTCGGTAACACCACAGCCCATACCCAATCCCAGTTCTGTCTCTCTTGCTCAGCCTTCTGTTTCCCAGCCTGTACAACTCCCTGCTCAATTTCCAGCTTCCCCTTCCCGAGCCCTGGCTGATAGCCCAGCTCATGACATTCTGTCCTCCCCAGTCCTTTATCCACCTCTGGACTCTCTTTCTCTTTCCGATGATTCTCCTATCAGCCATCGCTTGAGACCTGATCCTCCTCAAATAGTTCCCATGAGAAGACAAATGAAACAGGGGACTCTGGAGGCTACAAATTTGGCCATGCCCCTTCGTCAGGTTCCTGTTGCCAATCCACCGGATGCCGCCGGGCATCCTAGACCACCCACTATTAGCCTTGTATATCAGCCCTTCACCACCACTGATTTATACAATTGGAAATCCCATTGTCCTCCTTACTCAGAGCGGCCACAGGCAACTATTGATCTAATTACATCCATCATTCGCACACACCGCCCCACGTGGTCAGATTGCCAGGAACTACTTCTCTGTCTCCTAAATACCGAAGAACGTAAACGGGTTCTGCAAGAATCCCTTACAAAGGCCCAGGCGGATGCAGATGCAGCCGACCCCAACTGGATCAATAACCATTTCCCTTCTCAGGACCCTAATTGGGACCCCAATGATGCCACTCATAATACTTTCCTTATGCGGTACCGCCAGTATATCCTTGAGGGTCTCCGGTTGGCTTCTCGGAAACCCACCAACATTTCTAAAGTATCTGAGGTCCTCCAAAAGTCTAATGAATCCCCAGCCGCATTCTATGAACGTCTCTGTGACGCTTACCGTACCTTTACTCCCTTTGACCCAGAAAAACCTGAAAACCTCCGTATGGTTAATACCTCGTTTGTGAGCCAGACACAACCTGATATCCGTAGGAAACTCCAGAAGCAGGATGGGTTCGCAGGCATGAACACTGTCCAGCTCCTTGAGATTGCCCAGCGCGTTTTCATGAACCGGGACAGCGCTAACCGGCAAGAAGCTGATAAGCTTCTCCGGCGCAAAGCGGACCTCCTTGCTGTAGCCCTTCAAAATACTTTCCCAAGTAACCGGCCCCCTACCCGAAACTCTGAGTCCCGCTCTTCCAAGCGCCCCCCCCCTATTTTTCTGGCCCTTCAAAACCTACGGGGTCCCAGCTTGATAGGACAGGACCCCCTAGGAATTTGGAACGGGATCAGTGTGCCTATTGCAAGGAGAGGGGTCACTGGAAGAACGAATGTCCAAGCAAGCCCCGTACCTGTCAGGCTAAAACTAAGGACCAACCTACTATTGGTTTGGCATCCTTTCAGTCTGACTCTGAAACTGATTACTGAGACAGACCGGCTCGCAGTGAGTACCAGGGACTTTCCGGATTGTTCCCAACTTACTCGCTCGGTTCCCACGAGCCCTTGGTCAATGTCCGTATAGGGGACCATTCTATCTCTATGCTGGTCGACACCGGCGCCAAACACTCAGTTCTGACCCGCCCTCTCAGTAAGCGTTCTTCCAAATCTATCTCCATTATGGGTGCAACTGGCTCTTCTGATTCTGTCCCTATCCTTGAACCAGTTTCGGTTCGCATTGGTGGTCATTCCATACCACATTCTTTTGTGTACATGCCTTCTTGTCCTGTCCCCTTGCTTGGTCGGGACCTTCTCCAGCGCTTGGGAGCCACTATTCGTCTGTCCTCTCATGGTCTGACTATGGACCTTCCTTCTGCAAACCTCACACCCATTCCTGACCGCTCCGCTGCCCCCTCACCAAGCTTCCTCTGTTCCCTATTGTCAGAACCCATGGCAAGCAAACCCCCACTCTCTGTACCTGATTTTCTTGAGGGCCTTGATTCAACTGTTTGGGCTGAGTCTGGGTCCCCCGGACTAGCACGTAACATCCCACCCTTTGTTGTTACCCTCAAGGCTTCTGCCAGTCCGGTCTCTATCAAGCAGTACCGCATATCCCAGTCTGCTCTCCAGGGAATACACGTCCATTTGTCTCGTTTGCTAGATTGTGGGTTTTTGGTTCCTTGCAAATCACCTTGGAATACCCCCCTCCTTCCAGTTTTGAAACCCGGTGATCCCCCTGATTACCGCCCCGTCCAGGACCTCCGTGCTGTCAACCGTCTTGTAGAGGATATCCATCCTACTGTCCCTAATCCTTATACCCTGTTGGGATTGGTTCCCCCTGGAGCTACCTACTTCACTGTTTTGGATCTCAAGGATGCATTCTTTTGTTGTCGGTTAGCCCCTACCAGTCAGCCAATTTTTGCATTCCAATGGGAAAACCCTTCCACTGGACAAACCTCCCAAGTAACCTGGACCCGTCTACCCCAGGGCTTTAAAAATAGCCCCACTCTATTCAGCACCGCCCTTGCTTCAGACCTTGCTAATTTCTCCCCTTCATCTGATTCCCAAGTCCTGCAGTACGTAGATGATCTTCTTCTCTGCTCTCTATCTATCTCTGCTTGTCAGGAGGACACTCGCTCTCTCCTTCAGTTTCTCCTCCATTGCGGATACCGTGTGTCTCTCCGGAAGGCTCAGTTGTGCCTTCCTCGTGTCACCTACCTTGGGTTTCATATTTCCCAGGGTACCAGGTCCCTTCCCCACACCCGTGTCCAGGCTGTCTGTAGTCTCCCTGTTCCTGATACTCGCAAAGCCCTGCGCGCCTTCCTCGGTATTGCCGGATACTGTCGCATCTGGATCCCTGATTTCAGTACTATTGCTCGTCCTCTGTATGATTCCACCAAGGGCGCTGACTCAGCCCCTTTTGTCTGGACCCAACTTCAGGAGCGGTCTTTTCGCTGCCTCCAAAAACTTCTGACTCAGGCTCCTGCCCTTGGCCTTCCTGACCCCTCCAAACCTTTCCAGCTCTATGTTCATGAAAAATCTGGTATCGCAGCCGGTGTCCTTACTCAATTCCTTGGTTCTTGGCGTAGGCCCATTGCCTATCTCTCTCGACAATTGGATCCTGTTGTTGCTGGGTGGCCTCCCTGCCTTCGGGCAATTGCCGCCGTATCAGATCTCTTACAGCACGCTAATAAACTCACTTTTGGCCAACATATTGACCTCTTTGTCCCACATTGTGTGACCTCTCTTCTAGAACATAAAGGCTCCCTGTGGCTCACGAATGAGCGCCTCCTTAAATACCAAGCCCTTCTTTGTGAAAACCCACAGGTCTCTCTTGTTGTTTCTTCACTCCTTGACCCCTCCACTCTCCTCCCTATCTCCTCCCAGCCGGTCGTGCACAACTGCCTTGACACCGTTGACTTAGTTTATTCTTCCCGTCCTGATCTCACTGATATCCCCCTCCGGGATCCTGATCTCACTCTTTTCACAGATGGCAGTTCGTCTGTCACCCCTTCTGGTACTCGTATTGCTGGTTATGCAGTAGTCTCTGCCACTTCCCCTTTACTCATGGGCCCTCTGCCCTCTGGCACTTCCGCCCAAGAAGCTGAGCTGTATGCCCTCACTTCTGCCCTTCGCCACTCTGCCTCTCAGTCTTGCAACATCTACACTGACTCCAAATATGCTTTCCTTACCTTGCATGCCCATGGGGCCATCTGGAAACATCGAGGTTTCATTACAGCCTCCGGCCGCCTGATCCATCATGCTCCCCTCATTCTTGACCTCCTTGAGGCTGTTAAATTGCCCTCCCGTGTCGCGGTTATGCACTGTCGTGCCCACCGTCGTGTCACTGATCTCATCTCACGTGGCAATGCCCTTGCCGACCGCACAGCCCGAGCTGCCAGCCTCTGCCCCCCTCCTTCGGCTCCTCTGTACACCATCATTCCTTTTCTGGACTCCCTTACACCCCAATACACTTCTCAGGAACAGACTTGGGCCCGCACTCTTTCGGGCCAGTCTGTCCTGAAAGGGGGGTGGATACAAATATGCGCCAATTCAAGTGCCAATCCAGACCCACACACTGATACTTCAAACACGAGCACAGTGGGTACCCTCATATTCATTCCTCAACATCTGGCCCTCACGATTGTCAAAAGATGCCATGATTTGGCACACTCTGGAGAACCCGCTATGAAAATGACTCTCAAGAGACATTTCTTTATCAATCACCTTGATCAGCTAGTCCGGAATACGGTCCGACAGTGTGTTGTCTGTTCTAGAATAAATTCCCCAATCAGACGACTGCCACCTCCTGGACACCAACCCATTGGAACATATCCGATGCAGGTTCTGTCTGTAGACTTCACCCACATGCCCACTTCCCGTTCCTTCAGTCACCTTCTAGTCTTCACAGACACTCTGACTAGATGGGTTGAAGCCTTCCCTACTCGCACTGAACGCGCCAGAGAAGTAACCCAGCACCTCCTAAACGACATAATTCCGCGCTTTGGTCTTTCTGTTTCTATAGGCAGTGACAACGGCCCTGCTTTCATTGCTGATGTTGTCCAACAAACTGCTCAGGCTCTCCAAATTGAATGGAAGTTACATGCTGCTTACCATCCTGAGAGCTCTGGTCAGGTCGAAAGAATGAACAGAACTCTTAAGACCCTTCTCACGAAACGAATTGAAGAAACCAATCTGTCCTGGCCTGTCCTGCTGCCCTCTGTCCTATTTCAGATTAGATGTACCCCATCTAAACCCACTAAATTGTCCCCATTTGAGCTCATGTTCGGCCGGCCACCACCCATTGTGAACCCAGATCCTGGTTCCTTTGCTACTCTGGGATCAGATATCCTCCAGAGTTAGGTCCAATCTTTAGCTAAGGCCCTTCAAGAGCTCCACAAATGGGTCCTGGAAAGGGCCCCACTACCGATAGCTACACAAGTCCATGGATACATCCCTGGGGATACGGTATGGCTAAAAACTTGGAAGTCAGACCCCCTAAAACCTAGGTGGACAGGCCCTTTCACTATCCTCATTTCTTCCCCTACAGCTGTCAAGGTGTCCGGACACGAAACCTGGTTTCATTACAGCAGAGTCAAGCCTGCTGCTGTATGGCAAGCTACCCCAGGCAAGACAGACCTCCAGCTGAAAATTTCTAAAACCTCAAAATTGCTTTGAACATTTACCACTGTATTTGACAGGTGTTCTGAATATAACCTTTTCATAAGTGTTTGAGTTTTACTGACTGTTTGTGGTTAACCACTGCCCCAATTGAACCTTCTTCTATGTGCATTGAGAGTCACTCTGTGACAAATGGGTTTTCTGTGTATACATTGCCGAATGCTCCTATGTGTTATATCCGACTGCTGTTTTCTTCTTACTGTCTTATGCTTCTTCCTTTTGTATTTGTTTCCTGTTGTGCCAGAAGCTCAGGCACAACCCCTTAAGTCCTGTAAACCATGTCTTTCTGAGGTCCGTAATGGAAATCAGGTAGAAATGGCCCTCCTGTATAGAAACTACCATACGATTGAAATGGAATTGAACCTCCTTACTGTGGATAACAAACAAACTTTACACAGGTTCCAAATGCAATTGTCTAGATACTTTTGAATTATTGAGAATTTTTACTCTTGAGAATAGGAGGGGAAGACCTCAGAAGCCTGCACCATCAAGAATATCAATTCTCTAATGATCGTTCAGCAGGACAGGTTTTTAATCATAGGTCTCATACGCCCCTCCACACCGGTTAACAGCTTAATACTCCGATTATATATTTAAATCCTTTGCTCATTTAGACCGGTGAAAGAATGAAATGCACTTATCTGTGGTTAGGAATAAGAGCCCGACGGGACCCGTTTCGCCACACTCTAGGCTTCGTCGGGGGACTTTTTTTGAGAGCTGTGAAACAACACAGAACAAAAAGACAAGCGCTGTAACATTCCATATAAACAATTGTCTTCATTTTTATACGAAATAGTACTCACTGTGTTCAGTTTAGACAAACACTTCAAAAAATGGCGCCGGTGGCGCTAAGACGCCACACCGGCGTATTTCTAAGCAAAGCGTGATGACGTCACTCTGCACGTCCACAAAGTTAAAGCACATTAGAAAGTTCAAGCACATCTAGAGGACTTCAAAAGAAAGAGTGCCAGCCAATATTGCTATTCAAACCCGGGTTTGAATAGCAATATTGGCTGGCACTCTTTCTTTTGAAGTCCTCTAGATGTGCTTGAACTTTCTAATGTGCTTTAACTTTGTGGACGTGCAGAGTGACGTCATCACGCTTTGCTTAGAAATACGCCGGTGTGGCGTCTTAGCGCCACCGGCGCCATTTTTTGAAGTGTTTGTCTAAACTGAACACAGTGAGTACTATTTCGTATAAAAATGAAGACAATTGTTTATATGGAATGTTACAGCGCTTGTCTTTTTGTTCTGTGTTGTTTCACAGCTCTCAAAAAAAGTCCCCCGACGAAGCCTAGAGTGTGGCGAAACGGGTCCCGTCGGGCTCTTATTCCTAACCACAGATAAGTGCATTTCATTCTTTCACCGGTCTAAATGAGCAAAGGATTTAAATATATAATCGGAGTATTAAGCTGTTAACCGGTGTGGAGGGGCGTATGAGACCTATGATTAAAAACCTGTCCTGCTGAACGATCATTAGAGAATTGATATTCTTGATGGTGCAGGCTTCTGAGGTCTTCCCCTCCTATTCTCAAGAGTAAAAATTCTCAATAATTCAAAAGTATCTAGACAATTGCATTTGGAACCTGTGTAAAGTTTGTTTGTTATCCTCCTGTATAGAACCCAATTCCGTTGTCATATTGCTCCCTTATCTGATGTCTGTTCCTATGAGGGAGTCAATTATCGTAAGTGCCGAACCACTGATGGAGTCATATGTTACCAACCCACTAGTATTAAAGATGAAAAATGGGTAGAAGTCCGCATTAATGGGGCTGATGGTCCGCTTGTTAACCAAACTCCCATAGTGGATCCCAGGAAGCCAGTAACTGTGTATTTTGATGCATGTGGGGTTGCTGATAGGGCTGCAGGTCTGGAGAACTCTAAGTATTCTGTTACTTGTGGGTCCCTCAGTTGGCAGAGATATTACTCCACATGTGATAAATACATGTGCCCTTTTATAATCTCTCCACTGTACAGGCAGAGAAAGTATGGTGCCTTTGCCTGTCAATATGACCATCAGATTAAGTGGGCTACTTACCCCCTAACCCACGGAAAAGGCCAGCCGCCCCCAGCTTCTGCTACTCTACGTTTAGGCCCTATGCCTAGCCCAACCTGCCCGATAGGGGCCTGCAACCCAGTTTCCTTCACTATCATGAAACCCCAAAATTGGAATCAGAAATTAGAGTATGTGAAATGGCGTATTGGGTTTAGAATTTCAGGCAAAGGGTCTGACCCAGGTGCAGACCTATACATCCATGTAGTGACCCGACCCCGAGCATCAGTACATCACTCCATTGTATTTCCACAGTTTTATGAAAACATGAAAGTAGACATTGAAATTCCAGCAGTTACTCGAAACTTGTTTATACAGTTTGCTGAGGCTATTGGACAAACCCTTAATATTAGCAATTGTTTTGTTTGTGGTGGCACTAATATGGGTGAGCAATGGCCATGGGAGGCAAAGCAGTTAGACATGTTAAGCTTATCTACACAGAACCTTACTTTTGCTTCCACTCCTCGGCCTCCTCGATGGACTTTGCGGACCTCCATTATTGCCTCTCACTGCCTGCAGCGGATTGATGGTCCCTTCAATGTTCAAGTTGGACACCTCAAATGTACCTCGCTCTGGTCCTTCAATGCCACAACAGCTACCTGGACTCCCTGGCCTGCTAACCTCACCTCCACTCTGCCAGGTAGTCCCCTCCAGAATCTACTCAAGGGTATCTCCTATGATCACTGGCCAGCCCCTGATGGTCGATACTGGCTCTGCGGCTTATTTGCATACTCCTGGTTGCCAGCAAATTGGACTGGAACTTGTGTACTCGGCATGATCCGCCCCAGCTTCTTCCTGTTACCGCTGGCTGATGGTGAACACCTGGGAGCCCCTGTATTCAACACCAGGGGTCGCCAAAAGCGGTCTACTTCCACCAATTCCCTTAAAATAGGTGAATGGGGTAATGACTGGCCTGCAGAACGGATCATTGCTGTTTACGGACCTGCCACATGGGCCGAAGATGGCACCTGGGGCTATCGGACCCCAATCTACATGCTGAACCGCATTATTCGTCTACAAGCTGTACTTGAACTGATAACCAATGAGACTTCCAGAGCTTTGAGTACCATTGGCAGAGCGAATGCTAAAATGCGCACTGCTATTTATCAGAATCGTCTAGCTTTGGACTATTTACTAGCTGCTGAAGGGGGTGTCTGTGGTAAATTCAACCTTTCCAACTGTTGCCTTGAACTTGATGATGATGGTAAAGTGATTGAGGAAGTTGTGGATCGTATCACCAAACTGGCTCATGTTCCTGTTCAAACCTGGCATGGCCTCAATACAGACTGGTTCTCTGGTTCCCTGGGCTCTTGGTTACCGTCTGGTATGACCCTGAAAACAATTCTGCTGATAACTGCTTTGTCCTCCCTGGTACTATGTTGTCTACCTTGTTTAGTTCCACTGGCTATGAAATTTCTTCACCACACTGTGGACTCTGCTGTCAACCGTTCCACTGCTGAATTGGCCCTTGCCCTCTCCCAGTATCGTCCCTTACCCACTGGGAACCCCGACTTTTCTGACCCCTAACTTTATTTTGTCAGGCTTGGCTCCTTAGGTACGCCAGCCTGAAAGGGGGGAATGTAGGGTCATGAAATAGTTAACTGTTGTTTAAAATATTGCTCTGGCCTACATAGCTAAAAACAGTGTATAATCTATTGACTGCATCTGCCTGAAATGTATGTCCTTGCCCTACCACATTGTAAGCTGAATAGATAAGAGTTTGAGCCATGATGTGCCCTGCCCTTCTGTACATGTAGCCTTTAGACCTGTAAGATTTAGATAAGCAGAGAAATGAGCTAGTTTCCTATAGGACTATAAGTTGTATCCCTGAGCCTATCATAAGTGCTGGCTTAGGACCAATAATAATTGTAGAAAGTTATAGAAGTAACAAATGAAAATTGTAGTTTTTGCATATATTAGTTTGCGAAAAGGGCATAAAAGTCCGTGTATTTCCTGTTTCTGACACTCTAGTAGGCAGGCTATTAACTGCACTAGAGTCCCGGCATGCTGTGAATAAAAACTCTTGTACTTTCTTCACGCCTCTGACTTTGTGTATCCAAGTGACCTTTCACTTATGAGCACATTTAAATATTTAAACCTTTAAATGTTATATGAAGATATTACTTGAGAAACTTGCCTAGTATTGATGAGAGGGTTTTTTTGTGTTTTGTTCAACAATGAATGTAGGGCAGAAAGTGAAGGAGAGAAAAACAACAAATGGATAAGAAGGCCATGGAAATACAAGAGCACAGACAGAAAGAAGTGTAACCAGAGACTGGGAAATGATGATTAGATTACCAGACAATAAAAGTAGGGAATATGATTTTATTTTCAATTTACTGATTGAAATGTGTCAGTTTTGAGAATTCATATTTGCTACCTATATTTTGCACTGTTCAAGAAGAAATTAATTTCTATTTCTCAGGTGTTATAATCCATGTAGAGTCTGGTATCTTAGGGTTTCGTTTGTATATATTAGTACTTTTAGTTTGTGGTCCTGTGTTAGCATAGGGATTATTATCTGTGTTCTCAATGTGTGACCAAGGCCAGGTGTTCAGGTAGGAATGAATGTTGAGAAGCATACAGTGTGCTTTGTGTAGTTTAATTTTGTGATTAACCATTATATGTTGTTAATAACATTATACTGTGTGTATATTTGAAAAATGAATGGAAAAAATGGTATTACTATTAATCATTATTATGGGGTGTGGTCCGGGGGGGTGGAGCTTTTAGCCCCCCCCCAAAAAAAAAAATGCATTCCGCTGCCTATGGCTCCAACCATCATTGGAGTAATATGTGCTTTTATAAAATTAAGGTCTCAATTATTCTCAATGGTGCATAAACATTCTCACACAAATTAACAGCTATGCATGTACCATTTGGGAGGAGGGGGTGTAATTCTATAATTTTAGTTAGCAAGAACACAAATGCTTTTCTAATCATTTACGTACTTGCAAGTATAAGAACACAACATGCATATACCTCGCCACTACACACTTGCATTACGCAAACTATACCTTCATGCATACTTATGAGTAGATTATGTAAAAGTAGGCACAATCTTTTGGTGCAGCTACTCTGTATTATTATATAGTATTCCTGTGCAATTTTATAATGGTCAATTTCCATATACTTTAAAAAGAAATCTTTATAAAATCACTGCTATGCAATGTACATAATGATGCTCTAGCTTAGAGAAGGCATACAAAAAATCAAGCACAGGAGAGAAAACACTAGTTTCATTAAGCGCTTTGATAAATATTTGACAGAAAGATTACCACCATTATGGAAATGGATGACCTTAGAGAAAGGAAATTATCTGCAATGTTAAGAGATGGTGGGATAATGTACTTACCATCTTATTAAGAAATAGGTCCAGGAAACATTCTAATATAATGAAAACATGTAGCACAGTATAAACTTGAAGATAAACAGGCATCTTTGGGTTATATGGAAGCTCCTTTCCAGTTACCTAAAACAAAGCACACTCATTATGAGTTTCAGTTTTCTCTGGTAAATTCTTCTGGTCCACCATTTTCCATCATGAAGATCAGCAAAATTTCACAATAAAGAATGTTAGATGCATGTTTAACAGTACACAAAAAATTCATTTAGGCCTGATTTTCTAAGTTCTGGGCCTGATCTGTATACTTTGAAGGAAAGGCAGGAGAGGGGAGATATGATAGAGACGTTTAAATACCTATGTAATGTAAATGCGCATGAGTTGAGTCTCTATAATTTGAAAGGAAACTCTGCAATGAGAGGGCATAGGATGAAGTTAAGAGGTGATGGGCTCTGGAGTAATCTAAGGAAATACTTTTTTCAGAAAGGGTGGTAGGTGCATGGAACAGCCTCCCAGAAGAGGTGGTGGAGACAGAGACAGTCTGAATTCAAAAGGGCCTGGGATTGGCACGTGGGATCTCTCGGAGAGAGAAAGAGAGAATGGTTACTGTGGATGGGCAGACTAGATGGGCTATTTGGCCTTTATCTGCCATCATGTTTCTATGATTTTTGCCAACCCAAGTCCCAAGATGGCACCTATTTGAAGCCTATTTTATAAAGGCAGCACAGATATCAATGTGCCTTTACAAAATGAAAGGGTCAAACACAGGATGCTCAAAGTCAATTTATTAGCAGAAGTCAAGGAAAGGTATAACTTTAATCTGTATCATTGGAGGAGTAAGTAGCCTAACGTTTAGTGCAGTGACTTGAAAACCAGGGGAACTGGATTCAGTTCCCACTGCAGCACCTTGTTACTAGGCAAGTTAATTAATCGTCCATTGCTCCAGTACTAATGAATACCTATACAGGCAGTCCCCGGTTTAAGAACGTTTTTAAAACTGTTTTTAAGTTGGATTTGTATGTAAGTCAGAACTAGTAGATTTTAAGATTCTTGCTGCTTACCTCTGCTCCCAACTGACAAAAGGGCCAACTGTCCCTACCAGTGTTCCCTCTAAGGTACAACATGCACAACCATACACTGTTCTTAATATGGTGTGCATCATTTTTGAATCTGCTACAGGAGAAGTGTATGCCCCTGGAAACACTGCTCAGTGAAATCAAATGTAGCTGCAACCGCGTTCTTAAGTACAAGTTGTACTTAAGTCAGGCATCTGTAATAGAGAATGACACAGTGACAAAATTCATCACCGTTCCCGTCCTCGCGGATAACCGCGGGAAATAATCCCATGTTATTTTTTAGTGTCTATTTCAGCCTCAGTCCTTATACACCAGCATTCTTCAAAGCAAAGCTTGGGGGTCAGTGGTTTTGGCCATTCATACTCTGATTCTTCCCTCTCTCCTTAAAGAATGACATGAAGATGGTTTCCCGCGGTTATCCGCGGGAACGGTGATGAATTTTGTCACCGTGTCATTCTCTAATCTGTAACTCGGGGACAGCTTGTATATAATAAGCAAACTGCTTTGGTTGTAACCACAGAAAGGTGGTATTTCAAATACCATCCCCTTTCCCTTTATCTCCCTACTGTCATTTTCTGCCCTGCCAGAAGTAAGTAACACTCTCCCTCCAATCAAGTGCTGCCCTCAGTGACTGAGTGATGCTCATTGTGATGTAGTCTCAAGCTCTGATCCAACTGCTCCCTTTCCTTGCCCTCTAGGCTTCTGGGTGCTTCTTCTTGCCACTTCACTCTCTCTGCAGGCAGACATTTCCAGAATATGCTGCTGCTCTAAACTTCTCCTCCTAGCAGACTCCCTTTTTTATACATTAATGCATATCACATCCTCAGTACTCTCCTCTTAAACCTTAGTGACTCTCTTCAAGCATTTTTCAGTCAAGATTCCCATTCTACAGTACAATAAACCATTTCTTTCTTCAGACTCTCTAGACCAGTGGTCTCCAACCTGCAGCTCAGTCCCCAAAGCCATCCATAGTGGCCTTCAAACAATTGGTTGAAATGCTCAAGTCCTGCAAATGCATGGTGTTCAATCCTGCCTGCACGGATAGGGGCTGATTCTATAAACGGCACCTAGTGGCGGCTATCTCCTAGGCACCCCTCGGCGCTACTGACAATCAACCACTAGGCCCTGTTTACAGAATTGCGCCTAACTTGACTTAGGCACCAGTAAGCACCCTAGTATTAGGCACTGGTTTATTAGGCCACGATGCCTAACACAGGTGCTACTAGCACCTAAGTCTTACCACACCTATTCCCCCCCCCCCTATATTCACCTATTTTTCAAGTAAGCATCGTTAAGGCCAAGTAGGTGCCTTGACTTAGGTGCTGAATTTAACATAGAACTTCAATTAAAGTTAATGTTTTTAAAAAATCGACTTTTAAAAAGGTGTTTTCAATTAAAATGTCAATTAAGAATTGCCATACTTGGACAGACCAAAGTTCCATCAAACCCAGTTTCCTGTTTCCAGTAGTGGCCAATTAACAAATTTGGAGGTGCGCACGGAATTCGGCTAGGCGCCACAAGGCACTGTTGATGTAGGCGCCTAGCAGTGTCTAACCTAGGCGCCATTTATAGAATTCCCTCCCCTAAAAGTTTGAAAAAAATTATTGCCTTCGGCCAGGCAAGGACAGATCAAGGTATAGGGCAGGAGTAAGACCTACTATGCCTGTGCTGTTCATACATACATATAGGCACAGGACAGGGCAAAGATCAGCACTCATATTTAGATGCACGTGAACTGTAGCAGTATTACAAAGGGTATTTAACTAGTATAAGCTTATATATGTAAGCAGGAGAGGGTGGTGTAATGGTTAGAGCCACAGCCTCGGCACCCTGATGTTGTGGGTTTAAATCCCGTGATGCTCTTTGTAAACCTGGCCAGATCACTTAATCCTCTAGTGCCCCAGGTACATTAGATAGAATGTGAGCCCACCTGGACATATAGGGAAAATGCTTTAAGTACCTGTATGTAAATTGTTTTCAGTGTTGTTCTATACTGCCTTTTGTAGTTTTACAAGTCCCAATTCCTTTCCCTTTAAATATTTTGGTGGCCCTCTGAGATTTCTTGTGGCCTTTTATATGAAAAAGATTGGAGACCAATGCTCTAGTCCCGCTGCTATTTAATATCTTCATAAATGATCTAGAAACAGGGATGAAGTGCGAGATAATAAAATTTGCGTATGACACTAAACTATTTATTTATTTATTTATTTTTTAATATTTTATTTATAAATTTTTCATTCTTACAATATTTTAATTGTACATCAAACTTCAAATAATACATGAAAAATTGTGATTACAAGAATTCATCTTATCACATAAAATATAACCCTCCCCTTTTTCCATTTCTTAAATCCATTTAATATACATTCCCCTCTCCATTCTAATATTACTATTACTAATGTGCTATGAAATCTGATCATTGGAATAACGAGTCAATGGTTCCCAAATTTTCTTAAAATTATGAATATTTTCCTGTTGTAATGCTATTGTTTTTTCCATTTTGTATATATGACAGACTGAATTCCACCAAAATGTAAAGTTTAATTTGGTATAATCCTTCCAATTTTGAGTTATTTGTTGCATGGCGATCCCTGTCAATATTAATAATAGTTTGTTATTGTTTGCTGAAATCTGATTCTGAGTTCTCATTGCTGTTCCAAATAGTATAGTATCATATGAGAGTCCTACATGATTTTCTAATAATTCATTAATTTGGGGCCAAATTAGTTTCCAAAATGCATTTACACAGGGACAAAAATAAAATTAAGTGGTCTAATGTCCCAACTTCTACTCTGCAATGCCAGCATCTATTAGATCTAGTACTATCTATCTTTTGTAAGCGCGTAGGGGTCCATAAAACTATGTAACAAAAACATCCAAGTTTGACTCATAGATGCTGACTTTGTAGATCTTAATCTCCAGGACCAAAATCGTGGCCATTGAGACTCAGAAATTGTCTGACCAATCTCAATACTCCAAATATCCCTAAGTCCAGTTTTCTTTTTTTTATTTAAAAATCCATTTAACAATTTATACCATTTTGCGGCTTGGTGATCCAAAAAAATCCGCCTGGAAACATAGAACCTGCAGGCTGTATTGGGTATTAAGATCTTTCCATTCAGGGAACCCTGCCTGAATAGCTTGCTTCAATTGCATCCATTTAAAATATTGTGTTTTATTTAATCCAAATTTATGTTGCAATTGTGAAAAACTAAGCATTGATCCTTCTGAAATAACATCATTCAATGTTCGTATACCTGCAATTATCCATTGTTTCCAGACGATTTTGTATCCGCCAATCTTGATCCTGGAGTTTACCCAAATAGATTGATTTAAAGATTTAGCAATTGGCTCTGGTGATAGATTACTAATATATCTTAATGTCTTACAAGTATCTGATAGAATTCTGTTATCCTTATATCGTCTAGGCATTTTTATACTAATTAGATGTTCTAAATGTAATGGGAACAGGAGCCGCCATTCTAGATATAGCCAATCTGGTACATTCTCCATGAGATCTGGGAGGATCCAATACATACCCTGTCTTAGAATATAGGCTTGATGGTACCTATAAAAATTTGGACAATTTAACCCTCCCTCCACAATTGCTCTTTGTAAAGATACTAAAGCAATTCTGGGTCTTTTCCCAAACCAAACAAATTTTGTAAGAATATTGTTTAACTTCTTATAAAATGACCCCTGAAAAAATATTGGTATCATACTCATTTGATAATAAACCACAGGCAATATCATCATTTTAATTGTTTGAACTCTTCCCCACCAAGAAAGATGTAAAGGATTCCATTGCTCACACATTTCTGTTGTTTTTTTTAATAAAAGTTTTTCATTTTCTTTGACTGTATCTTCAATTGTATTTTTGATAATAATTCCTAAATATTTTAACCCGTCCTCTTTCCAAATAAATGAATATGAGTCAAATAATCCTTTGTTATAGTGAACATTAATTGGAAGAATTTCCGATTTACTCCAATTAATTTTGTATCCCGAAAATTTTCCAAATTTCTCCAGAAGATTAAGTAAACTTGGAACAGTATTCCCCGGTTCTCTTAAATATAATAATATATCATCTGCATATGCAGAAAGTTTAAATTCCCAGTAAGAAAATGGGATTCCCTTTATCTCCTTAGTTTGATTAATTGCAATTAATAAGGGTTCTAAAACAACATCAAATAATAAGGGGGACAAAGGACATCCTTGTCTAACTCCCCTACGCAAGTTAAATCTATCTGATAAATTATTATTAATATATAATCTTGCACCAGGAGAGCTATACAATGTCTGAATCATTTTAATAAAACCGGGGCCTATTCCAAACCATTCCAGAGCTTGATACATATAATTCCATTCCACTCTATCAAATGCTTTTTCTGCATCTAAAGATACCATAAAAGCTGGATCATTCATTTTTTTCGCTAAATTTAAAGAGTGAAATGCTAATCTAGTATTATTTGATGAGTGTCTTTTAGCAATAAATCCTGTTTGGTGTACATCAATAATAAAAGGAAGAGCTTTTGCCAATCTTATTACTAATACTTTAGCAATCAACTTACCATCTACATTTAATAAAGAGATAGGCCTGTAGTTTGAAACCAAGGTAGGATCCCTGTTTGGTTTTGGTAAGACAATAATTATCGAATCAGCCATAGTACCTGATATATTCCCATTATTTATTTGGTATTGATACAAATTTAATAAGTATGGTAAGATAATATTTTGAAATGTTTTGTAAAATTCAACAGTATAACCATCACCACCCGGAGCGGATCCAACTCTAAGAGACTTCAATGCTGATTCTATTTCTTTTAAAGATATAGGATCTTCTAAACTTCATTTTATATGATCCGGAACATTTGGTCCAATAAATGAATTTAAGAAATTTAACCCATCTTGTTCTTTATTTTCATAAGATTCAGAAGAATATAAATCTTTATAAAAATCAAGAAACTGTATTAAAATATCCTTAGTGTTAGTGTGTGTATTGCCTTGTGTATCTTTAATTGCAATAATCTTAGATTTCCTTTTTTTGCTTTAAGAAAATTTGCTAATAATCTTCCAGCTTTGTTTGAATTACCATAGTACTGAACTTGCTTATAGAAGATATCTTTCCTCACAAATTGAGAAGAAATCTCATTATATTTCGCTTTTACTTTTAATAAATTTTGTAGTGTATTATGTTCCCATTTTTCAATTAATTTATTTTCTAATATTTTAATTTGTTTTTCCAAATCAACATATTGTTTTTTAAGTTGTTTTTTAATAAATGCTGAATATGAAATAATATTTCTTCTTATTGTTGCTTTAAACACGTCCCACAAAATCTCAGCATTAATATTATCCGAATTATTAATTTGAAAAAATTCATTCATCTTTATTTTAAGATCTTCCATAAAGTTCGAATCCGCAAGTAAAGCATTATCAAATCTCCAAATTGGATTAAAATGTACTATATCAATATTCTGAAAGTCAATCCACACTCCAGCATGGTCAGAAATTACAATGGGATCAATAACTGCATTTAACACACGCTGCGCTATATTATTAGACACAAATATATAATCAATTAGTGAGAAAGATTTGTGGACCTGAGAACAAAAAGAGAATTCCTGATCATTAAAATGAAGAATACGCCATATATCAACTAAATTACAAGATTGAACCAAATTATCTAAACCTAACGATTTCATAATTCTACTTGGTCTCTTATCCAAAATCGGATCCATTACAGCAATGAAATCCCCTGCTACGACTAAATTAGAAACAGCCAGTGGTAACAGTAATTGTTGAACTTGTTTGAAAAACTCCATTTGATTCGAATTAGGAGCATATAAATTTAATAAATCCAGGGTTGTATTTCCCAGAACCATTTTGATATGCACCCATTTTCCTAAAGGATCATAATTTATTAATTTGAAATCAGCATTGCACTTTCTATTTATCAGGACAGCAACCCCAGCTTTTTTCCCCCACTGCAGATGCAAAGAAACATTTAGAAATCCAACCCCCAGATAATTTTTTAGATTCAATTTCAGAAAGATGCGTCTCTTGAATGAAATAGATGTCCGCATTTTGATTCTTAAGGAACGATAATACTTTCTTCTTCTTAATAGGGTGATTTAAACCATTGACATTAATAGAATAAATTTTTATATCCATCTAGTCATAATCAAATTTTAACCAATATTCTATGATAACATACATGACCAGATCTCAGCACATTTATTAGGTATATTTCCTTTTCCCAATCCCCCCATCCCCTCCCCTCCCCAAAAATAAAATTATATAAAGACAATTCAAATTTTATGGTTCTTCCATTTTGATTTCTCATAAATACATTAATCCTCTGATCCCCTCTCCCTCCCTCTATTTTCCCTCCCCTCCCTCCCATAATCAATGTCTGACCTGGAACACACATTGGTAAAAGCAAAACCTAAATCCCCTCCCTCAGGCAACTAATATCCCTCTATATTAATTTAACATATCACAAAAGTTCAACAATTCTTTTCTCCCCTTATATATAAATATTTAATTACTTTATCTATATATACTCAGTCATTTAATATTCATTTCCACATTCTTACAGAAAAGAATCTATATAAAATTCAATATAATTATATAGTAAAAATAGTAATATAATTTAATTAAGATCCCATTTTCCTTTACCTGCTCATTAATTAATTATCCCTTCTTTAAAAGTCCCAATTCCCTAGACTTAACCCTTTATTTAATAAATTTGTTATTCATATCAATTAATATATACGTGAAATTATGATTATAAGATTTATATGTAATTAAGTCATAAAATTATAAACATATCCTTTCTTCTAAGTAATATATTACCCCCTCAATATGTTTTTTTTTAATTGTTCAAATTTAGCTATATTCCATGTATATTAAATAATCATTGTTTAAATTAGATATACCCTTTCATACAATTAATATATATTGATAACAATATTAATATAATCAATTTAAACATTCTCACACATCATTATTCATAATAAATTCAATATGAATAGTTATTTGAATAAAGTAGATATTTTCATATCAATTAATAAAAAATCTAAAATTAATTCCTTCTTTATTAATTATCCCCCATTCAAATACCCAATTCCCTATCTTTATATTCTTAATTAACAATTTCTTATCATTCATCTCAATTAATATTAGCATAAATATATATGAATGTACTAACTTCCATAAAATAATTTGATTCCTTTGTAATTAAGATTATGTCATATCATTTAATATATTATAATATTTAAATCAAAAATTTTCAAATGAATTAAAAATATTCTGTTCAATCATTAGTCTTTGTCCTCTTCTTTCTTCTTGTCCATCTTCTTCTTGTTCATTTTATCTCCCATTTTTCTTTCTTCTTCTTTCTTTCTTCTCCCTTCAGATGAAATTTTCCTATTACTCTGTTTCTTTTCATGTAGACATTGGTTCCTCTTGTGCTAAAAATTCTTTAAGTTTTCCAGGATCTTGAAAATACATGGACTTATTCCCATTAGACACTCTCATTGTCGATGGATAGTACAAGCCATACATGTAGCCTTTTTCTTTTAATTGCTGCCTGAACGTGATAAACTGTTTCCTTATATTTGCAGTGTATTTAGCAAAATCTGGAACCAACATCAATTTAGACCCCTTATAATTTAAGTTTTTATTTGCTTTTGCCACTTTTAAGATTTCCAAAGCTTGCTAATACCTTAAAACTTTAAAAATCAAGGGTCTAGGGCCAGCCTGGTTTACTGGTTTTCTTGAGGGGATTCTGTGTGCACGTTCTATTTCTAACGGCCACTTAGAATTTAACTGTAACAGTTTAGGTAAAAGGTTCTCTAAAAACTGTATAGCATCTCCCCCTTCAAGATTTTCAGCTAAACCAAGCACTCTTATGTTTTTTCTCTTTCCCCGATTTTCCAAATCCACCAGTTGATTTTTTAAGGCTGCTACATCTTTCCTTTTCTCTTCACACTTTTGTGTGATAGTTTCCAGCTGCTCGACTCTCTCTTCAATCACTGAGATCCTTTGCCTGTCAGTCTGGATCTCTTGCTTTAGACTGAGCACTTCTTCTTTGACTTCTGAAATTTTGGTGGTGTTGTCAGTTAACATTAGCTTGATTTTGAACAGTTCTGCCATAATATCCGCTTTATCAGTAAAATCTTCAGTTTCCAGCGGGATTGGCACACTCGACGGCGACACAGGAGTAACCTTTGACCTTTTCGCCGAAACACCCGAAGTGCACGGCTTTTCGGACTTTCCCTGCCTTGTCGCAGCCATTTCCGACGCTGTTTTTTAATATTTTTAACTCGGGCGAGCGAAGCAAAACAGTTGATTTTTTACAGTTAGTTGCCTGGATACGAGGAGCGCCGCGGCTAAGCCACCATGTTGTGCGCGCTCCAAGCCACGCCCCCCGACACTAAACTATTTAATGGAGCTCGGACTACAGAGGAATGCGAAGAATTGCAAAGGGACTTGAACAAACTAGAAGATTGGGCGACGAGATGGCAGATGAAGTTCAACGTTGAGAAATGTAAGGTATTACATGTGGGGAGCAGAAACTCGAGGTACAACTATACAATGGGAGGGATATTATTGAATAAGAGTACCCAGGAAAGGGTGGTGGACATGACAATGAAGCCGACGGCACAGTGTGCAGCGGCCGCTAAGAGAGCGAATAGAATGCTTGGTATAATCAAAAAAGGTATTACAGCCAGAACGAAAGAGGTTATCCTGCCGTTGTATCGGGCAATGGTGCGCCCGCATTTGGAGTACTGCGTCCAATATTAACATAGAAACATAGAAACATAGAAGGTGACGGCAGATAAGGGCCAAGGCCCATCAAGTCTGCCCACATCAATGACCCTCCCCTACCTCCCTTTGGTCGCCATACCTTAAGAAGGATATGGCGTTAGTCGAGGGGGTTCTGAGGAGAGCGACACGTCTGATAAAAGGTATGGAAAACCTGTCATATGCTGAGAGATTGGAGAAGCTGGGTCTCTTTTCCGTGGAGAAGAGGAGACTTAGAGGGGATATGATAGAGAGTTATAAGATCATGAAGGGCATAGAGAGAGTAGAGAGGGACAGATTCTTCAAACTTTCGAATAATAAAAGAACAAGAGGGCACTCAGAAAAGTTGATAGGAGACAGATTCAAAACAAATACTAGGAAGTTCTTTTTTACCCAACGTGTGGTGGACACCTGGAATGCGCTTCCAGAGGACATAATTGGGCAGAAAACGGTACTGGGGTTCAAGAAAGGATTAGACAAATTCCTACTGGAAAAGGGGATAGAGGGGTATAGATAGAAGATTACTGCACAGGTCTTGGACCTGTTGGGCCACCGCGTGAGCAGACTGCTGGGCACGATGGACCTCGGGTCTGACCCAGCAGAGGCATTTCTTATGTTCTTATGTTCATTCAGTGTCAGTGAATGTCCAAGTCAAAGACTCTTGCTCCGTTAGCTCTATAAACTGTGACTAGATTACTTATGTTTATCTTATACTAAGCAGCTAAAATTAAAAAAAAACCAGAGGGGTTCTTTTCGGATGGCGGGCCAGTGATATAGGTTGGGGGTAGGCAATTCCGGTCCTCGAGAGCCAGAGCCAGGTCAGGTTTTCAGGATATCTACAATGAATATGTATGAGATGGATTTGCATGCACTGCCTCCTTCAGATGCAAATTTATCTCATGCATATTTATTGTAGATATCCTGAAAACCTGACCTGGCTCTGGCTCTCGAGGACCGGAATTGCCTACCCCTGGTATAGATTAACATTCTAGATATCAAAGTTTGCAAACACTTGTAGTGGCCTGAATTAATTTATTTAAATGAGCTGCAACTTGCTGGAAGGAGAGAATATGTTAGAAGACATAGTGCAGGATTCAACTCAAATGTTTCATTAAAAATGCCTGTACACAGCTCTATAAAGTAAAATGTCATTTTCTTTGTGGTAAATAGAGTAACTGATGAAAAGCCATTTAAAGGAGTACTTATAAGCTGTGTCAGAGTCCTTGTAATGATGTATTATGCTGTTTTATTTCTTGTATGATGTATTTTGTTGTTTTATCCTGGATTTGTGTTTGTGAATATTGTAAGCTGTTTAGGCTAAATAAATAAAATAAATAACTGATATTATTTGCTTCTTAATGAGTGTTAAAGGACTCTAATGTAGGTTGAGGCCTTAATGCAGCATAATTGAGGTTATCTTATGGTGCATAGTAATAAGATGCAAAGCTATTTAATTCTATAATGCAAATTGAAAGACAGGATAACAGCGTTAGGAGGAATTTTTTTCCTCCAGTTTCCCTATAAATATGTGATAACATTGAATTCTATGAGATATATTTACTTCGAACCTACCCAGTTTGAAAGATTGAAAAAGAAGCTTCTGTTGAGAGGTAAAGTGAATACATTGAAATTAGAAAATTGTCTGGTGATAATGGGAGAGAGTTTTAAACTGTTGAATTTATGTTTCATTAATTTTTATTTAGTTTTAATAATAAAATATACATATCAAAAATCTTACAATGAATATTATATCAATTCCATATGAATTTTATATATTTCAAGATATCACAATCAATACCATCACAATATAAACACGTTACATAATCCCTATTCCTATCAAAATCACCTCCACATACTCCCTCCCCCTTCCCATCCTCCCCCTCCCAGATATTACTAATTAATAGTGCTTTTCTTTCTGGTTACAAATGTAATGAGTTCAATACAAAACTGCGTGCTCTGGCTGATAATTGCTGTATATAAGGTTCCCAGAGCATCCAAAATTTATGCTGCTTTTTATAAGATGGAGAGGTCACCCTAGCTTCCATAATCATAACAGCATGAATGATGGTGGACTTTCTTCCAACCAATGTTGTAGAATACATTTCTGACCCACAATAAAAGATTTACGTAATAATCCCCTAATCCCTTTCTTAAAATTCCTTTCCCATTGAAGAAATAATACCATCTGGGGGAAATGAATCACATTCCTAGAAATAATTGATCCAATAAATGCACAAATAAGATTTATAAAATTCCTAATTCTGGGACATAACCAAAAAGCATGATCAACTCTATGGCCCAACACTATGTAGCAGGACCTACTTTTACTGGAACAATGGTCCAGTACTTGGCAACTGAACTTTAATGCCAAAAAATGTAAAGTAATGCATCTTGGAAGCGGAAATCCATGCAGAACATACACCTTGAAAACTTAACAAGAACTACTGCAGAAAGGGACATGGGAGTAATCATCCGGGAAGATATGAAGGCTGCCAATCAGGTGGAGAAAGCTTCAGCAAAGGCTAGACAAATGCTGGGTTGCAACAGAAGGAGCTTTATAAGCCGAAAGCCTGTAGTCATACTGCCGTTATACAGATCCATGGTGAGACCTCACCTCGAGTACTGTGTCCAGTTTTGGAGGCCACATTATCAAAAGGATGTGAAGAAAATGGAGTTGATCCAGAGAATGGCCACTAGAATGGTCTCAGGATTTAAAGATATCCCATATGAAGAATATCTGACCAGATTGCGCTTATATTCTCTCGAGGAGCGCAGAGAAAGGGGAGACATGATAGAAACATTCAAATACATCACGGGCCACATTGAAGTGGACGAAGAAATCTTTTTTCTTAAGGGTCCCACGGCGACAAGAGGGCATCCACTAAAAATTAAGGGGGGAAGATTTCATAGTGACACCAGGAAATACTGCTTCACCGAAAGGGTGATTGATCGATGGATTGGTCTTCCACGCCAGGTGGTCGAGGCCAGTAGCGTGCTCAACTTCAAGAGTCGATGGGACAGGCAGGTGGGGTTGTTACAGAGTTATGCTTAAAAGATGGTTTCTTAAGGGAGGGAGAGTTCTTGAGTGGGCAGACTTGGGCCGCCAGCCCTATTCTGCCGTCATACTCTGTTTCTAAATGTATTATCCGTTTGACATTTTAGGCATATTCTTGACTCAACACAACCAAAGTGAAAAGCCTTAACTTGAGAAACATAAGCTCTCATAACCATTCAAAATAGACTCTCTATAATAAGTATTGCAAATTGAAGAAATGCCTAATTGAAGAGCCTTGTCTATTATTACCTCACTAATTTCCATTCCCAATTCCTCAATCCACTTATCTGCTATCCCTTTATAGCTCATATGTGGGTATACAGAATCAAGGGATTTCTTAAAGTATGAAATTGAGGGTAGAGCTTCCAGCTGTTCAAATAACATTCCCAATCTATATCCCACTCCCAATGTCAAACCTTCCTTTTTCAATGTGTTAATATAATGAATTAATTGCACATAAGCATATATGTCAGTGTATCTCACTCCCAGTTTAGTTAATAATTCTTCAAATGAAAGTATATTGTTTTCCTCTCCCACAAAGGAAAATATATGTTCTATCAAAGAATCTGTGCATCTACGAATAGGGCCTTGAACCATACCAGGAGGAAAGGTTGAATTCCCCACTATTGGAAGAGAGTCAATATGTGGACCCTTAATTTTCCAAACCTTCATCAAAGCAAATTTTTTATTTTATTTTGGTTGCTTTTTCCCTATTGGTGTAGACTATGATTTCTTTGTATTTCATTTGTGTGGATTATGTATAATTATAAATGCAAATAAAAAATTCTGTAATGCAGCTTGTAGTGTAGCCAGAAAAATAATCTCAGCAAAAAGCACTGGTCTGCAAAGCCAAAGCCTGACCACAATTTCCAGTAACTGCTCTCCAAGTGACCCCCCAAGCACAATCATCTCCTAAAGCCCCCCACTCTGTCAAGCTCCTCTTCAGTCATAGCTCTATCATAGATACATAATGACAGATAAAGGCCAAATGGCCCATCCAGTCTGCCCATCCGCAGCATCCATTATCTCCTCCTTTCTCTTATTGGCCCATCCAATCTGCCCATCCGCAGCATCTACTATCTCCTCCTTTCTCTAAGAGATCCCATATGTCTGTCCCAGTCTTTGTCTCCACCACCTCTACCAGAGACTATTCCATGCCTGTATCACCCTTTCTTTAAAAAAAGTATTTCCTTAGATTACTCCTCTAAACTTCATCCTATGTCCTCTCATTCCAGAGCTCCCTTTCAAATGAAAGAGACTCGACTCATGCACATTTACACCATGTAGATATTTAAATGTCCGTGACGCAATGGAGGGGTGATGTGAAAACCAGACTCTACCAGAGTGAGCAACGGTTCATTTTCTTTTTGGACACTGGTCTAAAGGATTGAATCAAAGAATTGAATGGTGTGCATTTTATTAGAGGTTTTTTCCCCTTTTTTTCCTCTTTTTTTGAGTGGAAATTGATCTAACCGGAAGTGATGTCAGGAGGAGCTTGGCTGTAAATCCAGGCATCAGCGTAAAGTCTTCAGTGCACGGAGCTGGAGAGAGACCATTGGATATTTCCCTGATGCAGCCACTAGGTGGCGAAACAAGAGCCTCGTTGGAATAATTGCTGCTTGTCTTCACCACAGTGCTGTGGATTAGTTGAGACGTGATTTCAACATGAACAGCTGTGGGCCCGATTGCAACAGTCTGTGAGCAAGGATACCAGCTAGTGAAGATAAGTTAAGCATTTTTCCTGTTCTTTTTTATGTTCTTCTGTTGTTTTCTTGTGCACAGTGGTGTGGGTTAACCCATTTTTGAAAACAGCATTTTCTACTTGATGGAGTTTTTTGTCTATGAGACAGAATTTGACTGGCTTATAACCCATTGGGTTGCCATCTGATATTGAAAGCATTTTTTTAAGGCAGTTGAGGCTTTTTCTCCACTATTAGTAAATGTGCTTCAGTGGGTATCTTCACCACTAGGCTAATAACATTGATATATTTTTTGAGCTTGGATTTAAATGTCTCTAACATGACTGTTGGGCAGACTGGATGGACCATGCAGGTCTTTATCTGCATATGTTATTTGATATCTCCCTTCTCCCACTTTTCCTCCAAAGTATACAGACTTTAAATCTGTCCCCATACACCTCATATATTGTCCTTTCGGTCTAGCTGGGGTTCAGGTAATAGTGATCCTCAGTCACTTCTGCTCTTATTTGTGCTGGGTACAAAGTGGTATTGGCATTCTCTAGTGACATTATTGTGAGACTACCTCTAGGGCATGTTGGAACCATTGTGTACCATGTGCTGATTTTAGCATAGCTTTATAGCTTCTGCAACATTGTTTGAAATCAATAATCAATACTTAATATGTATTATTATATTAAGAATGAAGATGAGGATGGGAGAAAATGATTGTATAGTGAATAGTGTGTTTTGTGCAGTTTTTCTGATTTATCATTTGTATTGCAGTGTCGAAGTTTGAAAATCAATAAAGATTAAAAAAAAATACTTAATAGAGAGTCTTTTTATGAACTTTTCAATAAATACTAAATGATTTTCATCTCTGGTTGATGTGCACAAGTTCCATCCCCACTCCTTTATTGCTTGCTTATTTATCGTGGGGCTTTGTTCCTTTGCTTTTTGCTTTGTCGTTTGCCTAAAGATAGGTGCCAGGATGATGTGTGCTAAACACGGATTCTATAACGGCAATTGTATACATAATCACTATTATAGAATAGGTGCCTGAGTCCATAAGTCCACATCTAATTTTTGGTGAGAGCACTTATGCCACCTTAATGGCTGGTATAAAGGCTTGTGTCTAACTGCTGGCAGGTGTATAACTAATAATATTCCATGTGTGCAGGATGACATGCACGCTACAAATTTTCAATGCACAAATTCTAGAATCCCGACTATGAGAATGAAAGTTACGAGTATAACTATTAATTAGTGCCCAAACAGCAATTACAGGCAATACTTGTTCATTAACATCAATTATCATCTCATTATTAAATTATGTTATACACATATCTGCCACTCTTCTAAGCATAGCTAAGCATAACTTTATAGAATCAGGGGGTAAATATACTAAACCTGTGTGCCATTCAGGATGGCAATAAAAGATCTGCTTTGGAGAACACAGCTGAACCGCAGTTTCCGTTCGCTTGCTTTAAGATTCTCTCTGCCTAAAGCCTCCTGTTGCGTTTGCTGCTTCATGATGGCATCACGGAAAAATCATAATTCTAAACAAATATTACTACAGAAATGATGTAAGAAGCAAAACCCAAACACACACTAGAAAAATAGAGACATCGTTTAAGCTCTGTTTACCGGAGGGATGTCCTCACGAAGGCCAAGTCGTGGTTTGCCTGGACTCCATCTTGGTCCTTTGAACAGGACTGAAAGCTTATTGCAGACACCAGGTGAGTTCCGCAATGAGTTCCACATATGGCCGTAATAATGAAACTGTGGATAAACAGAAAATCATCATGGTGGTTATTTTAGAAGCTCTCTTTGTGATTTACACATGTATACAATGTCATTTTTATATGCAGGATACACATGAGAAATACTAATTTTAGAGAGCTGGCATGTATACACGCAAAGCTGCACTTCATGCAGATGGCAGGGAAATGAGGCTTGAAAGGGACCAAAATCTACACTTGCATTCTCTATTTCACAAAAGGAAAATACATGGATGTCTTAATTTTTCAACTTCTGATTTACAGCTGCTGCAGGGCACATGCGTTTATTTTTTTAAAACACTTGTTTTTGGACAGACGTAATTAAGAGAGGCCTCCCTCTTAATCTCCCATTGATTTTCCCTCTGTGCTTAATTATGAGCATTAACATGTGCAGGATTCTAAAATGGGAGATATGCACACATATTCTGAAATACCCTTTTACATGTGCCATTGGTGGCACTTATATATTTAAGTTGCAGATGTCTTTCTATTGATGATTTCTATGTTGACAGCTGTAAAATGGATGCTTCCAACATTTGCAGCTACATTTCATATTCTTTCTTTTTTTTTTTTTTTTTTTAGTATTCTTTGCAATATATTCACTATACAAAATAAAAAAATGTAATCAGAATAATACAAAATCAAATACAAAGAAATCCAAAATCTTTTCCATTTAGTCCACATCTAAGAAGCCAATAAAATTATCATCTAAAATTTTTTTTTTTTTTTACCAAGAATAATTATAATTCACATTGGCCAGGAAATAAACTATATAAGCCTTCCTCTTCATTTATCATACCTGGAAAATTTCCCCCAGATATTAGGCACTTTCCCCTTGAAGTATAGGTTTGTCCACTAGAAATGTTTCCAAATGGAAAGGATCAACAAAAAAAATATTTGTTATTCCCATCCATGGCCAGTCATTTACTTTAGGCTTCAGCTATAGGAACTGCTTCTTCCGAAGCAAAAAAGGTAAAACACAAAAGGTTTGTTTCTCACAATGGAAAAATAAAAAAAATTATTGCACAAGTCTTTTTGTGCTCAAAAATAATTGCATAAAATAAGACAGGTGAAAAACCACAATAAACAATGTGCAGCAGAAATAACAGATGGTAAAACATGCACTCTTCAGTGGGGAGAGAATCCTCAGTGGCTGCAGGGCTACAAGATGGCTGCTGTGGTTGTGAGTTTGAAGCAGGGCCACACCCAATCCTCAGCTTGTAGTATGAAACAGGGTTTTCACTCAAAAGACCAGTAAATACTTGAAAAATAGACAACACAATTTTATAAATAGATAACACAATTTTATAAATCACTAAACTTCTTAGATCTAAATTAGATTACTGTATAGATTACAGATTCATCTTTTTTTTTCTCTTCCTTTCTCTTTTTTTTTTCCTTTTTGTGTTACCTACCAAATGTGTTTCCCACTAAATGTTTTCTTTCTCTCGTTAAAAATTGTAGTTCATCCCTTTCACCTTTCGTACCAGTTATGTATTAGAATGGATAGAATTTGTTAGTAATTATGTAAAACAGTTTTGTTCTGCCCCCCATTTTTAAACTGTTATACGCTTTGAAGCCATTGATATTGCATACATAACAAAATACTTAATAAACTTGAAACTTGAGTGTATTCATTAGCAGAAGGCTTTTTCTTTTGTTTGTGGGACTGACTTGGTGCACAGCTGTTTTAGTCATATCATTCATATAGTGAGTTTTTTTTGCTTTTTGATTATTTTCCCTCCATTCCCTAATTTTTGGTCCAGAAGATCCCGCACAGATGACTCTTTCCAATTTTATTTGCACTCATACTCTTCTTTTCTTCCCCGTAGTGCTAAAGATAGATTTATGTTCCTGCTCCTTTGGACTCTGAAGAGGCTCCAAAGAGGTATGGACTACCTTTTTGGTAACTCCCCATCAAGCACATGTCCTTGTGCCACATTCCATGCAAGGGCCCAGCTTTTATTTTGCCTCAGGCCCCGGATGATGTCACTATTGGGGAGTCCACTACAGTACCTGCCTGATTGCTAAACAGTGTGCACTCAGATGCCAGTCAGATGGTAGCTCTGGTATCCTGTGAAAGTCCCAGCTTTTATTCAGCCTTAGGTCTTGGATGATATCACCAAAGGGGAATCTGCTACAGTGCCTGCCCAATTGCTGAACAGTGTGCACTAAGATGCTGGTCAGATGGGAGCTCCTTCAATTACAATTTCTATGTTCTGTCTAAAAATGGGCTTTGACATATTTTAGTATAAATAACAGTTAAGGGCCTTTTTACTAAAGTGTGGCAAAGGTTTGCACTTCCTAGATATGAAGGAGTCCTGGACTGGTTTTCCTGAGTTCTGGACTAAGCTCTCCCTTTTCCAAGGATGCTATCTTGTGTTTAAATACAGATATGACCTATCTCTCATATTAGCTTGCCTGTACTGTGTGCCTTAGCTTCTTATACTGTACTTATAATGTATACTGACATAAGCATAATGTACTTTGCCCTCCTGGACATGTAACAATGAAACTGCAAGGCTTAGGAAAGTAGAGTTGATCCCTATAGGACTATAAGGTTAAGCCCTCAACCAATAGTAAGTGCGGGCTTAGGACCAATGTTTGCTAAGGAAATATAGCAAAATTAGCAAATGAAGAATTGTATCTAGCATCCAGCTGTCTAGCCAGGAAATGTATAAATGTCACTGTAGTTCTTGTTTTCTGCACTTCTGAGGCAGCATGTTTACTGTCCAGGAGTCCTGCATATGCTGAATAGAGATACTTTTGTATTTTCTTCACGTCTCTGGTTTTGTGACTGCACAAGTGACCTTTCATTTGGCGCACGAACAGGGACTTAAGGTCATTTGACCACCGGTCACTCGATCGGTCACTTGTGTCCAGTCTAAGAGTCGACACGTCTGCCTAGCCGGCTGGTTCCCTATTTGGGATCGGCAGACTTCGGTGGCTTCGACTGGCTCAATTGATTTATCCAGTCCTGGTTTAAAGTACAGAACCTGATACCTGTCTGAATCTGGGGTGGCCCACCATTTCTGTCCTGTTTTCTTCCTCTGCCTAGTAGAGCTACTTGATCTGTCACTGAAGTCGCGGGGAGGACTTCTAGGAACTGTTACTTTCTGATTGGGTAACTAAGCTGAAGTCATCTATGTTTTTGTTTGAGAGTGTCTGAGTGCCCAACCCATTGACCTGTTAGTACTGTGTTTCCCTAGTCCGGAGATGGGCGGGGCCAGGAATACATGTGGCGTGCCTCAAGGATCTCTACTATCACCTACATTATTTAATGTCTACCTTTCATCACTAGGTTCGTGCCTAAGCAATCTGGATATAAGACTGTTCAGTTATGCCGATTACATCACAATAGTTTTACCTTGTAATTTGGTTCTATCTCAGATTACTACTCAAATTGAGACTGTAATGGAAAGGATGAATCTTTAGATGCAATTCAAACTTAATCTTAATTCTGATTAAACAAAATTCTTTGTAGCATCTTCTACCAAAATTTTTCATGAACTTTCCATCAATATACTTTCAACATCTTATACAATCCATCCAAAGATTAAAATTTTAGGAATCGTATTAGATCAACATCTTACTATGAAAACCCAGTTAGATGCTGTTGTACGTAAAAGTTATTTTACTTTATGGAGACTATGAACAATTAGACCCTATTTTGAATTTTCAGCCTTTAAATTATTGGTCCAGTCATTACTGTTGAGTCTCCTTGACTATTGCAATGTTGCTTATTTATCAATTACTAAGAAGGAATTATTGAGATTATCATTGATACAGAACATAGCAGTTAGATAGATTTACGGATTGAAGAAATACGATCATGTTACATTATTTTATTGCGAATTGCATTGGTTGTCTGTGGAAGCTCGGGTATTGTTCAAGCTGGGCTGTTTTTGTTACAAGGTTTTATATGGTGCCGCCCCTACTTATCTGGCTAATAGTTTTTCTATAGCAATGCACAAATGCAGTAGAAAAACTAATGCTCTGTTTAATTTCCCTTCTGTAAAAAGTTGTAAAAGCAAGAAATTCCTAAATTATGCTTTAGAATCTCAGGCAGCTTCTCATGAAAAAGAGTTTTGATCATTGTTACTCACAGCTGTTTATTACATATATTTTTGAAAACAGCTAAAAACCTATCTTTTCTCCAAATACCTGACTAGCTGGCTCATTCAATTATACAATTATGTTTAATGTTTATAATCTTTTGTAAACCGCATAGAACTTTTTGGTAACGCAGTCTATAAGTATAATGTTATTTTATGTTATGTTTTTGTCCTCCATTGCATGATGGGGGGAAGTCCGTCTACCCATGGGGAACTCCTTGATACAATGTTAGTCAATTTTAAAAAGGGATGTGGCTCTGATTATGGGACCACACTTAAATGATCAACCCTTATTTGTCTGTGCCAGTTAGAATGGCCGACGTTCGATGTGGGCTGGCCCCCGTCTGGCTCCCTGTATGAGGACATAACTCGTCAGGTTTTCATCGTAATAACCCACCCTAAGACTGGCCACCCTAATCAACTCCCTTCTATAGATAGTTGGTTAGACCTGGTCCATTGCAAGCCTTCTTGGCTTTTCCCTCCTGTGCTCACAAAACTCCAGTCTCAGGTCCTCGCCCTTAGGAAAACCACCAATGACCGCTATTGTCCTACTCCTGTTCTTGGGTCTGACCCTTCAACTGACATACTTGACATACCCACTGCTCTGCCTTCTTATTCGGAGGCCACAGCCTACACTCAGCCCCAATCTTCTCAGGAACAGACTTGGGCCCGCACTCTCTCGGGCCATCTGTCCTGAAAGGGGGGTGGATACAGATATGCGCGGATAAAGATATGCGCCAATTCAGACTCAGACACCGACACACCGAACGCGAATGCAGTGGGTACCCTCATATTCATTCCTCAACACTTGGCCCTCATGATTGCCAAGAAATGCATTGACCTGGCACACTCTGGAGAACCTGCTATGAAAATGACCCTCAAGAGACATTTTTTATCAATCACCTTGATCAGTTAGTCCGAAATACAGTCTGACAGTGCATAATCTATTCTAAAACAAATCCCCCCAACCCGTTGAGACACATCTGATGCTGGTCCTATCTGTAGATTTCACCCACATGCCCATTTTTCGCTCCCTTAGCCACCTCCTGGTCTTCAAAGACACCCTAACCAGATACGTCAAAGCCTTTCCTACTCGCATTGAATGCGCCAGGGAGGTAACCAAACACCTCCTGAATGACATAATCCCGCGCTTCGGTCTTCCCATTTCTATAGGCAGCGACAACGGCCCCGCCTTTATCGCCGAGGTCATTCAACACCTGCTCAGGCCCTCCAAATTAAGTGGAAGCTATACACTGCATCTAAACCTGAAAGCTCTGGTCAGGTAGAAAGGATGAACAGAACCCTTAAGACCCTTCTCACAAAACGAATTGAAGGAACCAATCTGTCCTGGCCTGTCCTGTTGCCCACTGTCCTATTTCAGATCAGGTGCACCCCATCCAAACCCACTGGATTATCCCCATTTGAGCTCATGTTCGGCCGCCCACCGCCCATCATGAACCCAGACCCTGGTTCATTTGCTACTCTGGGATCGGATATCCTGGAGTTGGGTCCAATCTTTAGCCAAGGCCCTCCAAGAGCTCCACAAATGGTTCATGGAAAGGGCCCCACTACCGATAGCCACACAAGTTCATGATTATGTCCCTGGAGATACATTATGGCTGAAAACATGGAAGGCAGATCACCTGAAGCCTAGGTGGATAGGTCCTTTTACTGTTCTCAATTCTTCCCCCACCACTGTCAAGGTGTCTAGACACGAAACTTGGTTTCACTACAGCACAGTCAAGCCAGCTGCCATATGGCAAGCCACCCCAGGCAACACATATCTCCAGTGGAAGATCTCTAAAAAACCTCAAAAGTGTTTTGAACATTTACCACTGTGCTTAGCAGGTGTTTTGAGTATAACCCTTTCACAAATGTTTTGAGTTTAACTGACAGCCTGTGGTTCACCACTGCCTCTAGCAGGTGTCTTGAGTATAACCGTCTTTGGTTTCTAACTGTTTCTGACAAGATGAGCTTCCTATGTCAGCACTGTCAGCACCTTCTGTATTATATATCTGATTTTTGCTTTGCCCTCACTGTCCTGTGTTTCTTTCTTCTGTATTTCTTCCCTATTGTACTAGGGGACAAGTCACAGTCTCTTAGCCCCTGCAAGCCGTGCCTTTCCCAGGTCCATAATGGGAATAGGGAAGAAACAGCCCTTTTGTACCGTACCCAATTTAAGTGCCCCACTTCCCTTTTGCCTGATGTTTGCCAGCATGAAGGGGTTAAGTACGGAAAGTGTCAAACATCAGAGGGTATCATCTGTTTCCAACCTACCGACAATGAGGTTGAAAAGTGGGCTGAGATCCGCATTGATAATGCTGAAGGCCCACTCCTCAACCAGACCCTTATCGTTGACCCCACGCATCCTGTATCTTTGTATTTTGATGCATGTGTGTTGTCTGATATCGCCCAAGGCCATGGTACAGCCCCTAATATGGTTTTGTGTGGTTCTCTAGAGTGGCAACGCTATTATACCTCGTGTGATAAATATATGTGTCTGTATAACCAACTACCCTTAAAGCTGCCCCCAGGATGAACACTTCCTTACAGGTGGAGCATGCCCCGTGTGGCACTGTGTCACCTACCTACCTACCTACCTACGCATACCCAGCTAAGGTCCCCTCTGTTTCACTTGTCAAAGGTCCTAACCCTGGCCCCTCTTTTCTGTGGGCCACTGTAACCCTATGGTCTTTACTATCCACAACCTCCAGACCTGGAATGCCCAGATCCAATCCACCGCCAGCCGCATGGGATTCTACATTGATGGTAAAGGGCTGGACCAAGGAACTGTCATGTATGTCCGTGTTGTATCCAGCCCTCGTGCCCCTGTACATCACTCCGTTGTGTTTCCCCAGTTTTATAAAAATATGAAAGTGGATATAGACATACCTGTGATTACTAGAAATCTGTTTGTGCAATTTGTTGAAATCATAGGCCAGACTCTTAATGTTAGCAATTGCTTTGTCTGTGGCAGGACTGGTATGGGAGAACAGTGGCCATGGGAGGCAAAGCATACCTTGATATGAAATTCATTCACACAATTGTTAGTACATCATTTCCTTGATGTGATTTACTTAGGGCTCCTTTTACGAAGGTGCGCTAAGCGTTTTAGCGCATGCACCGGATTAGCGTGTGCTAGCCGAAAATCTACTGCCTGCTCAAAAGGAGGTGGTAATGGCTAGCAAGCGCAGCAATTTAGTGCGCGTTATTCTGCATGTTAAGGCCCTAACTCGCCTTCGTAAAAGGAGCCCTTAGTTTATTTGGTGATCAATTTGGTTTTTTGTTGTATTAGATTTCATTCATTCTTTCCTTATATTCTTTACTAATTTATGCATCAATTTATCATTTATTTAACATAAAATATTGATAGACTTAAACAGAATGCATTTATATTATACAACACTTTTGCTTCAGATGTATTGTAAACAAAAATTCCTTTTTTTCTCTTTCTTTTTTCTCTCTTCTTCTTTTTCTTCATGTTTTCTGGGGGTCTTATTTATTCTCTTTTTCTGTTTTTTTGTTTCAGTGTTTTTATTGCAATATTGGAATATTTGGATTGATACATCATAGGTTTTATTACTCAATACCAAAGTATATTGTCTTTGTATAGTTTTTGAAATTTAAAGCACATTTTAGTGAATTCATTGTTTTTAAATTGTATGTTATTTTCATTAAAGTTTACTTGTTATGTCCATTTTAATTTTAGAGGGTCCCACCAGACTTGACTGATGGGATCATAATATTAGCTGAGCCAGTCACTGTGTGGTTATAATTTATGAGAAGGTGTGTGTGTGTGGGGAGGGAGGAAATCGGGAAATTAAGGAATGGTTAGGGGATTTATGGGATAAAGTTATTGTTGGGGGAAAAAAGTGCTAAGAACGGTGAGGAATAGTATGATAGGTTGGAAGTGAAGGCTGAGGATTGGTTGGAATGTGTATGGATTCTGGCAGGTTAAGGTTAATTCTGGTGTGGGAGGTTTGGAGGGAGGTGTGCGAATGTGTTTAGAGGGAGGTTGCGGTGATATGTGACAAATTCGGGGGGGTTTGGGACGAAGAAGATAGATTATTGGTTTGGGCTGCTTTGTAGTTGCTGTTTTTTTGTTGTAGTGCAGCGCTAATTTCGGGTGCTGACAGAGGGGCGATATTAAAATTTCTTCTCTGCCAATTCGGTGCTGCAGTCAGGAGTTGTGGTGCTGTACGTGAGTACATTATTCAGTGCAGTATGGGGTGTCTGGGAAATCTGCGGGAGGAGCCTCCGTTGGTAGACGCAGGAAGTTGGTGTCATTTAGTGTGGGCGGCCCTTTCAGGTATCGGAGGTTTGGCTGCTTGTAGCATTGAAAGTGGTGCGGGGAAGACTAGATTCTGTTTAGCCATTAAGGGTGTTGATTGCTACGGGATAGCAAGTGTGGGTGGGGAATGGTAATAATTCAGTTTTTGGGTAGGGTTTTTTGCTGAGTGATATTTGCTTCTGGGAAATATTTTGGTGGGTCTTGGGGTGGGTTGATTCTGGAAATTTGGGGTATGTGACATGATTTGTTGAAGTGGGAAGTTGTAGGGAGTTGTTTGGTTGTTGGGGTTTATGGGGATTGTATTGGATTAAAAAAAAAACTAACTAAACTAACAATTTTACTTTATTGGGACGTGGTTTGTTTGCATTGTTGAATTTTCATTCAAGGGGTCTGGTGATGGCTCCTAGAAAGACAATGTCGTAGGGTGGCGACAAGTCAAGGGGGCGTGGTCGAACTTCAGTTCGTGGGGTTGGAAGAGGTCGACCACATGCTGGTGGTCTAGTATTGGTTGGAGCTCAAGCGAAAGTTGCTGCCTGACAGGTAGAGGAAAAGGGAAGGATCGGGTGGGGGCACGAGGTGCTTCCCGAAGAGGTGGTGGATAAAGATCCGAATGTTTCAGAAGTCATGGCTAGTGGTTCTCATAATTCAGGAACACATGCACCGGATGGTAGTTATTATCTGATTTGCTTAATGTTTTGGGGAATGTGCTGGATAAGAGGGATCGGGGGCTCAGAGGTGGTGAGAGGGTAGGTGTGGTGTTGCGGGTAAACAAAAAAAATATTTGTCTGCAAGTGGATTTTTGTTACAGCAGGCGTTAGCAACTAGTACTTGGAAGGCATATTGTACTGGTTGGCTACGTTATAGACATTTTCTAGATCAGTTTGGATGGCAGTGTGCTTTTCCTTTATCTGAAGAGTGCATAATTCAATTTTTGTTATTTTCTTTGGATCAGAGCTGGCCATATGGAATGGTGACCTAGTCGATAGCTTCTGTGGGATTCCTAGCTAAAATTTGGGGTTGGCAGGATCCCACATGAACATTTTATGTGTGCAAGCTATTGATTGGATATTCAAGGCATGGGGTTTTAACTCGCCCCCGTTTGGTACGTTTGCCTATTGATTATGACAAGTTGGTAAAATTATTTTCAGCCTTACCTGCTGTTTGTGCTTCCCCATATGAAGTTGTGTTCTTTAAAGTAGCTTTTGTAGTGGCATTCTTTGCTGCTTGTAGAATTGGGGAATTAGTTGCACCCTCATGATTGGCTCAGGGAGCAACTAGTTTGCTTTGGAGGGATTTTGAATTGGAGCAGCAGAGGCTTAGTTTATGTATCCGCCGGTCTAAAACTGATCAGGCAGGTAAAGGAGCATGGGTGCAATTGCATCAGAGATTGCAGGTTGAGGCCTGCCCTGTGCATTGAGCGTATGAATATGCATCAATTCGACCAATGGATGGTCTGTTTTGGTTGATGCATGCTAATACAGCGCCTTTGACCAGATTTCAATTTATGGCAGTATTGAAAAAAGGTTTGGCGGTGGCTGGGTTTAACCCCAGGGAATATAGTACTCATTCATTTCGTATTGGGGCGGCCACTTTTGCTGCTCGTCATGGGGGATCTGAGGCTTTGATTTGTAAAATAGGGAGACGGAGATCTACTCGCTTTAGGAGATATGTGTGTGGTGCTGATAAGGTGTGCACTTCTTATTGTTAATTCTTTTTCTTTCAGTTCAGCTTCTCGATTGGATTTCAGCTCCCCCGCTTCCTGACATTTGTGTGTGGATCTGTTGACACTCTTATGTATTTTGGGCACATAAGTATGCAGTAGAGTCACATTGGGGTACAAATCTGGGACTAGTGGAAAAAGGGATTCGAATTTGATGGCTGGGCATTCAAGGAATGTTGTGGGATCAACTATTACCGACTGTACATCAAGCGAGTCGGTTTTCTTCTCCTGTATTGATTGTTATCCATCTGGGGAGTAATGATTTATGTTCAGTTAAAGGGGCGGAGTTGATCAAGTGTATGAAAAGAGATTTATGTTCTGTAAATAGTTCTTTCCCAAATGCTAGGGTTGTATGGTCTAAGGTTATCCCTCGGAAAGTATGGAAAGGTATTTGGAAGGTGAAGGCAATTGAAAAGTTGCACCGTAGAGTGAATGCTGAAGTGTCCAAGTTTGTGTCAGTGATTAGGGGGTAGTATTAGCGCATGAATTGTTGACTGCTGATTGCGTTGGTTTATATCGACAGGATGGTGTTCATTTATCAAATATTAGCTTAGACATTTTCTTGAGTAGTATTCGGGATTTATTGGAAGAGTGTTTGAGGGATGGTTTGGCCATAGCTTGAGGATGGGGAGCAGGGAGCGGTGACAAGCAGTTGGCTGTCACCACTTGTGGCCGAAGTTTGGGGATAAATTATTGTAAAATGCGGCTGGGTGGAGAGTTAAGGGACATGGAAAAAGAGGGAATGGAAATGAATAACTCATGGGTGATACCGTCATGAGGTGGGGGAATTTCATGGGATCACTCATGGGCGTTACCGTGATGAGTGGGAGGGATATGACCTGATGATACCATGGATCATGCTATGGTTAAAAGGGGCATGGGGTTGGGAAGAAGGAAGAGCTACTTTCGTTACCGAATAGCTTAAGGAAAAGGGGGTCTTGGGAAATAGCCGCATTATGTGTTGGAATTGTTTATGAAGTAATGTGTTATTGTAACATGTTAATCTTGGTTTGAATAAAGCTGCAGCCAAAATATTATATTACAAAACTTTGTAAGTTGTATTATTGAGTTAATTTTATGGTCTTGGATGAAGGTGACAAAGTGCTGACATTATGTTTTTTGAGACATTCTTATTATATGTTATGAAATTATTTATGATATAACTTTAATATATGTTCTTTTTTAATATTCATGAAATTTGGTATTTATGTATTTATGCATGTCATTTATATATTTGTATGTTAAGGATTCATTTATTTGTGTGATTTTTAAGTGAAGGTTTCTTTATATAATTATACATTTTTTAATTTTTTAACCATTTTTTAAATCAATTTTAGATTAAACATATCAAGCATGAACTTGTACAGAAGCAGGATCTAAACATATGAAAAGAAAATTCTATATATTATATTAAAAGGAACAAATTATTAATTTGGTCTCCAGCTCAAGTGCACTTTAATTAGATCCAAGATATATTTAACGGTTACTAAAGGAAAACTTAAATAGAACATAGGCTAGATTAGCTGAATAGAGGGAAAATCAGTTCATATTTTCATGTTAGGGCTTTAGGTCTTATCCTTTTTTTTTTCCATCCGTGAGAAAAAGAGAAACGTGGACAATTGGAAGGGTTCAAAAGAGACAAACCTTTGTGAAGAATAATGCACAACACATTTACATGGGTGATGCAAATAGACAGTCACCCCAAGGGCTAGTACTCCAGGTTTTAACAATAGAAATTCTCTACGACGCTTTTTGGTATCCCTAAATAAATCGGGGTACATTTGAACTTTCAAACCCAAAAATTCTTTTTGTCTATTTTTTAAAGAATAGTCTTAGCAGAAAGTTTTTATCCAGTGCCAAAGCTACCATTAGAAGCAATGTTGCTGGTACCACCAAATCATTTTCAGACATCTCTAGCATTGCAGATACATTCATTATCTCCTGTTTGTTTCCTTGTTGATTTTGAGGACTGTTAGGCAAATAGTAGACTTGGGAAAATGGAGGTATAACCTCCTCTGTAACTTCCAAAATTTCCATTATATATCTCTTCAACATTTCCCTAGGGGTTACCGTTATTACCCTAGGGAAGTTCACTAGTCTCAGGTTATTATTTCTTGAAACATTCTCTAGAAATTCTACTTTCCTTCTGAGATTTATGCTGTCTTTGATAATAGTTTCTTGAACTTGTTTAGTAGTTTTAACGTCCCGTCTGTTATTGTCCATGACTGATTTAGAGCCAGTCAATTCAGTTTTTAATTTCTCAATTTCACTTGTCTGAATCTATATTTTCTCTTCTATCTACTGGAAATGCGGGTTTATCGATTTAGGAAGATTGGCAACTAGGTCTCAAATCACGTCTAAATTAACCTCTTGGGGTTTCTGTAATTGAGAAATACAAAGTTTAAAACTTTCCTCACCAACTGGCTCAGTCTCTCATCGTTTGCCCTTCTGTATTCTGCCAGCTCCTTCCGGTGCCTCTTCCTCGGTATCCAGACTTGGACTCTCTTCAAAATGCAGGGAGTCTAGCTCCAAGCTCCCCTCAGTAATCTTTCCTACCTCCGGTACAAGGTGAGCTCTTACTTCCGGAAGCTCTTCCGCCCACGGGGAACTGGCAATCCGGGCAACAGGAGGTGGCGCCCTAGTATCGGGGCTGAGGGTGGTTTCAAGGCCCAAGGTGATCCCTTCCGTGCAGTTCCCACAGAGCGTCTCCAGCGGGGAAGTCCCGATTTGCTGTGAGGATCCCTGCATCCGCCGCAGGAGCTCCTCAATATTACCCAAAGCTGCCGCTCCAGAGTTCCGCGAGGTCGTAGCAGAACTCCTTCCTCTCCACTTGGGCATTTTAGCTTCAAGGTAAGTAGAGAAAAAGAAAACCGTATATGGAGGTGCTCCAAATCGTGGCGTTCAACCAGACTAGTCAGCAGCCATCTTGGATCCCGAGTCTCCTCCACATTTTTTAATTTTAATTTCATTTTCAATACATGTTTTATTTCTTAGACTCCTAAGGCAGGCCCTTGTAGGCCGAAACACGATCATGTCGAGTCTGTTTAATAAATAGGATTGAGTACCACCTGGTCTCCTTCGTTGTTGTTTTTGTGCGCATGTGAAACTATAACATCTTAGGACATTTATAACAATACTTTATGATTTGTTTCTAGTATGTCCAAAAATGTCATCTCATTAGGCTCAGACTGTAGGTGACATGAAAGAATTTCATAATATTATGTAATAAAAATCAATAACTACCTGGACCTGGAAAAGTTCAAATGTATTTATAGGGTGTATTAGCCCAAATATAACTGTCTCTTTTTCTGGCACAAATGTTCCTGGAACAATCGAGAGAAAATGTAAAGTTAATGGGACATAAACTGCTAACCACAAAACTTAATAGCAAAATATATTCCACTTACCAAAAAGCTTATCCCAAATAATGAGGACGCCACCGAAATTTGAGTCAACATAATAAGGATTTCTGCCTATGAAATGCAATTTTAAGAAGTGATTAATTCATGGAATACAAAACGGAGGCATGTACATTATCACCATTGAAAGACTGCACTTTCTTTAGGAAAACAATATTTGAACTAAATTTGGAATGGAAAAGTAAAGCATTTCTAGTTCTTACTCATGTTTTTCTTCTGCCACAGAGAACATGGAAAGTATTCACTATTAAAACAGCTTGTCATTTCTTTGTGCTAATAGAAAAGAATTTCAGCTGTTATATACATCCATTTTAAAGCAAATGGAGCACAAACTCTGGCATACATTTAGCAGAGAGGCATGGAAATGATAAGTAGATGTATCTCAAGTAAAGATGGAAGAGTTAAGGTGACAAAAGTTGAGTTAAGATTGGTTTATGATTATATCTATCTATAACTTTATATATAGTATATAGGTTGGAGAACAGTTCAGTAGTTAGACAAATGCAGTATTCCATGGACTAATAATAAATATATTCATTCATTCATTCTCTATAGATAGATAGAATATATTTATTATTAGTCCAAGGAATACTGCCTTTATCTAACTACTGAACTGTTCTCCAACATAGCAAAACTTCTGACAAATTCCCAATTCTTGGGTCTTTTCATTATCTCACTTTCCCTACCCATTCCCCTCTACCCAACTTTCATAGTCATATATTTTGCTTTATTTTAAATTCAGAGAATACACCCAATCAATATCATATAATCTATTTATAAGAGAATTAATGTCATTTAAGAAGAAGTTAAGAAATGTATTGGGATTTATGCATACATCCCTAGCGATAATGAAAGTTTGAATCACTATTGGGTAACATCACTGAGATCCCAGAAGATTGACAAGTAGATTCTTTAGTCGTATGAGATACTGAGTTGGTGTGCTTTCTGAATTAAATCATTTTAGAGCTAATTCTTGGATCAGGTTTATTAAATAGCCGCTATAATTAGATTTCTGTTTTATTTTAATGGCATATCATCAGTCTACTTTCGAGCGATGTGCCTTCAATCATGACTCTTAAGTGTTTTATATTTCAGTAGAGTCAGGAAAAGCAGAGCATAAGGAAAGTAAATAGTACGAAAGAGATTGATACTAATATTGATTTACCATGGTGAACTCGGTGGTGACTGGGAGTATTGAGAATTAGTTCCAGAGGACCCAAGTTATCAATTATCTAAAAAAAAAAAAAAAAATTAATTAATTACAATTTACTTAAGATGAAAGAGCATAAAAACAGCAATGAAAATGAGGCTGTTATAAAGGAAAGAAAGAAATGGTGGCTGAGGGCTGGGAATTACTGGAGACGAAGTAAACTCAAGTGATAGGACAACAGAACACATTGAATTGATCAGAGTTTCTCAACTTCAAGTCAAGTACCCCCTAAGTCTAACAAATATCAACTGAGTATCCCCCACCCAAACTCTGCCCCAGACCCCACCCCCATAATAATAGTACTAGTTGTAATGCAATTTCTTCCATCCATTTTTCATATACACACAATGTAATCTTATTAATACATACTGGTAACCACAAAATTAAAAAAAAAAAACACAAAACACACTGTACACAGAGAAAATGTTAATTCTCATTTATATTTGTTTTGGGTTTTTTTCCAAAGAGGTCAAGGCAGATGACTTTAAAATATGCAATGTCACCTCAGTAACAACTACAGAAAAATAGACAAATACTTGTATAGTGCTAAATATAGACAGCAGATATAAATTCTCAAAAATGACACATTTCAATCACTAAATTGAAAATAAAATCATTTTCCTACCTTTGTTGTCTGGTGATTTCATCAGTCTCTGGTTGCACTTCCTTCTGACTGTGCAATATTTCTTTCTTTCTGCCTCCTGCATGCTTCCTCTCCTCCAGACCTCATTCCCTTCCCCAACAAACATCTTTCTCTGTCCCTCCACAAGTCCAACTTTTCTTCCTCTCTCCTCCACCCCCATTGGCAATATGTCTCCCTCTCTCTCACTGTCTTTCTCTTATTCCCTCCCTTGCTGCAAAGGGAATGGGGAAAGAGAGAGAGAGATATCCAGGGTGCAGCTCTCCCACTCCCTCTGCTACCACATCCAACATTTCTTTCTCTCTGCCTCTTGCATACTTCATCTCCTCCAGTCCTTGTTCCCTCCTCCAAAGCAACTTTCTCTCTCTCCATGTCCAACTTTGTATTCTCTGCCCTCTTCCCCTGAGTGTGACATTTCTCCATCCCTCCTTTCTACCCTCCCCATCCATCTCTCCCTCTCTCCCCATGATTCCCACTTTCTGCCTCCTGCATGCTTTCCCTCTTTCTCCTCATCCCTTCCCTCAAATGTGACATCCCTCCTTCCCACCCCCAGTCCATCTCTTCCCAACCCCACTCACAACATGCTTCAGAGGATGGATTTGCTAGTTCATATCAGGAACACATGGCGACAATGGACAAATATAGAATCTAACAAAGGCAATTTAAAATAAAAAAATTCCGAAGAGATGAGATGGATTTCACTAAGGACACATATATCCATGGATGAATTGCAATGCGAAAACCAAACAGCAACGTCAAACAAACAACATCAAAAAAGTGGCATTCAATTTATCCACTAGTGAATCGTCATCAGATAGTGAAAAAAATGCATTGAAATCTATTAAACCTCCTGTTGCCGTCCATTTTATTTAAATGCTTCTAAATTTAGGAGTATAGTAAAATTGTGAGTAAAATGATAGGTACTTAGCCCAAGTATATTTTCAAAAATGCTAGTTTATAAGCATAAATGCATTAAAAATAGGATTACCACATTTTAATGTGGGACTTTCCCATGCAATAAACCCATTTTTAATGTGATAATTTGTAAAATAGAGGTTTTTTTCAGGTCCTGAACTATCCCCCCCTTTTACTAAACCATACTCCACGCTGCTCCTCATGATTATAGGAACTCTATGAGCATTAGGAGCTCCGCAGAGCATTCTGCGCGGCTCCCTGCACTATGTTTATGTTTGTTTAAGATTTGATATACCGCTCCAGCATTTTATTGACTTAAGTGGTTTATAAATTAAAATGAAATCTGCTATCATGGTTTAGTAAAAGGGGGAGGGGTATGTTTTGCATTAGAATGCAGAGCTTGCAAAAAATTAAGGCATGAACATTTGGGCCCTGATTCTATAAATGGCACTTATCGATAGGCACCTAATTTAATATTTTTTAATTGTTTAATTGGCGCTGATAATTGAAAGTACTATTAAAAACCTATTAAAAAAAACAATTTAAAAAATTGCTGGTAGGCGCCTACACCAAGGTGCCTACCCAAAAAGTAGGCATGGTTAGGGACAGAATTTGGGCATGTATTAAGAAAGGCACTGGTATTTTAGGCCACAAAAACCCTGGCCTGTACATACGGAGCCTAACTTGGAATGACATACAGTAGGTGCTGTTTTCCTAGATGCCTAATGATATTGTTTATTGAAAGCTCTCCCTCTGATGTTACTTCCAGGTCCAGTGCTTAGGAAGTGACCTCAGAGGGAAAGCAGACGCGAGCTTGAAGTTGGTGGTGATGCTGCTCACAGTTACGGGGGAAAGGGGGTGTTTGGTAGGGGTGGGGAAGATGAGGAGGGGGGAGAGGCACCACTGTTCCCGGCACCTCTCACTCTCACTACGCCACTGGCTAGGTGGATGATGCTGAAATGCCCATTTCCAATCCATGACATGGCCCCAGTAACAAAAACAAAACCAAACAAAAGATAGTGTGTGATTAGCATACATAAACAGATAAATTGCCTGATAAAAAAAACCTGGATGCAATATTTTGCACGTCAAGATTTTAACTCTTGAACTAAGCCACAACTGACCTGTGATGATCCAAAAATGCTCCTGCTACATAATGAACATTACAATGCTTTTCATCTCAGAATCTCCATCTAACCCAGGGATCTCAAAGTCCCTCCTTGATGCCGCAATCCAGTCAGGTTTTCAGGATTTCCCCAATGAATATGCATTGAAAGCAGTGCATGCACATAGATCTCATGCATATTTATTGGGTAAATCCTGAAAACCCGACTGGATTGCGGCCCTCAAGGAGGGACTTTGAGACCCCTGATCTAACCCATCATTACTTTACCAGCAAGGTTTAATAAACTACAAGATACAGAAATGTAGAAGAACAGTCAGATTAGGGTTACCAGACGTCCGGATTTCCCTGGACATGTACTCCTTTTGAGGACACATATGGGGATCCAGACGGCTTTTCAAAACCTGGCACTTTGCCGGGTTTTGAAATGCTTCCTCCAAATTGTGTTGGGCAGGAGGGCATCCGTGTTTGCACGGATGCCCTCCTGCCCAACCAGAGCATGCAGTGGGGAGGGGCTAGAGCAGGATTAGGGGCAGGACTAGGATTAGGGGCATAATGGCTAGGGATGAGTAGGCTAGGGGCGGGTCTAGGGGTCCAGATTTTATGAATGTAAAATCTGGCAACCCTAAGTCAGATGATTCATATGGTGGAGGCTTTTTTGAGTTGAGTTATCTAATTGGGACCAAGTGGTCTTATTGTTTCACATAAACTTGGCAATATATATTCAGTTAAAAAGAATAAACTTATTTTTTCTTAAAGGATTCAGAAAAAAAAAAGCTTCTGTAAGTAGATTGTTGGAATACTGCGTGAGGATTACTTTGAAAGTATAGCTCAAGCCCTGATTTACCTCTGTGTGTATCCCAAACTGGTAAAGAAGGCTGAACTGAAAACAAGCAGAAAACACTGGGACCGGTATAAAGAGAGCCAAGGGAAGGTAAAAAACCTGAAAAATGAAAAAGACACATGCATTGTCATTCGTTTCCAGGTCACTTACATTGTACATTAAGTTTTACATAAAAGAGTATCAATTCTTCTATATGTCTTGCACTTATTAAAACATGGCTTTTCCAGAGAACAATTTGCATTTTTTTCATCTAGACTGACACAAATACAGAATTAGAAAAGTTTTTTTCCACACATAAATTCATGTCATCCTAATGTCAAGTTTATCCAGACACATGACACCTCTAAAGTGTCCTTTCTGGATGTCAGCATTGTTTGGCAAAATAATGAATTCCACACTAAGGTGTTTAGAAAGGAGACAGATAGAAATTCTGCACTGCATTTCTCCAGGTTCCACCCCACGGCTTTGAAGAAAAGCCTCCCGCACTCTCAATTTCTAAGATTGAGGAGAATATGCTCTTCAGTGGAAGAATTCAAGGACCAGGCTAAAGAAATGAAGAACAGATTTCTTAGGAGGGATTACCCCAGTAAGGTTATTAACATAGCTTTTAAAAGAGCCTCATATAATAATAGAGATCTGTTGTTGACTTCAAAACGACAGGACGATGCATATAGCCAGGAGGAGAACCTGACGTGTACTTACTTATGCTCAAAACAGTCATACTGTCTCCAAAATAATAAGAAAACACTGGCAGATGTTGAAAATTACTGGAAGATTTAAAGGTCAGGACTGGAGAATAGCTTATCACAGAACAAAAAACTTGAAAGAGATATTATGTCCAGAAATGCTACCAACAACTGTGATTAAACTAAAGAGCTTTCCTTTTAACGATGCCTTTGATAATTAGCTAGCTAGATTGCTAGCCAATTATAACTTCACTATATATTTATATTGAAGTAAATCCCCCTTTCATCATGTGCCCCCTTAAATGTTTTCTTTACTTTCAAATAACTTGTAGTTCTTTTCCCTTCCTTCCTTGTGTTTTTAGTTTTGTCATGTCTGTCAATAGACCTGCAGGACTCAACTTCTATTAAGCATCGTATTGTTCCCCAAATTTTGTAATTTTACTATTGTATACATCATTTAGAATTTATGATTAAGCGATTAATAAAAACCTCATTAAACTTGAAACTTGATTAAGCAGAGTACAAGTACTATTGGTCACTCCATATGTGGGACTTGTCAGGTGTGCAAGATCATGGATTTCACTAGGGTGTTTTGTAACCCTTTGGATAAGAAGGAAAGCACAGTTACTTACCATAACAGGTGTTATCCAGGGACAGCAGGCAGATATTCTCACTGATGGGTAACATCACCGACAGAGCCCTGGTACAGACCACTTCAAAAGTGCATCGCCACTTTAAGTCTTTGGAAAGTTCGCGATAACCCACATTGCGCATGCGCAAGTGACTTCCTGCCTGACATAGACGTGCAGTCCCTCAGTTAAGATAAGCCAGCTAAGAAGCCAATCAGGGGAGGTGAAAGGGTCGTGAGCATATCTGCCTGCTGTCCCTCGATAACACTGTTACGGTAAGTAACTGTGCTTTATCCCAGGACAAGCAGGCAGCATATTCTCACTGATCGGTGACCTCCAAGTTAACTAGAATGGGATGGTGGGAGTGTTGGCCTTTAGGAAAGTAAATTTTGTAATAGAGATTGGCCGAAGTGCCTATCCCATCTGGAGAAAGACTCCAGACAATAGTGAGAAGTGAAGGTATGAACTGAGGACCAGGTAGCAGCTTTACAGATTTCCTCAATGGGAGTAGATCTAAGGAAAGCAACAGAAGCTGCCATAGCTCTGATTTTGTGGGCTGTGACACGACTCTCCAGTTTAAGCATAGTAGAACAATATACAAGCAGCCAGCGAGTTGGAAATCATTCTCTTGGAAACAGGATGCCCCAACTTGTTTGGATCAAATTAGATGAAGAGTTGGGGAGAGGTACGATGGGGCTTTGACATGTTGATACAATAGGCCACAGCCCACTTACAGTCTAGAGTGTGTAATGCCATTTCTCCTGCATGAGAATGAGGCTTAGGGAAAAAAACTGGGAGAACAATTGGCTGATTGAGATGCAACTCCGTGACTACTTTCACTAGAAACTTCGGATGCATGCAGAGAACCACTTTATCATGGTGGAAAACTGTGAATGGAGGATCTGCCAATAATGCTTGCAACTCACTAACCCTCCTGGCAGAAGTGAGAGCAATAAGGAAGACAATTTTCCAGGTGAGAAACCCGAGATGAGCTGTGAAGGTGAATCAGAATCAGAAGAACCCTCATCAGCAGAGAAGAATGGATCCTGCTCAGAGTCTCCCAACAAGTCTGAATCCTGGATGGAATGTGGACGGTGTTGAAGACTCGGTGTCAAAGGCTTGAGATGCTTCAACTTATGCAATACTTTCTGGGACTACACTGGAGTCACCTCTGGAGATGTTTGCATTGAGGAAGACTGGTGCCATGGAGCTGGAGGTATTGACTCCCAGGTCGAAGATCTTCTCCACACCAGGGTAGCATCAGAGGTAGGTGCAGTCGGAGTCGTGGGCTCAGACCAGACCGGCACCAGGAGAGTCAGTGTCAACATGGGCATTGTGGCCACTAGGCCCTCGCCTAGGTTGATAGTGTCCTGAGTGACCCACAGACAAACCGCTCTGGTGTGCTGCTCAATAAGAAGACAGTTCCCATAGGCAACTTCTCTCAATAATATAGTCAAAAAGAAAGTCAAGCAATTAGGCAAAACAACAATTCTTTATTTCTTCATGGTGCAAAAAACAGAATGGCAAACAAGAAACAAAAAGGGAAAACTCCAGGCCAGAAAATCCTGGACAGCAAATCAGGATATACAAACAGTCCCTGTGCCTCAGTAGTTTCAGCATAGCCTTCTAAAGCTAGGCCTCACCTGGGCCTAGGCTTTATTCTGGCCCTAGAATCGGGCCTTACTCAAACAGGAGTTTTAAGTTCACCTAGCACAGTGCAATAATCTTCACCGCATTACTTCCACAAAACATAAATGCAAAAGAAAATGTTCAGGAGTGTCCTCAACTCTGCTCTTGAACTAGGTCAGGAGAATTGCCAAGTTTGTCTTCACGCTATTCACAGCATTCAAATATTCCCACCCGAGATCTTGACAAACTTCTCCCAAAATAGTACAGTTCTCAGTTCCTGGGCTTTTCAGCAGCACATACACAGACTCCTTCCCGGAGTTCCTTTCATTTGGGCATAAGCTTGTTTGTGGTTTTTACTGATCTCTTCTTCATTTGGGACCCCTGATGAAGGTGTGTTTTCCGATACACGGACCGTGTTGGGTCCATTGGTTTGTTTGTTTTTAACCGCATTTTAACCATTGTCACAATAAACTTAGCCTGCATCATTGTATGCCTGTCTGCAGTTTTTCTTGTTTTAGTTTGCCCTTGTATCTTTGACTGCAGACCCTTTTGCTCTGTCTTTACTGCACTCAAACAAAAACAATGCCGTTCAAACAAAACAAACCATTTCTCCAGCAAACAAACTGAGAAAGCATCAGCAACAGACCTTTATGAAATTACAGCTAAAGAGCCCTACCCCCGCCTGCGGCCTTGCATTGGGCCTCAGCAGTGCTGTGAGCCCATGTAGAAAAAAGGAAAAAACCCTCTTTCATACTAAGTCACAGGCTGTAGCACAAGTCCCATTAATTGTCCACACCAGAAATCCAAAGCAGTATTCAAAAACAGTTCAGTTCAGAACAGTGGATAGCTTTGAAAACTTCCCACAAAACAAGTACAGTTTTGAGTCAGTTGGCCATACAGGCAACACCTATTTCCATGGCTTCAGGTTCTGGAAATACCTGTTCAAAAACCTCCATTTCTTCCACCTGAGGTAAGGCCTCAGCTTCCTGGTCCAGATTATTCAGTTGCTCTGGTCTGGCTGGCTGCTGAGCACTGGAGAGAGATCCCTTCCCCTTCCTTGTCCTCTCTAACTCTGGAGAGAAAGCTGCTGGCTTTTCAGTGAGAGAGCTCCACCCTGCTCTCAGTGTACCTACACTGCTTTGAGGCTCTCTTGGGCTCCCCCTGTGGATGCTTGGGTAAATGCCAGGTTTTTTCCCAGGGGCAGATTGCTTAAACCTAATATTCACAGGTTTGGAAACCAACCTTGCAGAGCTGGGCTGAGTCTCCATTTCCTCAGATTCTGAGTAGTCAGAAAGAACCTCCTCTTCAGTGAAATTCTTCCTAGCGTAATCAGGGAACCTAGGCAGCTGGGCTCTACAGGGCTTAGGAACAGCTTTCCTAGCCTTAGTCCTGCTTCTCCTGGGGTTTTCCCCTGTGAACATGTCATGCACAGAGCCTGGCTGGTCACAGCATAAAGCTGCGTCGGCACCAGCATCTGGAAATGCTAACCCAGTTCCTCCCGTAGCAAGTTGTCAATCTTTTGCTTCAGGGAGAGCACCGGTACCGCTGGCTTCCTTTCCAGTATCTTCGGTTCCGCGCTACGCTCCGGCAATGAGTTGGCCAATGTCGAGGCACTCACCGATATCGAAGCGCTTATGGGACTTTCTCGAGGTCAGCAGAACTTGGCTCACTGCTGCTTTGACCTGAGTCCCAGATGGAGTAGGGGAAGGCTTCTTAGCCAGCTTACTCACTGTGTGCTGCGACACCGGAGCCTCACTCAGTGTCGAGATGCACGGGGTCATCTTGGTTGGAGCTGCCAGTGTCAGTAGCGATGTCAGATCCCCTTCCATGGCAACACCGAATATTCTTTGCTGTTGTTGAAGACGGTTTTTGAGAGTTCTTTTCTGCAGCAAAGAACAATGCGTACAGGTCTCGGGACGGTGCTCTGGGCCCAAACACTGGAGACACCAGCGATGTGAGTCAGTCAAAGAGATGGGCCGAGCACAGCAACTGTACTTCTTGAAATCTGTCAGCAGACGTGACATCGACAGGAATACCACCGCAGCCAAATTGAAATCAATGTTCAGGCTGGCAAACAGGCTCCGCCGGGCCAAAAACCCGTGATTGAGAAAAATAAATATATATATATATATATATATATATATATATATATTTTTTTTTTTTTTACCGAAGGCAAGGTAAAAGTAAAGGAAAAGAAACACGACAATGACTGAAAAGTCAAAAACACATGAGCGAGAAGGCAAAAAAGTCTCAACGGCCATTGAAAAGTGTCTTCTTAGCTCCACGGAAACTAAGAAACTGAGGGACCGCACACCTATGTCGGGCGAGAAGGCACTCGCACATGTGCAGTGAGGGCTATCGAGAACTTTCCAAAGACTTAAAATGACGATGCACTTTTTGAAGTGGTCCGTTCCGGGGCTCCATCGGTGACATCACCCATCAGTGAGAATATGCTGCCTGCTTGTCCTGGGATAATACATTTTCCCTACGGTGCCCAGTTAAAACATGCTTCAAATTGCAAAACAATAGGGGTATTATATGTGATCAGATGCCCCTGTAATTTAATCTACGTCAGGCAAACCTCCAGACAATTTAATTTACGCCTTAATGAACATAAAAGCAACATCAATAGAGAGATATTAATGGCACGTATGGAAAGACATTGTAAAAACAAAAAGCATGAATTTTTTTTCCTTAAGAGCAATTGTCATTGATGTAATACAGAGAGGGAGGAGAGGTGGGGATTTTAAAAGATCTCTAGCTCAAAAAAGAGCAGAGATGGGTCTTTAGGTTAAATGCATTAGAACCGTTGGAATGGCAACATTTTTATTTAAAAAAAACCCCATTTAATTTGGTATAATCTTTCCAATTTTGAGTAATTTGTTGCATGGCGACTCCTGTTAGTATTAGTAATAGCTTATTATTATTTGCTGAAATCGGACTCTTAGTTCTCATTGCAGTGCCAAATAATATGGTATCATATGAGAGTCCTACATAATTCTCTAGTAACTTATTAATTTGGGGCCAAATTGAATTCCAAAATGCGTTTACACAGGGACAGAAAAAGATTAAATGATCTAACGTCCCTATTTCCAATTTACAATGCCAGCATCTATTAGATCTAGTACTATCTATTTTTTGCAGGCGCGTTGGGGTCCAGAACACTCTATGTAATAAGAACAACCATGTTTGATTCATAGATGCTGACTTTGTAGATCTTAATCTCCAGGACCAAAATCGTGGCCATTGAGACTCAGAAATTGTCTGACCAATCTCAATACTCCAAATATCCCTAAGACCTGTTTTCTTTTTTTTATTTAAAAATCCGTATATCAATTTGTACCATTTTGCGGCTTGGTGACCCAAAAAATCCGCCTGGAAACATAGAACCTGTAGACTATATTGATTATTTAGATTTTTCCATTCAGGGAACCCTACCTGAATGGCCTGCTTCAATTGCATCCATTTAAAATATTGTGTTTTATTTAATCCAAATTTATTTTGCAATTGTGAAAAACTAAGCAGTTCTGGTGGAATTCTGTCTGTCATATTTATAAAATGGAAAAAATATTAGCGTTACAACAAGGGAATCATCTTAATTTCAAGAAAATTTGGCAACCATTGACTAATTATTCTAATGATTAGTTTTCTTAGCACAATGATAAAAATTATATATGATTGGGGTGGGATTTGATTAATTATTGGAAACATGTTATATAAAAAGGGGGAGGGATTTATATTTTTATGTTATTGTATAATCTTTATCATATTATATTTTAAATACTATGAATTATTAATGATAATATACTAGATATGTAATATTTAATAATATTTACTATGATTCAGATATTGTAAGAATGGAAAATTTATAAATAAAAATTTTTAAAAAAAAATAAAAGTTTATTATTATTTGCTGAAAAAAAAAAAAAATAAATAAATAAATAAAAAAAACCCCATTCATGCATCAACTTCAGTTTAATTCTAAATCTGAGTGGGAATTTTTGGGAAAAGGACCTGAGGACGCATTGCAGGGGACCTGGGCCAAGGACACTGAACAAGGACACTGTAAAAGAGGGCTCAAGACTAAGTGGGTATTTTTTGAAAAATAACCTAAGGACGAATTGCAGGGGTCTAGGGCACAAATGAAATTGGCAAGCAGGACTAACAGAGAACAACGGAATCCAGAGGGACAACCAAAAATGGGGGAACCGGCTGAGGACGGAATTGACACACCACAGGAGGAGGATGACCGAGACGAGGCTTGGGGACTGGCAACACACGAGGGGGTCGCCAGGAGTGCCAAACCATGAGGAAAACCAGCAAGAAAGGTGAAAAACCGGGACTTACATTGCCTATACACCATTGCTAGGAGCCTAAAGGCTAAAATGGGAGAGCTGGAAGTCTTAGCCAGCAAAAAGGGCCTAGACATAATTGGAGTCACAGAAACGTGGTGGACTGACGACAATAAATGGGATGTGGCCTTACCAGAGAGCACAGTTACTTACCGTAACAGGTGTTATCCAGGGACAGCAGGCAGATATTCTTGAATGATGGGTGACGGCACCGACGGAGCCCCGGTACGGACAATTTTAGAGTGATTGCACTCTAAGAACTTGGAAAGTTCTAGCAGGCCGCACCGCGCACGCGCGAGTGCCTTCCCGCCCGACGGAGGCGCGCGGTCCCCAGTTAGGATAAGCTAGCTAAGAAGCCAACCCGGGGTGGGACGCAAGAATATCTGCCTGCTGTCCCTGGATAACACCTGTTACGGTAAGTAACTGTGCTTTATCCCAGGACAAGCAGGCAGCATATTCTTGACTGATGGGTGACCTCCAAGCTAACAAAAAGAGGGATGGTGGGAAGGTTGGCCATTAGAAAAACAAATTTTGCAAAACAGATTGGCCGAAGAGACCATCCCGTCTGGAGAATGCATCCAGACAATAATGAGATGTAAAAGTATGAACTGAGGACCAAGTAGCAGCTTTGCAGATTTCCTCAATAGGCGTAGAGCGGAGGAAAGCCACAGATGCTGCCATAGCTCTCACTCTATGGGCCGTGACTGAACCTTCCAGTGTTAGTCCGGACTGAGCTTAGCAGAATGAAATGCACGCTGCAAGCCAATTTGATAGCGTACGTTTAGAAACAGGACATCCCAATTTATTCTGATCAAAGGACAGAAAAAGTTGGGGAGATGATCTGTGAGGCTTAGAACGATCTAAATAGTAAGCTAAAGCCCGCTTACAGTCCAAAGTATGAAGAGCCTGTTCTCCAGGATGAGAATGAGGTTTTGGAAAAAAGACAGGCAGAACAATAGATTGATTGAGATGGAACTCAGAGACAACCTTAGGAAGAAACTTTGGATGTGTACGCAGAACCACCTTGTCATGATGAAAGACTGTGAAAGGTGGGTCTGAAACTAGTGCATGGATCTCACTGATCCTCCTGGCAGAGGTGAGAGCAATAAGGAAAAGTGCCTTCCAAGTGAGAAACTTGAAAGTGGCAGTAGCTAAAGGTTCAAATGGAGGCTTCATCAAAGCGGAGAGAACCACATTAAGATCCCAGATTACAGGAGGTGCTTTAAGAGGTGGTTTTACATTGAAAAGACCTCGCATGAATCTGGAGACCAGGGGATGAGCTGAAAGGAGTTTCCCATGGACTGGCTCATGAAAAGCCGCGATAGCACTGAGATGGACTCTGATGGAGGTAGATTTGAGGCCAGAGTCAGACAGAGAAAGCAGATAATCCAACAATGTCTCCACTGCAAGGGACGTAGGATTATGATGATGATGAAGACACCAAGAAGAAAACCGTGTCCACTTCTGATGGTAACATTGAAGAGTGGCCAGTTTCCTGGAAGCATCCCAGAACAGAACGAACGGGCTGAGACAGCAGAGAATCATGTGAAGTCAGCCCGAGAGATACCAAGCTGTCAGGTGTAGAGACTGGAGGTTGGGATGCAGAAGGGTCTCCTGATGTTGCATAAGCAGAGAAGGAAATATTGGAAGTTGAAAAGGTTCCCTGGAACTGAGTTGAAGTAGAAGGGAGAACCAATGCTGCCTGGGCCATTTTGGAGCAATCAGAATCATGGTGGCTCTGTCCCTCTTGAGCTTGAACAAGGTGCGTAACATGAGTGGTAGCGGAGGGAAAGCATACAGGAACAGATTGGACCAATCTAGTAGGAAAGCATCCGCTGCCAGACGGTGAGGAGTGTAGAGTCTTGAGCAGAAGTGGGGCAGTTGATGATTGTGAGGAGCTGCAAAGAGGTCCACTTGAGGAGTGCCCCTACCGGGACAGAGAGGGAAAAATGCTTGAGTACCTGATTGTAAAAACCGCTTAGATAACCTTGATAGGCGGTATATAAAATCCTAATAAACTTGAAACTGGTCGAAGATGGACTGCAAGGTCGAGGGGTCGAGAGTCCATTCGTGTGGTTGTAGGACTCTGCTGAGCTTGTCTGCTAACGAGTTCTGCTCTCCCTGGATGTAGATCGCCTTCAGGAATAAGTGGTGATCTATGGCCCAAGTCCAGATTCTCTGGGCTTCTTGGCACAAGAGGCGAGAGCCTGTCCCACCTTGTTTGTTGATGTAGTACATCGCAACCTGATTGTCTGTGCATAGCAGAAGGACCTGAGGAAAGAGAAGATGTTGAAATGCTTTGAGGGCATAAAACATTGCTCTGAGTTCCAGGAAATTGATGTGATGCTTCATTTCCTGAGGTGTCCAAAGCCCCTGAGTTTGAAACTCGTCCAAATGCGCTCCCCAGGCATAAGGGGAGGCGTCGGTGGTGATGACAAGCTGATGTGGAGGTAGGTGAAATAGAAGACCTCTGGACAGATTTGAGGATATCAACCACCATTGCAGAGACTGACGAAGCGATGATGTCACAGATATGTGTCGTGAGCAAGGATCTGTCGCCTGGGACCACTGAGTAGCCAAGGTCCATTGTGGAGTGCGCAGGTGGAGATGCGCAAGGGGAGTGACATGAACCGTGGAGGCCATGTGACCTAAAAGAACCATCATCTGCTTGGCAGAGATGGAACGTTGAGGAAGTATCTGCTGACAGAGAAATTGGAGAGTGTGAAGACGATTGGATGGTAGGAATGATCTCATCAGGATTGTGTCCAGTATTGCTCCAATGAACTGCAGCCTTTGAGTGGGAATGAGGTGAGATTTTGGTAGATTGATCTCGAATCCCAGGATTTGTAGAAAAAAGATGGTTTAATTTGTGGCCAGAAGAACTGACTGAGATGAGTCGGCCTTGATTAACCAGTCGTCTAGGTAAGGAAAGACCTGAAGGTGATGAGAGCGTAGAAATGCTTCCACCACAATGAGGCACTTGGTGAACACCCTTGGAGAGGAGGCAAGACCGAAAGGAAGCACCTTGTATTGGTAATGCCGACGATTGATCATGAAGCGAAGATATTGTCTGGAGTTTAGATTGACCGGTATGTGAGTGTATGCTTCTTTGAGATCGAGAGAGCATAGCCAGTCGTTTTGATTGAGAAGAGGGTAAAGAGTGGCCAGAGAAAGCATTTTGAATTTCTCCTTGACCAAACATTTGTTGAGATCGCGAAGATCTAGGATTGGTCTGAGATCCCCTGTTTTTTTGGGGACTAGAAAGTAACGGGAGTAGAATCCCTGCCCCTGCTGATCTGGAGGAACCTCCTCTATAGCGTTTAAAAGGAGAAGGGATTGAACTTCCTGAATAAGGAGAGCAGATTGAGGAGTGTTCAAAGCAGACTCTTTTGGCGGACTTAGAGCCGGTAGAGTTTGAAAGTTGAGAGAGTAGCCGTGGTGGATGATGTTGAGGACCCATTGGTCCGAGGTGATGATTTCCCATCGGCTGAGGAAAAGAGATAGACGACCACCTATGGGTTGAGGAAGGTGGGTGGAGATTTGAACCCTGGCTATGCTTTGGAGAATTAAGTCAAAAGGGTTGTGACTTTGGCTGTGGAGGTGGCTTCACAGGCTGCTGTTGCTGTTGAGTTCTTGGAGGTTGACGTTGTTGTTGACGTTGACGTCTAGGTGGCTGGGAAGGTGTCTGCAATGGTCGAGCTGCATAGCGGCGCTGATAAGCCGACTGCTGTCTGAAAGGCCGTGCAGTAGGGGGCTTCTTTTTAGTTTTGAGCAGAGTATCCCAGCGTGTTTCATGAGCCGAAAGCTTTTGAGTGGTGGAGTCCATGGATTCACCAAAGAGCTCATCCCCCAGGCACGGTGCATTGGCTAACCGATCTTGATGATTAACATCAAGCTCGGATACCCGAAGCCAGGCAAGTCGACGCATGGCCACAGACATAGCCGTTGCTCTGGAGGTAAGCTCGAAAGTATCATAGATAGACCTAACCATAAATTTTCGAAGTTGGAATAGAGAAGAGGAGCATTGATGAAAAGCCTGTTGTTTTCGTTGGGGAAGGTACTGTTCAAATGAAGCCATGGTGGTAAGGAGATGTTTCAAATAAAATGAAAAATGGAACGCATAGTTGCCAGATCTATTAGCCAACATTGCATTTTGGTAAAGCCTCTTACCAAATTTATCCATGGCTTTGCCCTCTCTGCCAGGAGGTACAGAAGCATATACACTAGCTCCTGAGGATTTTTTTAGGGTAGATTCCACTAATAATGATTCATGTGGAAGCTGGGGTTTGTCGAATCCAGGAATAGGGATTACCTTGTACAAAGAATCTAGTTTACGGAGAGCTCCAGGAATTATTAAAGGAGTCTCTAGATTCTTGTAGAATGTCTCCCTTAAGATATCATGCAGAGGTAGTTTCAAGAATTCCTTGGGAGGCTGGTCAAAGTCAAGAGCGTCTAAAAAAGCTTTAGATTTTTTAGACTCAGCCTCCAAAGGAAAGGACATGGAATCACACATATCTTTCAAAAAGGAAGTGAAAGATGTGGATTCTTGCTTTGAAGATGGATCAGGTACCGCAGAATTATCTTCTTCAAAGGAACACTCACCCTCAGAAAGAAAAGGCTCTTCAGAGTCACCCCACAGATCAGGGTCTCTTACATGAGATGTACGGTCCCGGGACTCTGGAGTCGAGGGTTCTAAATGTCGTGATTTGCGCATTGACTTACCCGATCTCATCGACACGGTACCGGGAGATGTCATCGGTTGTACCGGTGCCGAAGTCTGCACCGACTGATGTCTCGGCTACGGAGCAAGGAGTGGCTTCGATGTCGATGAGGCCGAGTGGACCGGTACCGAAGTAGTTGAAGCAGAAAGAAGGGGTTGCTGCACTACCGGTACCGGCGGCTCAGACCGGACCGGGTCTGGAAGGTTCGGGGTTAAAATAGCAGGAAGCAGCTGCTGGAGTTGTTCCCTGAGCTGAACCTGTAAGACAGCGGCAATGCGCTCATCTAATGAGGGCACCGGTACCGCTTTTTTCTTCTGTGGTACCTTGGGTGCCGCTCTACACTCCGAAGAGGAACCCGATGTCGAAGGGCTAACCTCGATCGGAGTGGAGCACTTCCGCTGGCGTTTCACGGTCGGCAGGATTGGGCTCACTGCAGAGGAGACCGGAGGACGCTCCAGCGGGGAAGGCTTCTTAGCCGGCTTACCTGGGGGGTGCAACGCCGGCGCGGTATCGCGCGGTGTCGATGAAGAAGGTGCCGACTGAGATGGAACCAATGTCGGTGCCGGTGCAGCGGAGTCGGACATCTCGGCACCGAAAAGTAACCGCTGTTGGATCTGGCGGTTTTTTAGAGTCCTTTTCTTTAACGATGCGCAGCGGGTACAAGATGACGCTCGATGATCAGGACCAAGACACTGCAGACACCAGTTATGTGGGTCTGTTAGTGAAATTGGCCGAGCGCACCGCTGGCACTTTTTAAACCCGGGTTGAGGGGGCATGAATGGAAAAACGGCTTCAGCCAAATCGAAGCCCGAGGCTTCGATAGTGGCAATAGGCCCCGCTGGGGCGAAACCGAAAGAAAAGAAAAAATAACTAAGTTTTAAAGAAAACTAAGTTTTAAAGAAAAAATGAGGAAAATGATATTTTCCAATTGGTTTACACGAGCGTGGAAGGCAAAAATCGAAAAATATATTCAACAGCCGTTGAACACACGTCTTCTTAGCTCCGCAGAAACTAAGAAACTGGGGACCGCGCGCCTCCGTCGGGCGGGAAGGCACTCGCGCGTGCGCGGTGCGGCCTGCTAGAACTTTCCAAGTTCTTAGAGTGCAATCACTCTAAAATTGTCCGTACTGGGGCTCCGTCGGTGCCGTCACCCATCAGGCAAGAATATGCTGCCTGCTTGTCCTGGGATAATTCAAACTCTACAGGAGAGATAGGTCACACAAAAAGGGTGGAGGAAAAGCTCTATATATAAAAGATTCCATACCTTCAACCAGGATGGAAACAACAGTAAGGGTGGATGACTTGGAATCACTATGGGTTAAGCTACCAGGAGGAACTGGAGCAGACATAAAACTGGGTCTGTACTATCGCCCACCTGGACAAACGGATGAAATCGACCAGGATCTGGAGGCTGAGCTGAGGCAGGTATGCAAAAGCGGAAGTGTGGTGGTGATGGGGGACTTCAACTACCTGGGAATAGACTGGAGTATCGGGCACTCAAACTGCAAGAGGGAGACCAAATTCCTGGAGGTCACGAGGGACTGTTTCATGGAACAGCTGGTCACGGAACCAACACGGGGAGATGCCACTCTTGACCTAATCTTCAACGGACTAGGGGGGCCCGCTAAGGAGGTGGCGGTACTAGCCCCACTAGGAAACAGCGATCACAACACGATCCAGTACAGGCTTGAAATTGGATCATCAAAGGTGAAAAGAACTACAACGACAGCACTGAACTTTAAAAAAGGGAATTATGAGGCCATGAGGAAAATGGTGGGAAAGAAACTCAACGACACCGCAAGGAAGATGGAGTCCGTAGAAAAAGCCTGGACCCTACTCAAGGGTACGGTGCACGAAGCACAAAACCTGTGCGTCCACAAGTTCAGGAAAGGGTGCAAAAAAAATAGAACAAAAAACCCAGTGTGGATAACCAATGCAGTGAAAAAGGCGATAAGTGACAAGAAGGCATCATTCAAGAAATGGAAAAAGGATCAAACAGAGGACAACCAAAAGGAGCATAAAAAACACCAAAAGGAGTGTCACCGAGTGGTTAGGAAAGCAAAAAGAGAATATGAAGAGAGACTGGCGGGGGAAGCAACAAACTTCAAATCATTCTTCAGGTACGTCAAGGGGAAGCAACCAGCAAGGGAGGAAGTGGGACCCTTGGATGATGGAGACAGAAAGGGAGTGGTAAAGGAGGAAAAGGAGATAGCTGACAGGTTAAATGAGTTCTTCACGTCAGTTTTCACGAGGGAGGACACAACCAACATTCCGGAACCCGAGGAGATTGTAAAAGGAGATCAGGATGAAAATCTGGTCCAACTAGAGGTGAGCAAGACGTCAGAGAAAGGGCGGGACCGCCGGAAGACGAAGCAGCACAGACGCAGGGCTCACAGAAGGGCTGGGACCGCCAAGAGGAAGCAGCAGGACACAGGTAGGAGCTTCTACATGATGAGGGGAGGGGTCGGGAGGCTGTGGGGGTGCGAGCGGTCCTTCAGGGTGGGGGTGCGGGTGGGAGTGCGTGTGAGCGGTCCTTCGGGGTGAGGGTGCGGGTGAGCGGTCCTTCGGGGTGGGGGTGCGAGCGGTCTTGCAGGGGGGTGAATCGGACGTCGGGGGAGGGGGAAATTATGTAAAAAAAATTTGTAAAATGCGCTCACGCGTATAACACGCAAGGTTATGCACGGTTTGTAAAAACCGTGTATAACGCACGCGTTATATACGTGAAAATATGGTACTTTTAGATTGTATAAACTTTCCTATTATGACAAGTCACTTACCCAATCTGTATACCTCTGCAGTATAGGTATTCTTAGTGCTAAGGATAAGTTATAAGTTTCTGCACTGTGATGTACTTGGTGTGTCGCCCATATAAAATGAACCTCTACAAAACAGAAAAAGTTCAAATATGAAAGGATTGCCAAGCTGGGATAGAGTCACATTTGTAGATTTGTCTGACAGTAATCAAGCCCGTTCCTCCTCATTCTACAATCATACATGCACAGTTTTATATTCAGCCTATACATTCTATAACCTGCATAGTCACAACTGCCCATGCAGGTTATAGTATAGTACTTTTTTTTTTTTTGTCATTCTTTATTCATTTTATAACTTACATCAAGTACATCAATATTGATATTAACATTGTAACATAGATAATTTACTTGAGATTTTACAATTGATCTTTATCAAATTAAATTTATTTCCCACTCTCCCTTCATTTTATATTTCATAAAATCATTTTCTTCAATAAAAAAATCCCCCCTCCCCCCTCCCAATTTTTCATTTGTACTAAATAGGGAAGAAAAATATATACTTATTCTTTACAATATTCAGATAATGGCCTCCACACATCCTGAAATTTATTAAAATTCCCTTTTTGAATGGCTATTGTTCTTTCCATTTTATAAATACTTTTATAAGTACGTGTACAGTACTTTTAATGTTTAAGGCACTTTACTTTTATTCCAGTTGACGAAGCAAAAGAATAACAATCTTCCTTATACATGTGGCTAACACTTTAATTCGTTAGAGATAGAAACATAGAAGATGACGGCAGAAAAGGGCCATAGCTCATCAAGTCTGCCCACTCTAATGACCCACCCCCCTTGATTTTACCCCCCTAGAGATCCCACATGTGTATCCCATTTCCTTTTAAAATCTGGCACGCTGCTGGCCTCAATCACCTGAAGTGGAAGTTCATTCCAATGATCAACCATCCTTTCGGTGAAGAAGAACGTAGTCTCCCATTTCTTTTGTGTATGCAGGTTATAGAACACCAAACAGTTATGTACTTAAGTTAATTGACAAATTAGCTGCTGTCATAAACAACTAATTAGTGATAACTGGAGTTAATTGGCACTAATTTGCAGTTACATGCATAATTGCATTTGGTATTCTATAACCTTAGCACACAAATTCTATAGCATGCAACTGCAAGTGGGGAGATATGGGGCTAGATTAACTAAACATTCCAATCGTGTCCCGACCTGATTCACTAATCTTCTACTTGATCAATCTCCTATCCGATCCGATCCGCCCATGCAAATGACGGGGAAATGGCATGAATAAGTCGGAAGCAGAAGAAGAAACACCGATTGGGTTTGCCAATCCGAAATGAAGCGACTGCTGAGGACCAGCCGCTACTGTCCTTGCCGACTCTCCTGCTCTCTGCCTCCCTGAAATCCCAGTATCGAGGTTACAACCCCATATAAAACAACCATCAAAATAAAAAATAAAACTGTAAAACTACTATACATATGCATACGAACTCCCTTTTTATATATTCTGCAAAAAGCGCAGTGCAAGCCCGTGGTTTTAACCTGGGGGTTTAAATGTGTTCTGTTCCATAATCTGGCTGCACAAAAATTGAAATCATTCCTTTTAAAATGTCCACTCATAGGGCCAGCAAGTAAATTGCAGCCACCCCTCCCCCTTTATTTTGAGCTTGCTTGTGGAAAGAGCAAGCACATGCGCAAATTGCATCTACAACCAACAATGATAATCTGCGCATGCGTCTCGATCGCTCTACAACAATCTGTGGGATCACTGTAGGGCATGCATCCGATCGGATCATTTACATGCAGAATCTGTAGTGAATCGGTCGCTCGGCAAAACTCGGCCCAGAATCGCCCAACAATGATCCAGATCGGTGAGTTTAGTGAATCCAGGCCATGGACTGGTTAGGGGTGTGCCCAGCACTTATGTACTAAGATTAAAGGGCCCACGGATTAAACATTGGCTGCACTGATGAAGAGTGAAGCTTTGTATTGATGGGTTGGGGGGGGGTTAGAAGAAGAGGAGGTTGGTTGAAGAGGTGTTATGGTTGGATAGTGAGGGAATGGATGGTTGCTAGGGAAAAGTGGTAAATGATTGGTAGAATGTTGGGGGATTGGGCGTGAGTTTGAGGCTGTGAGAGAGTTGGAATTTAGTATTGGGGATTTAAGCGAGGAGAGGGTGGTTGGGGTGCTGGTGAATAGGTAGTGTAGGGAGGTGGATGGAAGTGAAGAAAATTGAGGATTTTGAATCTTTGGTGTTATTTATTATTGGCTGCTTACCTGGTGGATCAGGTTTGGTGTGGTTTCTTGGATTCGGTGACAGGGGTGAACTGGTGTGAAGTGTTGGAGCCGTTTCCAGGGCCCTTTTCAGTGATGTAGCACTTCGGTACACTTCCGGGTGAGTTTGATTTGAGGTGGTGTCTGTGGCACAGTTTGGGTGATGGCTGTGTCCTTTCTGGACTGGGGACGCAATTTGCTGGAGTTCGCGGTGCTAATTGCAGTGGTTGGGGTAATTTTTGAGTTGGGCCCAGGTTTGCAGTGTCACGAAGGGGTTTCTTCTCTGCTGTCCACGGGAATGGAGGGGAGGTTCTTCTGTTGCGAGCTCATCTTGCCGGCATTGCAGTGTTACATTGGAGCGGCTGGAAGACTCTCGTTTTGAGCTTGACTTGCCGGCGTCCCAGTGCTTTAATAGGAGCGGCTGAGTTTTCTCCTGCACTGACCATGGCTTCCCAGCATTGTGATTGGCTGGTGTATGTTTGCTGCGGCTAGGGAACATGTAGTGCGGGAGCAGTTTGCTATGTAGAGTGGCTCCTGTCAGCCAGTGGCATACCTAGCATATGTGACAACCAAGGCCATCATTTTTTGACACCCCCCCATCTGTATGAAAAACATGATTTTTTAGTAACAATCCACACGTCACACAAGAGTGTACCTAGCAAAAGGCAGCATCTTACATACTGCAGTGAGCAGTACATCAATACACCTATTGTAAAACTAAAAAAGCCAGACTAGTACAGATCAATCCTACACAGTCAATCTTAACAGAAAACCATGTCTTTTCGAACACACAGAACACCGAAAACACCTTCGTCTAGTATGTAATCACAAACTATCCCCTCCCCCTTTTACAAAACTGTAGTGTGGTTTTTAGCCATGATGGTAACAGCTCAGATGCCAACACTAAAAACGCTCTACAGTTTTGTAAATGGGGAGATAGAATAAAAATACGCAGACAAAGGTTAAACTGAAGCACCATGCAACACCACAGAAACAGCGATGCATCTCCCCTAAAGCAAAAAAAAAAAAAAAAGAATTTTTTTCTACCTTGTCTTTTCTGGTTTCTGCTTTCCTTATCTTCTTGTCACTCTCTTCCTTTCATCCACTGTCTACCTTCTCTCTGCCCCTTCTATATGGCATCTTCTCTCCTTCTATTCCCCTTCCAGAAACTTAATGCCTCCCCCTTCCATCTCTCCCTTCATCTCCATTGGTCTGGCATCCATCTTCTTCCCTTCCCTCCTCCAATGGTCTGGCATCTCTTTCCTCTCCTTCCCTCTCCCACACCCCCATGGTCTGGCATTTCACTCTCTCCTCTTTCCCCTTTCCCTGCAATTCCATCAGCATCTGCCCCTTTTTCTCTCCCTCCACCATGCTTCCATAACCCCCTGACATCCTTTCTCATCCTTCATGCTTCCATACCACCCTGACCCCCTTTCTCACCCTTTACCACGCTTCCATACCACCCTGACCCCCTTTTTCACCCTCTACACCCTTCCTTACCACCCTGACCCCCTTTATCTCCCTTCACCACCCTTCCATACCACCCTGACCCCCTTTTTCTCCTTCCACCACCCTTCTATGCTCCTTTCTCTCTTCATCCAAATCAGCAAGGTCCCATGATGACTACTTCTGCTGCATCTGCTCCGGAAGAGGTAAGTGACATCGGAAGGGGGCTGGGCTAGCAGATACAGGGAGTTGCGGCAAGATCCCGTGATGACGGAAGCTGCTGGTCCAAACCCCCCCCCCCCCCCCCCCCCCGACGTCACTTACGTCTTCGGGAGCAGAGGCAGCAGAAGTAGTCATCGCAGGACTTTTCTGCACTTTAGCGCGGCTGCCGACTCTGCTCTGGAATAAATACAGCAGCCACGCTGAGGTGCCGTTTTGAACAGTGCGGAAGGTTCCGGACCCAGCCGGCTGTGCATCCCCTTGAAATGTTCCCCTAGGGCAGACTGCCCCCACCTTGGTACGCCGCTGCTGTCAGCGATTGCCAGTAAGGGTGAGTGATTGCTGGATTTTATTTATTGGGTGATTCTGTGTTTTGTTTTTTGCTTTTTTTTTTGAGGGGGGGGGGGGGTTTCTGAGTGGTTTGTTTTACTTTTGGGCTGTTCTTATTCTTTGCCTGCATTTTCTTTGTGGTTTATAGTGCCTTGGAGTTCTGGTGCCCTATAAAGGCACAATGTCTATTTGAGCCATTGTGGCATCCATATAAATAAAGAAGTTGCAATATATCATTTGGCTAAATTATTGACATCTGCTCATTGTGACTTTTTTGCCATGTGTGAGAAGCAGTGTGACATGGCGGAAAGCGCCTGGTGCGGGTGTTCGTGGCCAAGCTGCTGCTGGTCTGGTGGCATCCTAGCGAGTTTCTTCCCTTGCCAGAGGAGGGTCTCATCAACAGCCATCTCGTCGGGCCGCTGCTAGCCTTGTGGTGCCTGTTCCTCAAGTCTAGAGTCTAGCGGACTGCTGGGCACAATGGACCACTGGTCTGACCCAGCAGCGGCAATTTTGATGTTCTTATGTGAAGTACCAGGTCCCTCTGGTGTGTGTGCTGGTGCCTTTGTGCTGACTGTGGGTGAGTTGAGTCAATGTGCTAGTTTATTTTAGAGGGTGGGTTTGTGGAATTGTGGAGTGGTGCAGGTGGGAGATAGGGGTGATAAGGGAGGAGGTAGGGTTGGTAGGGGGCAGAAGTCTTTGGGTAAGACCTTGCGAGAGAAGAAGTTTTTGAAGAGATTATAGCATGTGGTTAAGCACTTGGATAGGGAAAAGAGTAGTCAGAGGATGTCTGTGGGTGATGCTATGCAGGTATGGGAATCATCCGATTCATAAAAACATAAGAACTTCCGCTGCTGGGTCAGACCAGTAGTCCATCGTGCCCAGCAGTCTGCTCATGCGGCAGCCCTTAGGTCAAAGACTAGTGCCCTATATGAGTCTAGCCTTACCTGCGTATGTTCTAGTTCAGTAGGAACTTATCTAATCTTTTCTTGATTCCTTGACTCCCCTTCCTCCTCCTCTTCATCTGATGTAGTTCCTGTGGTTGGGCATCCAGTGCTGGTTCCTGATGCTGGTGGTATAGTTCAGATTTCTCCTAGTGGTCATACTTTGTCTGCTATTGCTCCTTTAGATGGTCTGCTGTCCCAGAAGTGGCAGCGGAAGATTTTGAAGGGACATTATGTTGATTTCTCTTCTTTATTGTAGCATGAGGATGGGAAGTGGAGTGATGAAGGGAAGGATGATGGCAAAAAGAAAAAGATGTGGGTATCTAAGACAATTTTTAACTGGTTATTGGGGTTCAATATTTATTCATGTTCTTGGTGGAGTTAAGCCTCACTTATATCCTGGATTGTTGAGTTATTGGGATATGATTTTGCGGTCTTATTGTATGTATGGAGGCTTGGCTTGGCTTGGCTAAATTATGACGAGCATTTTCATCATAGTTTGGCTAAGAACAAATCTGAGGCTTGGGGTTTCTGCGATGCCGACTTATGGTTGTCTAATATGACTGTGGGACACCCATCCTTTTTTCGAGGGGGTGCCCCTTCGGGGGCTCCAGGGGTTCATGGGGCATTGGGGGCAGGAGTTTCTGCAGGAGCATATGGATTTTCATTTGAAGGACGGCCGGGGGGGGGAGGGAGAATGGGGAGAGGGGGGTCAGGTAGTTGGCCAGGTGGTCAGTGAGGATCATCGTTCGGGGGGCCTTGCTTCCAGTTCAATGCTGGGTGTTGTGAGCTGGGTTGTCGATTCCTGCACAAGTGTACCAAGTGTAATGGACCTCACCCCGCAGTTCGGTGTGTGGGAGTGTGGGGTAGGGGTCAGTCAGTCCGGATTGGGTGGTCGGGAGCCTCCGGAGTGGCTGGTCAAGGCTCCTTCCCCCGTTAATTTGTGGGTTAAAAAAAATGTTGCCTTTATATCTTAATCGTTGTGATGCGAGTTTACTGTGGGGTGGGTTTTCGGATAGGTTTGTAATACCCTTTCCTGGGCCTCCTTTGATGCATCATTGTAGTAATGCTAAGTACATGCGGATTCATGCTGGGGTGGTTTGGGAAAATTGGAAAAGGAGATGGGTTTGGGGAGGATTGCAGGGCCTTTTCGGGATCCTCCTTATGCTAATTTGGTGCTTTCTCCTTTGGGGATAGTGCCCAAGAAAGAGGCTGGGAAATTCCATCTCATTCATAATTTGTCTTTCCCTTTGGGTCACAGTGTAAATTCCTTTATCGATCCGGGTTATTGTTCTGCTCATAATACTTCATTTGATTCTGCTGTAGATATGTTGCATTCCCTGGGGCCAGCAGCCTTGATGGCTAAGGCAAATTTTGAGTCTGCTTTTCCTTTGTTTCCTGTCCTATCTTTTTATTTGTTGGGTTTTAATTTTGAGGAGCAATATTATTTCGACAAATGTATGCCTATGGGCTGCTCGGTGTCCTGCCAATCCAACTTGATCAGCTTCTTTGACTGGGTGACGGGGAAGCTTGATATTGGAGAGTCCTTGGACGTTGTATACTTGGATTTCAGCAAAGCATGATAGTGTCCCACACCGCAGGTTGTTGTGCAAAATGAGTTCTATAGGATTAGGTGACACTTTGACAAAATGGGTTGGGGACTGGCTTGGTGGTAGGCTTCAGAGGGTGGTGGTGAACGGCACCCCCTCCGTAACGACGGCAGTGATCAGCGGGGTGCCACAGGGCTCGGTCTTAGGCCCGATCCTTTTCAATATCTTTATAAGGGACCTGGCTGAGGGGCTTCGCGGTAAAATAACGTTATTCGCCGATGACGCCAAACTGTGTAATATAACAAGCAAGAGCACAACGGACAATATGAAACACGACCTACTCCTATTGGAGCAATGGTCAAAGACCTGGCAACTGAGTTTCAATGCCAAGAAATGCAAAGTCATGCACCTTGGCAGTCAAAATCCATGCGAGACTTACACCCTAAATGGCGAGATCCTAGCAAGGACGGTTGCAGAACGGGACTTAGGGGTGATCATCAGTGAAGACATGAAGACTGCCAATCAAGTGGAGCGAGCTTCATCTAAGGCTAGGCAGATCATAGGATGTATACATAGGAGTTTCGTCAGCCGTAAGCCTGAAGTCATTATGCCGTTGTATAGATCTATGGTGATACCCCATCTGGAATATTGCGTGCAATTCTGGAGGCCTCATTACCGCAAGGATGTACTGAGGCTTGAGTCAGTCCAGCGAATGGCCACCCGGATGGTCTCGGGACTCAAGGATCTCCCGTACGAGGAACGGCTGGACAAATTACGGCTATACTCGCTCGAGGAACGCAGAGAGAGGGGAGACATGATCGAGACGTTCAAATACCTCACGGGCCGTATTGAGGTAGAAGAAGATATCTTCTTTTTCAAAGGTCCGACGGCGACAAGAGGACATCCATGGAAAATCAGGGGGGGGGGGGGAAATTGCACGGCGACACCAGGAAATACTTTTTCACAGAAAGAGTGGTTGATCGCTGGAATAGACTTCCACTTCAGGTGATCGAGGCAAGCAGCGTGCCTGATTTTAAGAAGAAATGGGATCGTCACGTGGGATCTCTGCACAGAGTTAAATAGGGGAGGGTTATTAGGGTGGGCAGACTAGATGGGCCGCGGCCCTTATCTGCCGTCTTTTCTATGTTTCTATGCGTCTATTTTGAGGCATTTGCTAGATTTCTTCATTGGATGGTGCAACAACGTTCGGGATCTACTTACATGGTTCACTTTTTGGATGATTTTTTATTGGCGGGTGCGACTTCGTCTGGTCAGTGTGAACACTTAATGGAGGTTTTTCAGACTGTCATGCTGGAGTTGGGTGTTCCGATGGCAGTAGAGAAATCGGAGGGCCCTTGTTCTTGTTTGTTTTTTCTGGGCATTGAATTGGATTCTGTGCAGATGGTTTCCAGGTTGCCCAGGGTGACGGTGATAGCGTTACAGGTGGAGATTGATAGGGCATTGAGGAAGAGTAAGTTCACATTGCGTGAGATTCAATCACTGGTGGGTAGTTTTAATTTTGCTTCTCGGGTGATTGTAATGGGAAGGGTATTTTCTCACCATCTAGCTTTATTGACTATGGGGATTTTGAAGAAATATCATCATATTCGTCTTCCCAAAAGGGTTAAGGAGGATCTGCATTTGTGGTAGACTTTTTTGTCCAGTTTTAATGGGATTTGTATTTGGCAGAAGCCGGCAGTGTCTGTCTTGGATTTGCAGATGTTTACAGACGCAGCTGACAATCATGGTTTTGGCATCTTTTTTCAGGGAGTGTGGTGTACTCAACCTTGGCCTGAGTGGTGGAGGGACAAGGGTTGGTGTACCAATGTGGCATTAGCGTTTTCCAACTTAAGTGGCTATACTGTTGTGGGGTGGGCAGTTGCAGAATATTCTGATAATGTTGCAGTCGTGGAAGCTATAAATAAGCAAACTGCCCGTTGTCCTATGTTGGTAGAGCTGTTGCGTTTGATAGTTCTGTTATGCCTTCATCTTAATTTATCTTTGGTGCTAGACATGTGCATGGTGTTTGTAATGATCTCGCTCATGCTCTCTCTCGCTTTCAGTGGGTGCATTTTCGAGCATTAGCTCCAGCAGCGGACCAGGCCCCGACAGCTGTGCCAGAGGATTTTTGGAAGCATGTCCAGTCATCTTTGAAGAATTGTTGAAAACTTCTTTGGATAGGAGTACTTGGAGGGGGTATGCTATGGGTTGGTCCTGTTTTCAGACATTTATGCAGGGATTTGGCACAGGACTGACATGTGCAGTGGATAAGTTATGTGTACTGCACTTTATTTTATTTGGACATTGAGATTCGATGGCTGGGACTTCATGGAATGCTCTGGGAACAATTGATACAAGCGTTGTTGGATGCTCAATGCTATTCATATCCTGACTTGATTCTATTGCATTTGGATGGGAATGTACTGTTAAAGGGATGATCTTAAATGCTGCATGAGAAGGGATTTTATGGTTCTTACCTGCTGTTTGCCCCTCACTCGTATGGTCTCAAATTATTCCTCGACTGGTTTGGCGGAGGGTGAGGAATAGTAAGGGTATAGAGCATTTGCACAAGTGAGTGAATGTGGAAATGGCTAAGTTTGTATGTTCATTGGGGGTTTGGTTTTGCATCATGATTTGCTTACGGTGGACTGTCCTGGGCTTTATCGTCCAGATGGGGTTCATCTTTCCGATATTGGTTTGGATATATTTTTGAGTTCCATTCAGGACCTGTTAGAGTCTCTTTTTGGGACTCGGGCTGGCCGCAGTTAGTGTGTCATTGTCCCACTAGTACTGCAAACACAACCTAATGCTATCATTTTGGGGGGAGCGGTGACAAGCTTGCACTGTCACCGCTGTGGCGGAAAATTGGGTTTCCAGGTGGTCAATGATTTATTTATGGGACTTATCTGTGATACTGCTACACGTATTGGTGAGGCCGGGTGGCAAGGACTGGATCAATGTGAAGAGGGAACACAGTTTGAATTTGTGGGAGCTGTTAGCTAGGTCGTTACTGATCAGCTGACATGGGTTGGGGTTTTGGGAAGACTGCTTTGGGAAAATTTCATTGATGTATATTCATGGTAAATGTTATTGCATTGCTTGATAAATAAAACTGCGGCCAGAATTTATTTATCCAAAACTAAGTCTGTGGAGTATTAATTTCAAAGTAGTGTTGGTTAGAGCGTGAACGTACTATAGTGTGAATGCCAATGTTACAGAATACTGTAGACTGTTAACTGGATCCATTAACCAGAACTCTCAAGCAACAAGCAAAAAAAAAAAAAATCAAAGAAATACTGTAATACTTTAAATAAAAATGAAAATAAAATCAATTTCAGGCAGAAATTTAAGTGTAAACTTGGCATGCCACATCTGAGTACGCTCACGCTTTGCCTACTACATGTCCGGTAGTTTGTCTGGAACATAGTGTCTGGAACATAGTGTCTAGTGTATAGTATTAGTTAGGCCTATTTTTATAGTAACTCTCAAGCAACCAGAAACTACATTTATCCAGCATCTATCGATCTCCATGGGTGCCGGTTAACTGAGAGTCTACTGTACTGTACAAGTAAAACATTTAGGCATAGACATTACATCAGACATTGACATGGTGTAAGCAACTGTGCCTAAATGCACTGGTATCAGCTTACAACTATAACAGCAATTACATGCAGTGGCATAGTAAGAGGGGGGAGGTGGACTACCCCGGGCGTCGTCTTGGTAGAGGTGCCAGCAACTCTCCACCCCCCAAGTTACGCTCATGCCCTCCCTTCCCTGCCCTCAACATACCTCTTTAAAATTTTCGCCAGTGCGAACTACTTAAGCCTGCGGCTTGTGCCAGCCTGGCTCCCTCTGAAATCACTTCTTAGCTGTGGGGGCAGGAAGTTACATCAGAGGGAAAGTCAGTGCAAGCAGCTCATGCTGAAGAAGATTTAAAGAGGTATGGGGTGGGTCTGGGGGTGCAGATGGAGGGGGGGGGGCAAGAGAGGATTGCTCATAGCGCACAGCATCCCAGTGCTTAACTTTAGGCAAACCTGTACTGAAAAAACTTAGGACTTACAGCATTTAAAAGAACAAAATTTTTACCCCCCAAAATTTGTATTTTATGAGGTAGCTGGGGATATGTTTTTTAAGGTTTTGAAAGGATCTACTAAGGAAGGCATTTGGTTTTATTCATAGCATTTATTTAGGGCTCCTTTTACGAAGGTTCGCTAGGGCCTTAACGCGCTGAATCGCATGTGCTAAATTGCCGCATGCACTAGCTGCTACCGCCTCCTTTTGAGCAGGCGGTAGATTTTCGGCTATAGCTATAGCGCGTGCCAATCCGATGCGTGCACTAAAAACACTAGTGCACCTTCATAAAAGGAGCCCTTAGTTCATGATTAAAATTAATTTCAAATACTTGATTATATTATATTATAATTATAATATATGGTATGCTTATATATGGATATATATATATTATTCATTGGTTATTATATATTAGAAATCATATATAAATTATATTCTTGTTGAATGAAGGTCAAATATTGTTGAATGAAGGTTAAATATTTCCAGAAATGACTATAAACTTGTTCTTCAGACAGTTGTGCAACTAGCCTTGACTACTGTAATCTGGTACTGTTAGGTGCCTCCTTGGCTGCGATTGTCCTACACGTAACCCAGAATTCCATCATTCGGGCCCTTTTTAGGGTGGCAAAATGTGATTATGTGTTGGAATATTATGTGGCATTCTGTTGGCTTAAAATAGAATATAGAGTGCAATATAAATTGCTGTTACTAACTTATCTGTATATATCAGTTGGCACAAAAATATTTGATTGATAGTATTTTGCCTTATGTCCTGCTTCAAAAGTTGCGTTCTGCAGGACAGTGATTTATCTATACCACCAAGGAAAGACTTAAGATTACAAACAACTAGAGCGGGCATTTTCTCAAGCGCAGTCCCAGGAGAATGGAATGTACTTCTGGCCTATATAAGGCAGCAAGGGGATTTGTGTACCTTTAAAAGCTGCTGAAACAGCACTTATTTTGTAAACTGAAACATGGGTTTTGAAAAATTAGTTATTTAGTAGAATGGACGTTATGGTCTAAGGATAAAGGGCTCCTTTTACTAAGGTGCATTAGAGCCTTAACGCGCGGAATAGCATGCGCTAAATTGCCATGCACTAGACCTTAACGCCAGCATTAATGCCAATAGCTTAGCCAGGATTTTCCCATCCACATTAAAGAAATAGGCCTGTAGCTTGAAACCAACATAGGATCTTTGTTTGGCTTTGGCAAAAGAATGGTTAACGATTCCGCCATAGTACCTGATATACAACCCTTAGTCAGTTGTGATTGATATAAATTTAAAAGATGAAGTAATAGTAAATTTTGTAAATTTTGAAAAACTCCACTGTAAATCCATCACTACCCAACTCTGAGAGACTTTAATGCTGTCTGGAGCTCCTTAAATGATATAGGCGCTTCAAGATTTCTTTTTATATGCTCAGGAATTTTGGGCCCATTGATTAAATGTAAGAAATCTCTTCCCTTCAACTTCTTTATTTGAATAAAGCTCAGAAGAATATAAAGCTTTATAATAATCCAAAAATTGTCTTAAAACATCTTCAATAGAATTATGAATTTTACCTTTTTCATCTTTAATGGCCACAATTTTAACTTTTCTCTTTTTTGCTTTAAGTTAATTGGCCAATAATCTTCCTGCTTTATTCAAGTTTCCATAATACAGAGCCTGCTGAGAAAACAACTCTTTCCTAGCCAATTGTGAGGAAATCTCATTATATTTATATTTAGCTTTCATCAAGGCATTCAAAGTATTTTGTTCCCATTTCAAGGCCAATTGTGACTCCAAAGTCTGAATAGTTTGCTCCAAATTGAAAAATTCCAATTTAAGCAATTTCCTAATATGCGCCAAATATGAAATTATTTGCCCTCTTACTGTAGCTTTGAAAGCATCCCAAATGATTTCCAAAAAGATTCTATCTGAGGTGTTGAATTGAAAAATTCATTCATTTTTAATTGAATTTCCTCTAGAAAGCTGGAATCTGCAAGCAATGTATTATTAAACCTCCACACAGGTCTATTAGAAACTACTTCAGTAAACTGATATTCCATCCAAATTCTAGCATGATCCGACAAAAGAATCAGATCTATGCTGGCCTTTGTAACCTGTTGGATTAAATGATCCGAAATAAAAAAAATAATCAATTCTTTAAAATGATTTATGAACTGGGGAAAAGAACGAAAATTCGTGAGCATTAAAATGGAAAATCTGACATATATCCTTCAATCCACATGACTGTATAAGGTTATATAGACCTAGGGCTCCTTTTATGAAGCCGCGTTAGTGCATTTATCGCATGCAACTTTTAGCGCGCGCTAACCCCCACACTAGCTGAAAAACTACTACCTGCTCAAGAGGAGGCATAGTGGCTAGCGTGGCCAGCAAATTAGCGCATGCTATTATGAGTGTTAAACTGCAAATGCGGCTTCATAAAAGGAGCCCCTAATGATTTTAATTGTTTATTGGGTTGTTTGTCAATCAATGGATCCATAATAGCATTGAAGTCTCCGGCCATAACAAAGTTAACAGTAGCCTGTGACAGAATTATTTGTTGGAGTTTTTTAAAGAATTCAGCCTGATTCGAATTAGGTGCATAACTATTAAAAAGCATCAGGGTATCTTTTCCTGAAGTCATATTAATGTGAAGCCATCTTCCCATAGGATCAGTCCTAATATTATCAAATGTGGCTGAGTACTTTCTGTTGATCAGGATTGATACTCCTGCCTTTTTCCCAATTGCTGGAGCAAAGAAACAGTGCTTTATCCATCCTCCTTCTAACTTAGCAGATTCAATTGCAGACAGGTGAGTCTCTTTCATATTAATTACATTGCATTACATTAGTGATTTCTATTCCGCCATTACCTTGCGATTCAAGGTGGATTACATAAGAATTGCCATGATATTAGGAAATACATAAGGAGTAGTTTGAACATTTTAGATTTGTTAAAGAGTAGATAGTATTATAGGTGAAGCTTGGGATGGATCTGGTTGTGTTATATAGGTTTTATATATTTTTTGAAGAGTAGAGTTTTTGTTTCTTTTTTGAAGGTTTTGTTGTCTGTGGTCGAAGACAGCAGATTGGTGAGTTGTCTGTCCAGTTTTGCTGCTCTGGTGACCAGTAGGTTGTCATATAGTCTTCTTCGTTTGACATTTTTGGTTGGCGGTTGTGTGAATAGTGTGTGGGTTCTCCTGTGTCTGGTTGAGGTGGATTGAGTAAGTTGGTTGTTCCAGTAGGTTGGGCTGTCTCCGTTTATAGCTTTAAATAGTAGGCAATGGAATTTGAAGTGTACTTTTGCTTGTATTGGGAGTCAGTGTGAGTCATGGTTTGCTTCTGTGATGTGGTCGTATTTTTTCAGCGAATAGGTGAGCCTTAGGGCTGTGTTTTGTATTGTTTGTAGTTGTTTTATCATGGTCGCTGGGCAGGGGAGGTATAGTAGGTTGCAGTAGTCTATTAGGCCAAGGATTAGAGATTGTACCAAAATCTGGAATTGCTTCCTGTTGAAGAATTTTCGAACTTGTCTTAGGTTTCTCATAGTTGTGAATGATGTTTTTATTATTTTGTTTATTTGTGGTTGCGTGGTACAGCCTCTGTCAATCAGAACTCCATGGAGTTTTAGCGTGGGTTGAATGGGGTATGAGATCGAGTTTATTACTAGGTTTGTTAAGGTTGGGGTTTTGCTGTTTTCTAGGACAGTGTTTTTCAACCTTTTTACACCTATGGACCGGCAGAAATAAAATAATTATTTTGTGGAACAGGATCGGTCCGCAGACCAGCGGTTGAAGAACACTGGGCTAAGTTGTTGGCCAGACCCTGCCCATCTCTACCCAGTCTCCACCCCAGACCCTGCCCCCATAGTCCTAATTGTAACACTATTTTTTTCCATTCATTTTTCATATATACATACAATATAATCTTATTAATAACGCATCGATAGCACCTCAGACCGGCAGTTGAAGAACACAGTTTTAGGCCTCATGCACTTGCCAGCCCTGTGGACTGGCAGGAAATTTCTGTGGACCGGCACCGGTCCATGGACCGGTGGTTGATGAACACTGTTCTAGGAGGATGAAGTTTGTTTTGTCAGGATTAAGTTTTAGTTTGTGTTCTGTCATCCATGTTGCTACTGGGTTTATTAGAGGACATAGAGAACATCACACTGCGCGGGGACACAGTAATACTAGGAGACTTCAACATGCCTGATGCAGATTGGAGCACACTCTCCGCGACTACATGTAGCAGCAAAAGAATTTTAACCTCCATAAAAGGTGCACGTCTCAAGCAAATGGTATTGGAGCCAACCAGGGACCGGCGATACTAGACCTAGTACTCACCAACGGAGATAGCGTCTCGGAAGTCTCAGTAGGTGATACACTGGCCTCCAGCGACCATAATATGGTATGGCTCAACCTCAAGAAAGGTTTCTCTAAGTCAAACACAGCAACGAGGGTTCTCAACTTTAGAGGCACAGACTTCAACCGCATGGGAGATTTTGTCCATCAAGAGCTACATAAACAGGCAAAAGCTGACAATGTGGAGGATATGTGGTTGACTCTGAAGTCCATCCTACAGGAAGCAACAACCCGCTACATAAGAACAATAAGTAAACGCAGGAGAAACAAAAAACCCCAATGGTTTAGCAAAGAAATTTCAGACCTAGTCAAAAAGAAAAAAGAAGCATTCAACACCTACAAACATTTAGGAAAACAAGAGGCGAAAGAGGACTATCTAGACAGATCTAGAGCTGTCAAAAAAGTAGTCAGAGAGGCCAAAACACAAATGGAGGTAACTCTAGCACGGAACATTAAGAAAGGGGATAAATCTTTCTTCAGCTATATTAGTGACAGGAAAAGAAACAAAGATGGGATTGAACGCCTGAAGCAATCAGACGGTAATTTTGTAGAATCAGATTCTGCCAAGGCAAAACTACTAAACGAATATTTCTGCTCAGTCTTCACATGTGAAGCACCGGGAGATGGTCCACAGCTTCAGATGGGAGATAACCAAAAAGACCCATTTCAGGATTTCGAATTTACGCCCAGTGACGTCTACAACGAACTAACAAGACTCAAGGTAAACAAAGCCATGGGACCGGACAACCTACACCCCAGGGTGCTCAGGGAGCTAAGGGAGGTCCTGGCGGAACCATTATCTGTGCTTATCAATCTTTCCCTACACACAGAAAGAGTCCCCTTAGACTGGAAAACCGCCAACGTAATCCCACTCCACAAAAAGGGCTGCAGGACAGAGACAGCAAACTACAGACCAGTGAGTCTCACGTCTATAGTGTGTAAGCTCATGGAAACACTAATCAAACGGAATCTTGACACATTCCTAGATGAGGAAAATCTACGTGATCCCCACCAACACGGGTTCACCCAGGGCAGATCCTGCCAATCCAATCTTATTAGCTTTTTTGACTGGGTTACTAGACAACTGGATGCCGGAGAGTCACTGGACGTGGTATATTTGGACTTCAGTAAAGCCTTTGATAGCGTCCCACACCGAAGGTTATTGAACAAGCTGAAATCAATAGGATTGGGAGACACTCTAACTACATGGGTTGGGGACTGGCTGAACGGTAGACTACAGAGGGTGGTGGTGAACGGTACCCCGTCAGAAGCATCGAGCGTGCTTAGTGGAGTGCCACAGGGCTCAGTCTTGGGCCCAATTCTTTTCAACTTATTCATAAGAGACATGACGCAAGGACTTAGGGGAAAGGTATCACTGTTCGCCAACGACACCAAAATTTGCAATATAGTAAGCAAAAGCTTGTTACCTGATAATATGACACAGGACCTAATGCTGCTGGAACGATGGTCAACGACTTGGCAACTAGGCTTCAATGCTAAAAAATGCAAGGTAATGCACCTGGGTAAGAGAAACCCACGCAGAACTTATACACTAAATGGTGAGACCTTGGTTAGGACCACGGCGGAACGTGATCTAGGGGTGATCATTAGTGATGACATGAAGGCTGCCAATCAAGTGGAGAAGGCTTCCTCCAAGGCAAGACAAATGATGGGTTGTATCCGTAGAGGTTTTGTCAGCAGGAGACCTGAAGTCATTATGCCGCTGTACAGATCCATGGTGAGGCCTCACATGGAGTACTGTGTTCAATTCTGGAGACCACACTACCGTAAGGACGTGCTGAGGATCGAGTCGGTTCAGCGAATGGCCACCAGGATGGTCTTGGGGCTAAAGGACCTAATGTATGAAGAAAGACTAAAGAAGTTGCGGCTGTACTCACTTGAGGAACGAAGAGAGAGGGGAGACATGATTGAAACGTTTAAGTACATCACGGGTCGCATCGAGTCAGATGATGATATCTTCTGTCTCAGGGGACCCTCGACCACCAGAGGACATCCGCTGAAAATCAGGGGAGGAAAGTTTCATGGAGACTCCAGAAAGTACTTCTTCACCGAAAGAGTGGTGGATCAGTGGAACAGGCTCCCACTGCAGGTAATTGAGGCCAACAGCGTGACGGATTTTAAGAGCAAATGGAATGCTCACGTGGGATCTTTAAGGGAGTGAATTCAGGGGGGCGGATACTTGGAATGGGCAGACTTGGTGGGCTATAGCCCTTTTCTGCCATCATTTTCTATGTTTCTATGTTTACTGTTTCAAGTGTTCTGTGTATTGTACATATCATGGTGGGCGCTGGTTGGTCGAAGGGGAGGCGAATGGTGATGTCCTCTGCATAGCTGTAGTAGGTTAGGCCATGTTTGTCTAGGCAGGAGCTGATGGAAGCAATGTATAGGTTGAAGAGTGTGGGAGACAGAGGTGATCCTTAAGGTACTCCGCAGGGGTTGGACCATGGTTCTGATTTTTCTTTGCTTGTTTTAATCCTGTAAGTTCTGGATTGTAGGAAGCCTTTAAACCATGATAGTACCTTGCCTGAGATTCCTACAGAGTCTAGTGTTTATAGGAGGATGTCATGGTCTACCAGGTCGAAGGTTGCAGAGAGGTCTAGTTGTATGATCAGCATTTTCTTGCCAGTGCTGAGGTGTTGTCTAGCTGTGTCCATGAGTGTTCCTAGTAGGGTCTCTTTGCTGAAACCAGACTGTGTGGGGTGGAGTAAGTTGTGGTTTTCTACATATAAGGTTAGGGCTTTAGCTATGAGGCCTTCCATTAGCTTGAAGTACAGTGGGATTGAGGTTATGGGTCTGTAGTTGGATGGTTGGTCCGTTGTTCCTTTGGGGTCTTTTAGTATCAGAGTTATGATGATTTAGCTGAGGTCTTGTGGGAAAAGGCCATCTTCTCATGTTATCATAGTCACCTTTTTTTAAAGTTAAGTTCTGTTGTATTGGATTTCCTGTGCAAACTTATTCCAGGGATTACTGTATATCAAATATGATCATGTTATGATCACTGTTATCAAACATTCCCAGCACCATTACCTCCTGCACCAATTAATGTGCTCCACTAAGAACTAGATCTAGAATTGATTTACCTCTTGTTGGTTCCTGAACTAGTTGCTACATAAAGCAGTCCTTAATTTCTTATCTCCCTTGTTGTTACATTTACCCAGTCAATATTGAGGTAATTGAAATCATACTATAAATATTTCAGGAAGAGGTGTGTTATCTGAATACCAGTAATATATAATTCTATACCTTAACCAACCTACCTAACTAAATTGCCTTTAAGATTCATATAAACTAAATATGGAGAAACAGTTATGCTTCATGGGTCAAAGAAAATACTCCACCATATATAGTCCAGCAGCAATAGAGTTCATTGTCTTCAGTTCAAAGTTACATAATGACTGGGATATGCTTCTGCTCAATATCAAATCTCAATTAGTTTTATATGAATTCCCAGGATCAACAGTAAGTAGTAGTCAGGAATGCATACAAAACATCAACATGCACTATCAAAATTTTCATTTGTTTTACATAATTACTTATCTGGAATTAAATATTGTCGCTCTCAAACCATCCATGTCCTGGACAACGAGCCACCTCTCTTCAACCCGACAGGAAGTCCCCATTTCATCCACAGTTGTGTCATGGGTTACCACTGTAAATTCAAAGTGAAATACAGACTTCCAGCTTGATCTTTTTTTTTTTACCAATGTGTGAGCAGAACTATCAAGCTGGAAGTCTGCAACTGAATGCAAAGTTGATACCTAAAGTTTGTTCTCTGATATCCTGATGCACATGCATCATTAATGATTTTACCATGCAAAACAGCCCATGCATAATTCTGTACAATTTAGTACAAACCTCCAAAATAGATATTTTGCTGCCTCAGATTCCCAAAGGTTTCAAAATACATGGTTAATACAATACTTGCTCTAGACTGTGTTTTCTTTAGATCTAATATCAATCTGCAAAATTTCTTTAATAATTGGAATGCAGAAAACATGAATTTTTATATAGCAAGACACATATACACCTGTACACATACATTAGAAATCTTTGAACATCCTACCGTGAACTGTGCGATGAAGCCAATAAAATGCAAAGTCCATACCAAGGAACGTCAACCACCATGTCCAAGGAGAGTCCTCGGGCAAATCAAACAGTCTGTAGTTATTCCAAATGTGGATGTAAAAGAGAAGCTCAATTTCTATGATCAAAGCACTGAAATGAAAATGACAACCACATTTGCTTTGCTCTTTACACTCATGTATGTTTATTGTACTGAGGGAAGAAAAAACGACTATTTCAAAACATACACTTTTATATTTTCACCTCGTAGAAAAAGATAGAGAAAAAAAAAGAGGAGGAGGACTAGCAATAATAATCAAGAATTCCCTAACTCTAAACATACTTGAAAAAACATCCACCCCGCAAATGGATCTCCTAGCATGTCATCTCACAAACCCAACACTAAAAAACTCACTAAACTGCTTGCTCTGCTACATAACACCAGGAAACTGGACCACAGTGAGACCTGAATTTGAAAACTTCATCTACCAAAACTCATTAACAGCAGAATATAACCTCATCCTAGGAGACCTAAACCTACACCTAGAAGACACAACCTCCACACCAGCAAATAACTGTCTATCCTTCCTCAAAGCCTTATCCTTCCAGATCCTAAACCCACAAACCACCCATGAAAAAGGTCATCAACTGGACATTGCTGCATTCATGACTCACCAACCATCCAACCCAGCAATCCAAACTCCTAACGGAACATGGTCCCCATCCCTATGGTCAGACCACTACACATACAACTTCAACATCAACTGGACCATGACCAAACACACACCCCAATCAAAAAAAACCACATATACCACACGCAAACATATCGACCCAACCATCTTTTGGTCAAATGTAGACGAAACTATACAAGACTGCGACCCAAAAAACTTCATCTCCCACTGGAAAAATGTGTCCACCAACATCCTTGATGATCTGGCCCCCCTACAAACCAAAACCAGAACCAGCAGGAAATCAGACCAATGGTTTGATAATGAATTACTCCAACTCAAAAGACAGTGTAGAAGATTAGAAAGAAAATGGAGAAAAAAGAACCAAGATCAAACAAAAACCGAATGGAAAAAAATCAACAAACAATACAAAAATCAACTAAGGGATAAGAGGAAAAGCTACTATACTAACCTCATAGGCACGGAAACCCAAGATTCCAAAAAAATATTCCAAATCCTGAAAGAATTAACAGACACCAAACCATACACAACCACCACGAATACTCCTCCACCATCACCCACCCTCTTAGCAGAACACTTCAAGAACAAAATTACCAACACCAGAGCCACTCTCATCCTTAACCCATCCCATCAAAACCCAATCACAATCCACCCTCCAGGAAAAGAGGCAACTGCAGCAGACAGAATTTGGACTCAATTCCCCAACATACAATGGTCAGAATTCAACAAATTCTACAAAAAATACAGCCATGCCTCCTGTGACCTCAACCATTGCCCCTCATATCTCCTCACCACCTCTAGTGTAAAATTCCGCACCACAATTCTTCAATGGATTCAATTCATGCTCACAGAAGGCACATTCCCTGCTGACCTCAGCGAAATCGTCATTACCCCAATCCAAAAAGACCCAAAAGCACCACAAAACCACCCATCTAACTTTAGACCTATAGCCTCAATTCCGCTATATGTCAAAATTATAGAAGGCCTAGTAGCCAAACTCCTCACCAATTACATAGATGACCACAACCTACTCCACCCCATGCAATCAGGCTTCAGAACAAACTTCAGTACAGAGACACTACTAGGCTCCCTTATGGATACCGTCAGACAACACCTTAGCACAGGGAAAAAAATGCTTCTCATACAACTGGACTTAACTGCGGCATTCGACTTAGTGGATCACAACATCCTTCTACAGATCTTAGACGCAATAGGCATCTCAGATAAAGTATACTCTTGGTTTGAAGGATTCCTAAAACTCAGAACCTACAGCGTAAAATCAAACAAAGAAAAGTCAGAATCCTGGTCAAACCCCTGCGGCGTACCACAAGGATCTCCACTATCCCCCACCCTCTTCAATCTCTACACTGCTTCTCTAGGAACGCATCTGGACAATATGGGCATAACCACCTATAGTTATGCTGATGACATCACCATCCTCATCCCATACGATCACTCTAAACCTACCATGACAGACAAACTTCACCAAATACTTGAAACAGTCACAACCTGGATGAAAAATCACAAACTTAAACTCAACCAAGACAAAACCAAATTCATCCTTCTCGAAAATGACAAGATCCAAACCACAACCAACTTAGACATAAACACAATCAAATATCCCATCCAAACCACCATAAAACTACTTGGCATGACCATAGACAGATGCTGCACTATGCAACCGCAAATAAATAAAACAATTCAGAAATCATTCGCAATCATGAGAAATCTGAGACAAGTCCGAAAATTCTTTGAAAGAACACAATTCCAACTTATAGTACAATCCCTAATACTAGGGATATTGGACTACTGCAACATCCTCTTCCTTCCTTGCCCTGCAACTACGATCAGACAACTCCAAACAATCCAAAATACAGCTTTGAGACTCATCTACTCATTGAAAAAACATGACCACATCACTGAAGCCTTCATCAACTCACATTGGCTTCCAATCCAAGAAAGAATCCAATTCAAATTCTACTGCATACTATTCAAAACACTACACGGAGACAGTCCATCATACTTGAACAATCGCCTCATACAAGCACCCACTACAAGACAAAGAAAAACGCACGCCCCATTCATACCCCCCCCAATCAAGGAAGTAAAAAGAACAAAACTACACGACGGCCTCCTAGCCACCCAAGCCGCAAGGCTGGACAACCAGATCTCCAACCTCTTGATGACCACCCCAGACTATAGGACGTTCAGAAAAGAAATAAAAACCACACTTTTCAAGAAATTCCTGAAGCAGCAATAACATCACGACCGCTTAGTAACTCTAAAACTGACACTTGATCTACCCACTACTGCACTAATAATAACAAAAGAACTCCCACTATGACCACCTATTAACTCTTTTACAAACCACCTCACCCTCAACAACCTGCTAAATGTTTATAAGATCTACGACTTACCTCTCTAGCTAATCATTGTAACTCTGTTTTTTTTTAAACTAACCTTTTGTAATCCGCCTTGAACCGCAAGGTAATGGCGGAATAGAAATCCCTAATGTAATGTAATGTAATGTAATTATCAAAATATCAATTAATTGGTTTTTTTCTGTAATATACCTCCCCCTCCATTTTACAAAACCGTGAAAGTGGTTTTTAGTTGCAGGCCAATGCGCTGAATACTTTGTGCTGCTACCAACACTCATAGAGTTCCCATGCATAGTGGGAGCAGCGCAGAACATTCAGCATGCTAGCCTGCGCTAAAAAAATGTATTTTCTTACAGGATTTTGAAAAACACTGCTTAAAATTAGAAAAACAAATTTCCTGTTTTCAGTCAAATTAGCATTGCATCTACCCCTTTACCTAGGCCATTCACTAGACATATTTCTAGCTCTTGTGAATGTGGCCAATATTTGAGCCCTTAAATAACTAATCATAGGCATCTGTTTTAAACAAATTTAGTTCTGCACTAATTGGTTAGCACATGGGCATTGCAGTATGTTAACCAATTAGCATGCAGTTTGCATATGAGCCCTTGCCGCCTACAAAATAAGTGGTAGTAGGGGCTCATGAACCAATGGCCCATGCTAAAGGGAAAATTAGTGCATGGCCATTAATTGAAAAAAAAAAAAGGAAATTCAGCCATTTTATCCATGCAGTAAAAATGGCCTTAGTGTGTCAGAATGATTGCATAAGCAAGATCTGGTAAAAGGACCTCTAAATGATAAGTTGTAAAGTCACTAAATTTAAGAAGCTTAAAATGTAGGACACTAGGAGGCATAATTATCAATGTAGGCTACTGGTTAAGATAGTTTACTTTACCACTAAGTTGTGATTTTAGTGTTTCAACTGTTTATTAATTTTATAACATCATACATAAAATGCATAAAATATAATGCAATCAAATCCATAAAAGCACATCAGTTCTACATATAAAACATTAAATCCTTTTCCTCTCACCCACCCTTCCTCCCAATTCCACCCTCTCATTTTTACTCTGAATACGCTTTCAGAATTTGAAAGTTGACAGGATCATATAAACCTTATTTAAAGATCTTTTATGTAAAGTTCCAATGGTCCCCAAATTTCCTTAAATTTCCTGGAATCACCTAGTTCCTCATAGAAACATAGAAACATAGAGTATGACGGCAGAAAAGGGCCGGCGGCCCAACAAGTCTGCCCACTCAAGAACCCTCCCTCCCTTCACAGATCATCTTTTAAGCATAACTCTGTAGCAACCCCACCTACCTGTCCCATCGACTCTTGAAGTTGAGCACACTACTGGCCTTGACCACTTGTCATGGAAGACTATTCCATCGATCAATCACCCTTTCGTTGAAGAAGTATTTCCTGGTGTTACTATGAAATCTTCCCCCCTTAAGTTTTAGCGGATGCCCTCTTGTCGCCTTGGGACCCTTAAGAAAAAAGATTTCTTCCTCCACTTTAATGCGGCCCGTGATGTTTTTGAAAGTTTCTATCATGTCTCCCCTTTCTCTGCGCTCCTCGAGAGAATATAAGCACAATCTGGTCAAACCGTTCTTCATATGGGATATCTTTAAGACCTGAGACCATTCTAGTGGCCATTCTCTGGATCAATTCCATTCTCTTCACATCCTTTTGATAGTGTGGCCTCCAAAACTGGACACAGTACTCGAGGTGAGGTCTCACCATAGATCTGTATAACGGCAGTATGACTTCAGGCTTTCGGCTGATAAAGCTCCTTCTGATGCAACCCAGCATTTGTCTAGCCTTTGCTGAAGCTTTCTCCACCTAATCAGCAGCCTTCATATCTTCCCGGATGAGTACTCCCAAGTCCCTTTCTGCAGTAGCTCTTGTTAAGTTTTCACCATTCAAGGTGTATGTTCTGCATGGATTTCCGCTTCCAAGATGCATTACTTTACATTTATTGGCATTAAAGTTCAGTTGCCAAGTACTGGACCATTGTTCCAGTAAAAGTAAGTCCTGCTCCATAGTGTTGGGCCTGGATGCGGTGTCAGGTACTGTTGCCCTGCCCACAATGTTGCATAGTTTAGCGTCATCTGACTCTGTAACAGTATCACAACCCCGGAGGAGTCCTCCTCCGGGGTTGTGATACTGTTACAGAGTCAGTCTGTCTTGTTCATAGCATAGTGTTTTTCTGACTCTTGGTTATACTCTTCCTGCTTATAGTGGAAACACAGTTGCACCTAATTGCAGGGTTACATCATGGCTGCTATAGGATGGGAAGCACATTCTTATAATGAGCAACAAGCTTCAGATTTATTATCAGCTTTTCATTTATTCACGTCAGAAGAGAATTCCATGATCCCTTCAGATTGGGAACATTTAGAAAACTTGCAGAAGCGTATAGTACGTGCTGAACTGCATGCTGCCACATTAGCTGAATATTGTCGTCTAAAAAGGATTCCTAGAGGTCTACGCATGAGGACAGAACCTAGGTTATTTTTAGATAACACTACATTCCTTGACAAATGGAACGCTATACTTAATAAGTGTTCCTTAGATTTAATGCTTTTAGTCATTGAAACTACCAAGATTGAATTAGGTTCTTATCAAGAAGAACTTCAACAAGCTAAAGATTCTTTACACACCAGTACTAACACAGATGACTACACTAAAACATTACAGGAGTTAAATTCTAAAATAGATACATTTAAGGAAGATTTGAGGAAAACTAAGATTAAAAAACTTCGTAGGGACGAGATAGACTACACGAAAGGGTTTGTATATGCGTGGATGGATAAAACTCGTAACATCAAGCGTCCTAAACGTCCCACATATACGCATACTTCTTCAGATACATCAGAAGATGACAACAAGTTACGTCAGGGTTCCGGTCAAGTTCCTTCTCACAATGTCCATTTTCAGGGGGGCCCCAAACCACCCAACAAAAGACCGGTACGATCTAAACAACCCCGGACACAACCCTAACATCCAATGTTTTCAATCTCTCCCACCGTGACTTATCTCCTATAGAATTGTCAGTTTTGAATAAAGGCCTGTCTTTTGTCCCTACTAGCCGTTACACGGCTTTCGACACTAGAGTGGCTATGTTTAAATTTATAAGATCCTGTAAACTCAAAAAATTCTTTTTTACAGAAGACATTTCTACCGAATCTTCCCAGGATAATTATCCAGTTTTTCATGTTAAATCCTCTTGGTGTCCTCCGGTTGTTGATCCACATATTCAAACTTTTGAGGATTTAATTTTAAAAGACATTGGGGATTTGGAAATTAATCCTCTTCACACTCGGTTCAATTTATCCAAACAACAACAAATAGCAATTTCTACCCTGTCATCTGACACGAACATTGTTATCCATCCAGCAGATAAGGGAGGAGGAATAGTTATTCAAGATACTAGTGCATATGTTAGAGAGGCACAACGACAGCTAGGTGACCCTACATATTACACACTATTACCGCATGATCCCACACAATCCATTCATGACGTCATTTCTGACGTATTGTTACAAGCTTTAGAATCTGCAGTCATTACTGACAAGGAGTTCAGATATTTGAATTGTAAACACCCTCGAACCCCGGTCATTTATTTTATTCCCAAGATTCATAAATCATTGTCTAGCCCTCCAGGTAGACCTATAGTCTCAGGTATAGGATCACTTTTGGAACCTCTGTCAGCTTTTTTAGATTCTTATCTAAAAGACAGGGTCCCGTTGGCCCCCTCATATGTTTTGGATTCCACCAGTATGATACAATTTTTGTCCTCCCTTCAGAATATACCATCACATGCTATTTTACTGACCTTTGACATTTCAGCTTTATATACTAATATTCCTCAAAGAGAAGCCATTGAGGTTATTAAAGTTGAATTACAATCTCAGGAGTTGCCTGCCACTAGGGTACAGTTTTTGCTAGATTTGGCTCAGATTGCTCTTAACATGAATTACTTCCAGTTTGACCTTGATTTTTTCAAACAAATTAAAGGCACGGCTATGGGGTCTAAAATGGCCCCGTCCATAGCCTGCCTTTATGTATCTCAGTTTGAAAGTAAGTTCTTGTATCCTTCTGAGTTTTGGCAATTTTTTCTATTCTGGAAGAGATATATTGATGATGTGCTGGCAGTTTGGATTGGCACTCCCGAGGACTTGGCACGGTTTTATGATTGGCTTAATAGCTGTGATTCCAACTTACAGTTTACTATGACTATGGACCTTCACCATATTGCTTTTTTGGACATTCAGATCACATTGACCAATGGGCAGTTTAATACATCTATTTTCCGCAAGCCCACAAACAGAAACAATCTGCTACAATACGATAGCTTTCACCCGAAACATCTGCGAAATAACATACCTACGGGACAGTTTTTACGTCTTCGGAGACTTTGCTCTACAGTGCAGGAATATGTGCATAAAGCGGATGAAATGCAACACAGATTTTTGGAGAAGGGTTACCCCCCTTCAGAAAGCTTACAAATGAGCATTATACGCCAACAGGTCGTTGTTGCTGCAATCGCAACATGAATCTAAAGGTAGCTCATTGGTATGTGTGATTCCTTATTCTATTCATGCTTTTCAAATAAAGAAAATCATCAAGCGTCATTGGTCCATTTTACAGTACCACGAAGCTTTTCAAGAAATCCCTAGATTTGCCTTTTCCAAAGCTTCCAATTTGAAACAACGTATCACGCATTCACAATTTTTAAGCTCTGAGGTTTTGGATTACGTCAGAGGCCAGCATCTACCATGTGGACATTGTAAATACTGTCAGTTCAGTGTCACGACTTCACAAATGTCATTACCTTCTCGATGCAAATACACTCAGCATGCGACTAATTGCAACACTCATCATGTTATTTACGCTATATCATGTCCGTGCCAGCTTGTATATGTGGGGAATACTACCCATAGTTTGAAACACCGTATTGGAGAACATATGAGCCGCATACGCACCGCAGTGCAGGAGGCCCCTCTCGTGCAGCATTGGCAGAGAAACGATCATGCCATAACAGATTTAAGATTCACAGTATTGGATTATTATTGCAACACCAGAGGAGGTGACATAGCCCGTATGCTGTGGAGAAAGGAACAGAAATGGATTTATGATCTCAACACCCTTCATCCTTCTGGCCTCAACAATGAAATCGAGTGGGTAGCGTTCCTCTGATCTCGTCTGGCACTTACTAGGTACATTTGAAGTTTTTTGCTCTGTTTTGAAGTTTTTCTGCTCTGTGTTGACTTTTCAGCGCTACAGTGACATCATCACGTTTGCTACGTTCGTTTTCCCGCCTTTCTCCGGTTTAAATACCGTAGTGGGGGCGGGCGCCTTGTGTAGCACGGAGATTTTTCAACTGTAGAACGGTATGTACACCTTTATGCTCCTGTCCTTTAAGCTAGCTGGAAGTTTTGTTACATTTTGCATGGGTTTGTGGCTATTTGAATCGTATTAGCCCATATCTACTGCAATTTGACTCTTTGTTTTTGCATTTCAGAACCTGCTTTGGAAATTTTTTATAGTTATTTACCTATGGCAGAATTCTATTAGTCGGACGGGGTCTCCTGAAGTAGACACCGAAACGGGGCCGCGTCGGGACCCTGATAAGTATTTTTTTGAGACTTATCCATATGAATATTTCAGTGCTTACCTGAATGCAAAAATTTACCTGATTTTTGAAAGTATTTGGAATGCATATTGCATCATCATTAAGATATATACACAGCTGTAACTTTTTAGACCTTTGAGCTGGACTCGTTTGTTACATATTATGAAGCAATGATTGGAAGATAAACTCTTTCCCTAAGAGGGGGTTACCTCTCCCTCTTCAGAGTTTTATATCTCTGAGCTAAGTTTTAGTGCAACGAGTCCTCCTCCGGGGTTGTGATACTGTTACAGAGTCAGTCTGTCTTGTTCATAGCATAGTGTTTTTCTGACTCTTGGTTATACTCTTCCTGCTTATAGTGGAAACATAGTTTAGCGTCATTGGCAAATAATGTACTTTTGCCTCAAAGTCCCTGAGTCAGAGATCCCTTACAAAGATATTGAATAGCATTGGGCCCAAGACCGAGCCCTGTGGCACTCCACTGGTCACTTTCGACGTTTTTGAGGGAATACCATTTACCATTACCCTAAGCCAGTCTTTTACCCATGCTGTCAGTGTTTCTCCTAGTCCTAATGAGTTCATCTTGTTCAATAACCTGCGGTGTGGGACACTGTCAAAAGCCTTACTGATGTCTAAATAAATGATGTCCAGGGACTCCCCCATCCAGTTTTTTTGTTACCAGTCGAAGAAGCTTATCAGATTGGATTGACAAGACTTTCCCTTCGTAAAGTCATGCTGGTGGGGATCCCTTAATCTTTCATCATCCAGAATCGTGTCCAATCTGTTTTTAATCAATGTTTCCATGAGTTTACTTACTATTGATGTGAGACTCACCGGTCTATAATTTTTGGCCTCTGACCTGCTCCCTTTTTGTGGAGCAGGATAACGTTGGCAGTTTTTCGGTCCAGGGCCACTCTTCACTTGCATAGGGAAATATTGAAGAGCTCTGCCAGGACATCTTTCAATTCTCGAAGTACTCTAGGGTATAGATTATCTGGGCCCCTAGCTTTGGGTACATAGACTTCAACTCATCTTTCCTTCATTTTTCTCTTATAAATTTATTTGCTGTTTTCATTTGTTATGATGAAATAATAGCAATATAGATTTCCAACACAAAAATAACACATGTATGACTTGTCAGTTCTGCTACAAATACTCTGTATATAGCAATGGTTCCCTTGTAAGTTATCATAATGTAATCATTAACAAAACAAGCTCCTGCCAGCATATGCTATAATAAATTTGTGAATAATATATGCACAGCAGATAAATACTCTTTCATAGCTGAATGCAGAGGTTTGCTGGGGAGTTTGGCAGGAGTAATGATAAAGAAGCATGCATAAAAATTAATAGAAAAACAATGCTCTTGAAAATGTTGGGAGCTTTGATCAGTCATTTTGTTTACACGTGTAAAATCTGGTAAATTGACACAGGCTGCAGTCATTCTCAGTTAACCTTGAGCCTTGTATGGACTCTGTGATAAGCAATTTACTGTAGGTAAATATTCCAAAACAAAATCTGAATGTTTTATTAAAGGCATTGGTGGATTGATTTTCCTTTTGCACACACAACCTCCCTTCCCCCATGTGAAAAAAAGTTAAAAGTAATAGTGTAGTTCTATGTCTCCCTTCTTCCATTCCTATCCAAGCAACTCCAGCATGCTGTTCTCTGTCTTTGTCTGGACTTACTTTCAACTCAACAGTTTCTAAGTCTTCTACAATCTGGCTTTCGCCTCAACACTCCACAGAGACTGCCCTCACTAAAGTCTGAAGTGACTTGTTCATGACAAGATCTAAGGGTCTTTACTTGATCATCATCCTTTTTGACCTGTCTGCTGCCTTTGATACTGTTAATCATAGGTTACTCCTTGATACACTGTCCTCACTTGGATTCCGTGAATCTGTCCTCTCCTGGTTTGGCTCCTATTAGAGAATGACACGGGGAAAAAATTTGTCCCCGCCACCGCCCTGTACCCGGCCCACCATCCTCTGCACTGCCCCGTCACCACCGTTCCCTTCACCGCCCCGTCACCGTCACCCCTTTCACCGCCCCGTCACCACCACTGCCATCCCATTCACTGCCCCGTCACCGTCCCCGCTGCATCCATATAAGTCTTAGTACTGTAATATTTAGCTTATTCCTTTCTTATAAATCAAAGTTCCTGCTGCTGAACTAGAGAAAGAGATGTTCAGCTGGCAGGGCTTTGTTTATAAATTTTTATCAACACAACTAATATACTACTTTATCCTAAAGCAAAAAATAAATAAATAGAATTTTTTTTCTACCTTTGTTGTCTGGTTTCTGCTTTCCACATCTTCTCATTCAATTCCTTCCATCCACTGTGTGTCTTCTCTCTGCGTCTTCCATTTGCTGTTACTGTGCCTCTCCCTTCACCCCCCCCCCCCAATTGGTCTAGCACCCATCTTCTTCCCTCCGCTCCCCCATAGTCTGGCATCTGTCTTCTGTTCCTCTCCACCCTCCTTCAATGTCTGTCCTATTCCTTTCCACCACCACCCTTCCCTCCCTCCTTTACCATCTGTTCCTTTCTACCACCCTTCAGCTCCTCTTGCGTGGCCTATCTATCTACCTTCCTCCCTCTTATTTTCATGGCACGTTACAATGTAATTTGTGCAAGCCACTGGAGCCTGCGAGCTCGGTCCCTGTCCCATCCCCACAAACCATCTCGCTTCTGTGCTCCTATTTTCCCCATTTCTAATATCTCCCCTATGTATCTGCCATTGCCCACCCCCCCTGTGTCCATATACCATCCCCATGGCATGTCCCCTTTATGTCTCTGTCCCTATGCCCCATGCACATAATTTCCCCTCTTTCTGTTACCTTCCTGTGTCGAGATTTCCCCTATCTTCCTCTTCCATACCAGTGTGTCTCTTCTTTTCAACCCCATCTAGCTTTTTCCCCTCTTTCTTCCCCCCCCCTGCTTCTAGCATCTGGCTCACCTGCCTGTCCTTCCCTTTCTTTCCTGCTGTGGGTTTTTCTTTCCGTTTTCATCCCCTTGGCCCAGAATCCTTTTCCCTTTCACTCCCTCCTTCCAGTTTAAGCCGGGAACAATGGCGATCGCACGGTCCTCGCAGCCCCCACCCGCCTGCCCAATCGATAGTAGTGATTAGCCAGCTCTCTCCCTTCTCCTCAACTTAGTTTGCAGGCTTTCTTTTTCGGCGACCTGCACGCTTTCCCAAAGAGCCCCCACCCGCCTGCCCAATCGATCGTAGTGATTAGCCAGCTCTCTCCCTTCTCCTCACCTTAGTTTGTAGGTTTTCTTTTTCGGCGACCTGCACGCTTTCCCAAAGAGCCGCGCATGCGCGGCTGCTCAGAGTTCAATCTTCTGCTCTGCTGCAACTTCCTGTTTCCGGTTGCGTCAGAGCAGAAGATCAAAACTGAGCAGCAGCGGGTGCGCGGCTCTTTGATAGCGTGCGGGTCGCCAAAAAAGGAAACCTACAAACTAAGGTGAGGAGAAGGGAGAGAGCTGGCTAATCACTAGGATCGATTGGGCAGGCTGGTGTGGACTGCGGGGACCGCGCGATCCTTCATGCCTCACTGCGGGGACAAGACCATTCACCGCTCCACGGGGCGGTGAATGGCCTTGTCCCCGTCCCCGCAGCGACTGCTAGTTTTCATTCCCCGTTTTGGTGGGTTACCCGCGGCTAAATGCGGTGGCCGCGGGTAAATCGCCACTGTGTCATTCTCTAGCTCCTATCTCTCCCAACGCACCTTTAGTGTATGCGTTGGAGGGTTCTCTTCTGCTGCTACCCCGCTAACAGTTGGCACACCCCAGAGTTCTGTCTTAGGACCTCTTCTCTCGCTACACCTCTTCCCTCGGTGCCATGATCTCCTCCCATGGCTTCCAGTATCACCTATGTATATGCTGATGACTCCCAGATCAACCTCTCTACACCCAAAATTTCATCTAAAGTCCAAGAAAAAGTCTCTGTTTGGCTGGCATTGCTGCCTGGATGTCCTGGAATCATCTGAAACTAAATATGTCCAAGACTGAGCTGCTGCTCTTCTTTCCTCCTAAACTATCTGCTCCTCCTCCTCCTCCTTTCTCCATCTCAGTAAATAATACTATCATTGTTCCAGTCTCCTTTGCTCTCAACCTTGGAGTCATCTTCGATTCTGAACTCTCATTTTCTACATACATCCAGCAAGCTGCTAGAACCTGTCACTTCTATCTCTTCAATATCACCAAAATTCACCCTTTCCTCTCTGAGCACACTACCCAGACCCTTGTCCACACTCTCATAACCTCATGCTTAGATTACTGCAATCTACTTATTTGTTTATTATTTATTTATTTAAAAATTTATATACCGCATAAAAACTATGCAGTTTACAAAATTAAATGCATATATATTTAAAAATGCTAAACATGTTTCAACAAGACAGATATAATAAAACATTAACTAACGGTATCATTAGAACCTTCTTTTAAATTCATCCTACAAGATGGAAAGACAAAATCCCATAAAAACATTTACAGGACAGGAAAGCATTAACAGAAAATAGCATTAGCACATGAAGGCATTGACAAATAATTGTGTTTTCAACATTTTCTTAAAGTTCAGTCTCCCATCACAGAATCGCAGAATACCAGGCAGCGCATTCAGAGCTTGGCACCTACTACAGACAGCATTGCTGCCCCAGTCTTAACATGAGGGACTGACATCTTACCCTAACTGGTCTCCCGCAGTGTCACCTCTCCCCCCCTACAATTTGTGCAAAACTCTGCTGCATGATTCATATTCTACCAACCTCGCTACACTCATGTCACCCCTCTCCTAAAATCACTTCACTGGCTCCCAAGCTCCTATTGCTGACCTACAAGTGTGTTCATTCTGTTGCCCTTCAATATCTCTCCTTTCTTCTCTCTCCTTATACACCTCCCAGAGAACTCCGTTCCTCAGATAAGCCACTCTTAGCTGTCCCCTTCTCCTCCTCAGCCAATTCCAGACGTCATTCCTTTCATCTAGCTGCTCCCTGTACCTGGAATAAATTACCTGAGTTTGTCCGCCAAGCCCCTTCCCTTACCCTTGTTTAAAAGCAAACTGAAAACTCACCTTTTTGATGTAGCCTTCAATCCTTAACCCTACTCCTCTGCCCTCCAACCCAGCCAGCTGATTAATCATTCCCCTTAACTGTATCCATGACATCTTGTTTCTCTGTCTTGCCTGTTTAGATTGTAAGCTCTTTTGAGCAGGGCCAGTTTCTTCTTCTTTGTGACTCTGTACACCGCTGCGTACATCTGGTAGAAATGATAGTAGTAGGTAGATAGTAGTAGTAAACAAGGACTTTGACTGCCTCTAAAATTGGGAAGTACAATATTTAATAGATGTTCAAACTTTAATTCAATTTTAACTATTGCATACCACACCTCTTCTTCCTGTAGAAGTACTGACCTGCCACAACTACGCTCACCCCCACCAGAATCTCTCTTTTCCAGTGGCATACCTAGCATATGTGACACCCGGGGCCCATCATTTTTTGACACCTCCCCCATCTGTATGAAAACATGATTTTTAGTAACAATCCACACGTCACACATGAGTACCTAGGAAAAGGCAGCATCTTACATACTGCAATGAGCAGTACAACATCAATACACCCATTGTAAAACTAAACAAGCCAGACTAGTACAGATCAATCCTGCAGTCAATCCTAACAAAAAAACATGTCTTTCGAACACACAGAACACACCTTCGCCTAGTATAGAATATGTAATCACAAACTAACCCCTCCCTCTTTTACAAAACTGTAGTGTGGATTTTAGCTACGGAGGTAACAGCTCTGATGCTCATAGAATTCTGAGCATCAGAGCTGCTACCACCACAGCTGGTGCTAAAAAACGCTTCACAGTTTTGTAAAAGGGGGGGGTAAAATAGAAATACATAGACAAAGGTTAAATTGAACCAGCAAGAAGCTGGACTCTGCATACAATGCTTCACAGAAACAGTGACACATGTCTCCTAAATCAATAAATAAATAGAAATTTTTTTTCTACCTTTGTCTTCTGTGGTTTCTGCTTTCCTCATCTTCTTGTAACTCTCTTCCTTCCATCCACTGTCTGCCGTCTCTCTTCCCCTATATTGCATCTTCTCTCCTTCTATGCCCCTTCCAGAAACTGTATGCCTCCCCCTTCCATCTCTCCTTTCACCCCCATTGGTCTGGCATCTCTCTCCTCTCCTTCCCTCTCCCACACCTCTCCTCTGCATACCCTTTCCCTTTTTTCCCTCATTTCCCTTTTCAATTTATTTTCTGCATCTGTCTAGATTATGTTCTTACTACCCTCTCATCAATGTCCTTTTTTACTGTCTACCTAAAGCTTGCCACCTCTTTCCCTCACCCCTCCAGTGTTTCCCTAACTCAATCCTTTTCTCCCCATCATGTGTCCTCCTTTTATTTATCCCCTCCTTCCATCATGTACCCTCTTTCTCCAACCCTTCCATCTAGTACCTTCTCCTCTCTCTGTCCACTTCCATCCAGCATAAACTCCCCTCTTTCTCTCCTCCCATTTCCTTCTGGCATTTGCTCCCTTATCTCTCCCATCTACACTTCCATCTAGCATAGGCTCCCCACTACCATCCAATGTCTGCCCTTTCTCCCTCCATCCACCCCACTTCAATCAGCATCTTCCCCCTTTCTTTCCCTCCAATATCCTTCCCCCTTATGTCTCTCCCCTTTCTCTGTACATCAATTCCATCAGCACCACCCTTCCATACCACCCTGCCCCCTTTCTTTCCCTCCACCACTCTTCCATTCCAGGAGTCCTGCTCCTTTCTCTCCCTTCATGCAGCAAGGTCCCGCGATGACTGTAGCTGCCTGCTGCCAGTCCACCCCACTCCGACGTACTTGCTCTAGAGCGGACTCAGCAGCCGCATGCTGGAAGGTCCCGCGATAACTTGTCTTCTGGCTCTGCTCTGCAAGAAGTAAGTTACGTTGGAGGGGGTGGACCCGGCAGACGCAGGGAGTTGTGGCAAAGCCCCGCCGGGTCCACCCCCTCTGACATAACTTACTTCTTCCGGAGCAGAGGCAGCAGACGAGTCATCGCGGGACCTTCCTGCACCTCAGCGCAGCTGCCGACTCTGCTGAAGAGAAAGTAAGTCAGTGGTAATGTGACCATTTATTTTTTTCATCAAAAGGGGATATCTATTAATTGACTGTGTATCCTTTCTTTCTGCACGCAGCCCAACAATTGTCCCTTTCTATTCCCTCCCTCCTTCCTTCCTATGTCCTTAGTGCTCCCAGTGCCTCCTTCCCATGTCCATAGTGCCCCCAGTGCCTCCTTCCCATGTCCTTAGTGCCCCCAGTGCCTCCTTCTTATGTCCCCCCACTGCCTTCCAGATTTTGCCCACCCCAAAAGCCAGCCAGCTCTGCCACCTCTCCATTTTTTTCTCTCTGTCATCACCCCATCCCCTATGCTCTGGCATCTCTCTCTTCTCCTTTCTTTCCTTCGCACCCCATAGTCTGGTATCTTCCCTTTCCTGATTCTCTGGCATCTTTCTCCTTTCCTTTTCTTCCATCTTTCCCTCCCCCTCCATGCTCTCACATCTCCCCCTTCCTTTTCCCTTAGTCTGGCATACCTTCCTCCTTCCCTCCAAGCCCTGACATCTCCTTTCATTCCCTCCCTCATCTTCCTTCTCCCTCCAGCTGGGTACAGCAACACTCTCCCCTGCAGCTCTGGACTTCCCCACACCTGCTCCCCCAAAATTGCCATGCTTTGGTTCCTCTTCTTCCTTCCTCCCTCCCCCCGCGGGACCCTGCGGCACCATCAACTCTTACTCCCTCTAACACCGGCCTTGCAGCTCTGGACTTCCCCACACCTTCTCCCCCCCTCCACCCCGGATCGCCATTATTTTAAATGTTATAGCCGCGGCACTGTATCCATCAGTGGAGACATCTAACCTCGGCCTGCCCCGGAACTCTTACTGCAGCAGCCTCCTGTCTAGGCAGGAACAGGAAGTCACTGTTGCAGTAAGAGTTCCGGGGCAGGCTGAGGTTAGACGTCTCCACTGATGGATACAGCGCTGCGGCTATAACATTTAAAATAATAGCGATCGGGGGGGGGAGGGGGGGGAAGTCCGGAGCTGCAGGGCCGGCGTTACATGCAATGAGAACAGGACAGCTAAGCGTCTGACATCGCCTTCAAAACCGGGCCGGCTGTGCACCCCCCCCCCCCCAAGGCATGCACCTGAGGCGGACCGCCCCCCATGCCCCCCCTTAGTACGCTACTGCTCTTTTCACTCATTTTCCATCTCTACTAGTCTCTCTGCCTCTTTCAAACTATCTCTACAGTCTCTTTCCCTCCATCCCATCACCACCAGTTAGTCTTGCCATCCATCCCTGTCCCATGGGTCTCCTTCATCAAAGACAAGAACAATCAGACTTACTCTGGAAGAAGAGATAAAATGCCTGCAGAGAGGGAAGTCAAACGTTCGTTGATATGGATTGGCTTTCCCTTCCAAATCCAGCTGATAATCAATTCAAGACACATGAACAAGATCAAAAAAGGGGCAGCCTGAAAGAGAAATTTATGGGAAAAAATATAGCAGGCAGTGAATATAGCATTGCAAATGAATATCAGTACAAGCAAAAAGTCTAGGGCAAAAGAATATCACATGATAACCAACAGAGTGGGCACGACTAATACTTTCACTGCGTTTCGTTTTCTATGTTGCTTATGGAAGCCCTTTTATTAAACCGAAACAAGCACTTATCACATAGTTTACCAAGTGATAACTGCTAGCGCAGAACTATATTAAGGGGCTTTGCAGTATTTTTGCAATTAATGCACAGTAAGCTACACGTTAAGTGCTTTTTGTGTTAGGAGAGGCTTAGAGGGATATGGTGACTAAAATTACGCCAGGTGTATACCTGGCTGGGCCTCCGCATGTGCGGATCGCCGGACTCGATGGACCGAAGGTCTGATCCGGAGATGGCAGTTCTTATGTTCTTATGAGAATGGGCATAGAAAATGTTTGGTGATCAGTGCAGTACAAATAATTTATACTAATTGCCACATTTCCAGTTAATGCAAAATGACTTACTGTAGAGCTTCAGCATTAATAAAACACAGTATTGCAAATCATCAGCAAATTTAATGTGACAAATGCTGGGAACGCCATGTTAAATTTGATGCTACCGCATGGTAAAACTCCATGAAAACTGCAAATTTTGCATTGGTTTAGTATAAGAATCCCTTTGTTTTTTTCACTGGGGGGGCCAATGTCATCTATAGCACACATTGTTTCTTAATAGTATGTATTATTAAGCAATAATGTGCCTACTGGTAAATAGTGCACATTACTGAACAGGACACACTATTGTTGCAATGATTTATGGCTTATTTACACTTGCTATACTGCCTTATCTGTCAAGCAGACAAGGTGGTGTACAGACTAAAAAATAAAAGGGAGAAAAGAACTTCATTTATTAATGGGAAAGATTTTTACAAATAGCCACATTGAACCACAGGATAAAACAAGATATCATAAAAGATAACAACACAAAAAAACAAAACTAAATACAGTAACATATTACTCTTACATCTTCCTCCAATATCAAACATACTCCTCTCAAGGAAAAAAGTTTATTTTATAGAATTCTTATGAGCGTCAGAGCACATACCTCACTGGCCTATGCTAAAAACCTCTAACGCAGCTTGATAAAACCTGTCCTAGGTGAACCCTAGCCAGTAAGGTTTTCTTTTTTTTTTTTTATTAAGTTTTAAAATATAAAGCAAGCATCAATGCTTGTTTAAGCAAAGCGAAAGGAAACAAAATACAAGGTAATATAATATTACTGAAACATAAACATTCATAACTTCTTCTTAGACCCCAACTTAGAATACAGTATGGTGGCCCAAAGCAAATAAAGACTTATATATCCAACAAGCAATCAAAATAGGCATTAACGGGTATTCTCCTCTAAAGACTTATTGACCAAATCTAACCCTTGGTGATCTTCTTTAAGTCCAGAAACGACCGTAAATGGTCTGGAACAAAGAAAGTGTACTTCAATCCGAGATATTTAATGAGGCATTTACACGGATATGCTAGTTGGAAATTTGCCCCCAAATCCTTTACTTCTTGTCTCATATTTAGGAAAATTTTCCTCCTCTCTTGGGTTTCTTTGTTGACATCCAGATAAATCCAAATCCGTTGACCCATGAAAGAATTCTGTGCATTCCTGAAGTACATTTTCATTATAGCATTTAAATCTTGTTGAAACACAAACGAGACAAGCAGAGTTGCCCTCTCCTCAATATGCACCAACGATGATTCCAAAATATCTGAAATATTGCCTAAATCCATTTGAGCCTGAGTATGAGGCTCGGTTTTCTTGATATCCACACTGAGGCCCAGATTCTCTAAAAGTGCGTCCCGATTTTAGGCAGCTGTAGGCGTCCTACAGCTGTCTAATCAGCCAATCGGGATGCACATTTTTTAAAAAAAAATGCTCCCCAGGCAGGCCTGAAGGCGCCTCCGGGAGCCTAGGGAGACCCGCAAGATGCCTAAGCTCGTCTAAGGGCCTTAGGCGGGCCTTAGGCTGAACCTAGGCGGCCCTACGCGTCTCCCTAGTAGATGAGAAGCTTAAAAATGTAGGCCAGCAAAATGCTGGTCTACATTGTAAGTAAACGCGGCCGCTATACTTATCACGGCAAGGGATCTCTCTGCCGCTATAAGTATAGCGGGCCGTGGCCCCTGACCGATCACTGGCAGGAGGGTGCCCAAACCCTCCTGCCCGAAGACGCACCCCCCTCCCTGACACTACCGACCGCCCCTCCCGACAATATCGGTTGCTGGCAGGAGGGTGCCCAATCCCTCTTGCCCGAAGACGCACCCCCCCCGGGCGCTAACAACCCCCACTCCACCAAACCTGTTCTTACAGATGGGTCTTGCACGTCGAGCAAGCAGGCACGCCTCGTCGAAATGAGGCGGGCCCGCCCCTTCCCGGCCCATCCCGCCAAAGCCTAAGGCCTGATTGGCCCAGGCTCTAGAAGCCTGGACCAATCAGGCCTTAGGCATAGCGGGTCCGCCCATCCCCACTTAATCAAAGGCCTGATTGGCCAATCAGACCTTAGACTTAGTAGGGATGGGCGGACCCGCTATTCCTAAGGCCTGATTGGTCCAGGCTTCTAGAGCCTGGGCCAATCAGGCCTTAGGCTTCGGCGGGATGGGCCGGGAAGGGGCGGGCCCGCCTCATTTCGACGAGGCGTGCCTGCTTGCTCGCTGGGCTAAATCTCCGGCTGGGCTAAATATTGAAATAGAGTGGCAAGCCTTTCTTGCATCTTAAGTTGCCGCTTTCAGCCTGTTTGCCATCTCAGCTTTTACATATCCTTTATGCCCGTATTATTTTCAGAGGTGGTTTGTCCTATGTTACCATCCGTAGCAGTAGTGCACGTTTTGTATCTTAAGCCCGCTTATGCAGTTGACGCTGCCCAGCGCTAATTTTTCTTCTTTTTAAACACACTGTTGGCGTGTTTAAGGTGTTCAATTTGTAAATCCATTTTTGTTCTCTACTCCATAAAACACTTGCAAGGTCACCACCTCAAGTTAATTGAGGAACCTCTAAAACTGAATATTGTAATTGTGCTGTAGTGTGCTGGCATGACAGCCAATGTTGTACCAGGGGGGCTGAAAGAGTCTGTGTGTGAATCCTACTAATTTGTTCCCCTATACGGGATCGAACTGGTCTTGCTGTGTGTCCCACAAAAAGCTTCAGGTAAGGGCACCGAATAATATAGACCCCACTCGTTTCACAAGTGGAAAAACTTTGACTCCCACATTTGTTGACCCATTCTGGAAGGTCCAAATCTCTTAAAGGGACACTGAGATCACACATTTTACACTTGCCGCAGGCATAATGGCCTCTTCTGATCATACTGTCCCCAACATGGCTGGATTTAAATTGAGATTTCATCAATGTCTACCGTAGGTTTTTGCCTCTAGAGAAGGCAGACCGTGATGGTGCATGAAAGATGGGATGAAAACATAAGACACCCCAATTAGACTTAATAATATGCTTAATATTGTGTATGAGGTAAAACATATACGAGAGAGGATTCTTGAGATTTAACACTAGGAGTAAGTAGGGTGCACCACTGGGCATATAAAGCACGTTTATAAGCCTTTTTGATGACTGTCTGTGGATATTCCCGTGCCAGAATCCTATTTTTCATTTCCTCGGCTTTGATGATAAAATCAGCATGGGATGAGCAACTCTATATTATTCGGTGCTCTTGCCTGAAGCTTTATGTGAGACACATAACAAGACCGGTACGATGAAATAGAGTGGCAAACCTTTCTTGCATCTTAAGTTGCCGCTTTCAGCCTATTTACCATCTCAGCTTTTACATATCCTTTATGCCCGTATTATTTTCAGAGGTGGTTTGTCCTATGTTACCATCCGTAGCAGTAGTGCATGTTTTGTATGTCAAGCCCGCTTACGCGGTTGATGCTGCCTGGTGCTAATTTTTCTCCTTTTTAAACACACTGTGAGCAGAGGAGTGGAACTTGTTAAATTTCATCTAATGAGCTTCAGAAGGTACCCTTCTGTTTTTTGCCTTAAATCACTTTAATATTAGTTTCCATATAATAATTTTTTGAGTGCTATTCAGTTTCTCTTTATTTGCTAATATAATGTTATTTTGCGGTTTGTGTTTCAGAGACTGACACCCAGTATAGAAGACTGTTGTCATTTAAAGGCTTCGTTTGGCTTCCTGAAGAAATACTGAAACGTGGCACGTCGAGGCCAAAGAACTTTACACAACAAGATAAGTGCTGTTGTTTCAACATTTGATGCTTTGCACTCTATTTATTATTTTACAAGTGGAAGTACTGCAATGATTGGGTGGTGAGGTTTTTTGGGGACTTTCTCCCCTTTTTCCTCCATGTCTCTGAGCACAACCTTTCCACATATGAAAATTTGAATTATAAACTCTTTTGACAGTTATTCTGAGTTTATTTAAGTGTTTCCAGTAAGCATGTTATTTTTTTACTGTTGGATTATACTTTTCACGCTTCTTTTTGAATTGTGCTTTCTCCCATTTTTTGTTTTTAACTATATCTTCCTAAAAGCAACACTGTTTGATAGAGAAAAATTTACTCTGTAAGATACATACCTTATGGTCTTATGTGTGTGCTCAGAGTAGAGAGCTTCTAGCTCTCAGGGAATGGGTGTGATCTCTTGAGGCTAGAGAAGAAGATTTGGAGAAGCAGAGGGAGACAGTGAGGTACATAAGGAAGACCTACAGGGACATTGTAGAGAAGTCCCGCCTCCAGCCTAGAAGTCTCTGTGCTGCCTCGGAGAGGAAGGTCTTCTTAAAGGAGATCATCACCCTGGTGAAGTAAGAAGCAATCCTATAGCTAAGACATGCCCTCCAGAAGATGCAATGTCCTCTCGTACTGAGGAAAGTAGGCATGGTTAGAGGCAGATTATGGGTGGATCATAGGCATGTTTTCCATGTAGGTGCCTAAAGTGGGTTTAGGCACTGATATTTAGGCCAGAAAATCCTGCTATAAATAGGGTGTGACTAAGTCCACTTTAGGTGCTGCTAATTGGAATTCTATGAACGGCACTTAACTTAAGATTGATGTGCATTAAGTACCACATTCCTAGGCGCATTTAGGTTTAGGCACATTTTATAGAATCCTAGATATCCTCTCATATTTTCCTTTTCTTCCTCTCCTCTGATTTTAATTGTATTGTAAACTTAGATAAGTATTTTCTGTGGCTAAAAGCTACAGCCTCAGCACCCTGGGGTTGTGGGTTCAAACCCATGCTTTTCCTTCTGACTCTGGGCAAGTCACTTAATCCCCCCATTGCCCCAGGTACATTAGATAGATTGTAAGCTCACCGGGACAGATGGAAAAAAAAACGTTCTGAGCTCTCCTTGGAGAATGGTATAGAAAACTGAATGAATAAATTAATATATTAAATAAATGTGAAATATGAATCCTTCGCTTCACTCATTTGTGCACATGCAGAAAAAACAAACAAACCCTGAAATGGAGATACCTCCTCCCAAAGAAAATCAGACTCTATAAGCAATGAAAATACTGTAATGCATACGTAACGGTAATGCATTTTCTCTTGTATTCTGCAAAATACAAAAAAATAAAAGATGCACATTTCCCAAAGCACTCACTTAACTGGCAAAAATTCTTTATCTATTATAAGTGAAGCAATTCCTTATATCATTCAGTCCATTTATCAAACTCCACTTTAGTATTAATTCAATCTTTTATTAATCTTCTTTACTCTGAGTCTTTCACACTTCTATTCACAATTTTTCAAAACATTTAACGTGTATCTTATATAATCATTTATATGGAGAAAAGACCTCAGCGGCTACACCTGAACAAACATATTTCAGTTCAGTTCAGGTATTCATGTAGGGTACGGTGTGTCCTACCCTACATGAGCACAGAGCAGCTTTAAATTTGTGATACTGTATATACTTGAATATAAATCAATCCGAATGTAAGTCGAGACCCCCTTCACCCCCCAAAAAAGGAGGGAAAATGGTTGACTCAAATATAAGTTGAGCAGCTTAATAGTCAAGTGTCCTGCCCTGTCAGGCTCTGTACCCAACCCCCTCCTTGCTAAGCTCTGCACCAGCCCCCTTCCCTCCATCCCACCCCTGTCAGGCACTGCACCCAGCATCTTTCATTCCTCCCCTCCCCTGTCAGACTCTGCACCCACCACCCTTCTTTCCTCTCCTCCCCTGTCAGCCTCTGCACCAAGCATCCTTCCTTCCCTCCCATGTCAGGCTCTGCCCACAGCACCCTTCCATCCTCCCCTCCCCTGTCAGGCTATGCACCAAGCACCCTTTCTTCCTTACCCTGACAGGCTCTGCACCTAGCACCCTTCCTTCCTTACCGTGTCAGACTCTGCACTCTCCCTCCCAGGCTCTGCCCTCTGTCCCCCCCCTCCCTGCCCTATCTTCATACCTCTGCTGATCCCTGGTGGAGGTGAAGCGGGTCCTCTGCCGATCACTGGTGAAGGTGCAGCGGGCAGGAGCAAGCGTTCCAAACTCCTGACCCGCTGCGCGATCTCCTCTGAGCAGTATGAGTAGCAGCGCGATTTGGCGCTGCTTCTCGGTGCTGAGCGGCTTCCTTACTGGCCCCAAAATTCCAGTTTATATTTGAGTAAATACTCACTTTAAAACTAACCCCCCTCTTTACTAATCAATGTAGCATGCGCTAAACTCTAACGCAGGCATGTTAGTCTATGGACGCGTTAGCGTTTAACGCGTACTAAATCGATTAGCATGCACTAATCAGTTAGCGCACCTTAGTAAAAGAGGGCCTAAGTTAGAAAGAGAAATATAAAAGAAAATATAGATACGGTGGAAAATGGAGGGCTGACCAATGTGGAGGCTAGATGCATGAATACCTGAACTGAACTGAAATATGTTTGTTCAGGTGTCGCCGCTGAGGCCTTTCCCACAACAGACACATCTTGATTCTTTAAAAGAATTACCCCCTCCCCTTTTTTACAAAGCCATGTAGTGATTGCCACTGCGGTAACTGCCCCAAAGCACATAGGGATTTAAAGGGCTTCGAGGCCTTGGCTGCACAGCTGTTTCTAGTGTGGCTTTTAATAATTTTGTTTTTTTACCTTTGCTGTCTGCACACTTTGTTTCTCTAATGGGCTGGTCCCAGTCTCTTCTACACTTTCCATGTATCGGTCTTCTAATTATTTTACAGGTTTGCTTTTCCCATTTCTTCCCTCTCCTTCTCCTCATCTATCTGGAACTAATCTTTATATTTTATTATTTTCTCTTTGGGGCTGTTATATATCCACCCATTGGATTTTACCCACATTTTTTCCTTTCTTCTCACCTGTTCCAGGTATTTGTGCTGTTCGTCCGCGCTGCTGAAGGTGCTCATGTTGGACTGTAGTGCGTAGACCATCATGTGCGTGCCCTGCTAGATGGACAGCCGCTTGAGACTTGTAGAGCCCGTCACGCTGGAGGTAGCTGTAGCGCGTCCACGCTTGAAGGGAGATGAAGCAGTATCCCACTGCGCAGATTGGTTACAGTAATTACCCCTGGTGACAGGAGCAGTGCCTGCTGCTAATGCTACTTGCAGCACACTCTGACCACAGGCTGATGTGACAGCCAATGGAAAACACTCCGTACACTGCTGATGCAACCTGGGAGACAGGACAGGGAGTTCTTTTGCAAAGTTAGAACACACCCTGATCCAAATTCAGGTTGACAAACACTGCCTTGCCAGATTGCTGGTTGTGCAAGTTCAACAACTAACCCTCTCTTCTACAAAGCCGCGTGACAACAGCCCTGAAGCCCTTTAAATCTCTATGGGCTTTGGGGCCATTAATGCGCGGCTTTGTAGAAGGGGGGTAAGTTTCACATGAATTATTCCTTGAGAAGCTCCAGAAAACAAAGTTGAATCATATGCTTTTTGCAAAAGGATAATCACAGACAGTAATGTATTCATTTTTTCAAAGGTTAGTCTAAACAGCAAGAAACGTAAACAGAAAAGAACACTAATGATTGATCAATGAAGATTTTCACCAATTATGAAATTGGTATTTTTTTGTAATCAGCTTCAAAAACATAAGCAGAGAATAGGGTAGAACAGGTAAACCTGAATCCTTTTTTTTTCACTCTTTCAAAAAGAGGAAGATTCTCAAATGTTTGCTTCAAAATCCAACAGGCCCCTGTCACAGCAACTACTGTAACAATTTCAAAAGGGTGAGTCATTCTTACAAAAAAAATACTTGCATGTAAATGAGGTTTGCAGAGGGTTGATAAATTTGCATGTGCCGAATGCTGGTGATAGCGATTGGCACATGCACAGAATAAACCCACAAATAATAAAAGATCCAAAATCAAAGATTGGCAGCAGGCATGCCCACTCCTTCCAGCTGCCCTCAAACTACCCCACCCCCCACCCCTGGCAGTGAGAAGGATGCCCACTCCTTCCCACCGCTGCCGTTATGCCCCTGATGACCCCTTTGCCTTTTTTATAAAAGCTGGTCGGAGGGATGCCTACTTCTTCTGGCCAGCAAGCCCATCTCTTCAAAATGGCAGGTCTTCCCTAGGTTGTTTAATGTCCCTACTTTGGGGCCCATAGGGGCCTTAAGCAACCTGGGCCAATCAGAACCTGAAGCCCTTCCCCAGCACATCCCAGGATGCACCGTGGAGGGAAGGCCCACTATTTTGAAGAAGTGGGACTGCTGGCTGGAGGAAGTAGGCATCCCTCAGACCAGCCTTCGTAAACAAGGTAAGGGGGTGAGGAGATCATCGGAGGCATGGCGGCAGTTGGGAGTGGCCATCCCTCCCACTGCTGAGAATGTATGAGAGGTTGCTTAATGGCAGTAGCTGGAGGGAGTGGGCATCCCTCCCTTTGCTGGGGGGGTGTCAGGGGAGTTGCTTAACGGCTGTGGTGGGAGGGAGTGGGCATCCATCCCACTGCTGGGAGTGTGTGTGTTTGTTTAACAGCAGCAGTGGGAGGGAGTGGGCATCCTTCCTGTTGCCGGGGGATGTCGGGTGGTGGTATGGGGAGGGGGAGGGGGTTGCTTAATTGTGGCAAAATTTTCTGGCAGGTCTGAGCTGTCAAGTCTTACTTTGCTGTCAATTCCTGAGCCAATCAGTGCTCAGGCACTGACCAGAAAGCAAGGCTAAGACAGCTCAGACCTGCCAGAAAATTTTGCTTGCAAATGTAGGACAGCAGGGTTAGGGAATCACCCAGCGATAATAGAGAATCACCCGGAGTGCTCATTTAAATATTAATGACCTTATTGTAATACATATGCATGGCAGAGTCAAACATTGCTAGGAAGCTTGGAAAATACCAAGGTAAGCTGTTTTGATAATCCGCTGCTAAAATACATGAATGCTAAACCTGCTGGAACCGGTTTAGTAACCAGGTTAAAATTTTGAGAATCTTTCCCTAGGTGTGGGAGATTAGCCTTGCTTGGCAGGCTAGCTTGGCTTGTTAGGAGCAATTAGCACAGAAATACCTTTCACAGAAACATAAACAATTTGCTTTATTGTTTGCCTCACACCAATCAAAGAATATAGCCCTGTCTTACCTCAGTCAGCTGCTACAGGCATCAATTTATTTTAACAAGGCCTGCCACTGCTTATGTCTAGGGAAAACTTGAGAGTTCCTCTTTTTCTCTCAGGGACCTCTCTAGAAGACCCTAGCCTGGGTAGAAATACCTCTCTTGAGTGAGTCTCACCCCTGTGACTTAGCACTGAATCCCAAATTTCAGGGCATTCTAGGACATGTAGTTCATTCACTTTCTGATTAGCATCCCCTGCTGCCTGGGGGTATAATATTTTCATGCGGAGGGAAACCCCTTAATCTGTCACACTAGGGTTCACTTAATTAAGTTAAATTTCATAGAGATATCACTATAGTACAAAGCCATATCTAGCTCTTACCAGTAACATTCTTATATACATAAAGCAAACTCTTCTTAGAAACTTAGATAATAGAGAAAACAGAGAGAAATGAATGAGATAAAGACCATAGCCCATAGGCAGCAGAATGCTTTTTAAATTTTGTTGAGACCCAAAAGTTCCGCCCTAGACCCTACCCAAGCTCTACCCCACACCCTACCCCATAATAATAGTACTAATTGTAATGTCATTTCCTCCATTCATTCTTCATATACACACAATATAATCTTATTAACAATACAAAATGGTAACCGGAAAATTAACCTGCACAAAGCTTACTTTATGCAGAGAAAATTTTAATTATCATTTTATATTCTGATTTTTTTCAGAGAGGTCAAGGCAGATGACTTTAAAATGTACAATGTCACCCCTATACTCTCTAGCTCCCTTTCCCAATGCTCTTATCTAAAGTCCCCCTCCCTGATGCTCTTCTCTATATCCCTCCCTTTTCTCCAACCCCTATGGGACATAAGGGCCAGGCAGGGATAGGCAGAAGGGAGGGGCAGCGGGAAACTTTAAAAAACGGACTCTCCTGGCAGCCATTCCTTTTGCGGCGTGCCTGGGACCCCTCTTAGATGGAGGGGCAAGCACAGGATGGACCATCGCTACCCCCAATCACTTGGACGTCGATCTGGGGGGACAGCAAACGGGGCCCGGGATGCTTGGACGGTGGCTCGGGCCAAGTGGGAGTAGAGCATTCGCTTGAACGGCGGTGCCTACTTATATGCAGTGCTGATTGACCCCCCAGTTTGGGCCCCGCTTGGTAGGGTGGTAGATCCCTCCCCCAAGGGTGAGGCTAGTATAAGTTAGGATGATTTGAAGTATGGTATGTTTACAAGTTATTGTTATTCCAATGTTATCATATTAATCATGTTATGAACATAAATGTGATTATGGTTAATGTTATTGTGTTATAACCATGCTGCGGCCATGAATAAACTCCTTAGCGGAAAATTAACCATGGTGTATGCCTCTGTTTTTTTTGGGGGGCGAGAGGGTAGACAGAAACCCCGGTAAGGCCTCCCTAATCTTAAGCCTCTAATATCTAAAATTAACATTAATATGGACTGCTGGGCATGATGGACCACCGGTCTGACCCAGCAGCGGCAATTCTTATGTTCTTATGTAAAGGGTGAAAAAGAAGTGCACCAGCATAAAAGGTAGAAGAAAACCTTCAACAGAAATAACTTTATGAGTTGCAAAACTCAGTCAATGGTAACCAAACTGTGTCATGCACAGCTACATGACCAATTTTTCAGCGTATATACGGTCAAATTTAGCAATCGTGCATACATTGTGCCACCATAAGTTATAAGAAAGATTATGACTGTTTTTCCAATTAGATAGTATAGTTTTAAGTGCAATAAGTAATAGGCATCTTAGCAATTTACCATGGTCTTTAGAAAGTTTCAGTGTTGATTTCGAAACTTGGAGGCGATGAGAATGGCTGTGTGAGTGCAGTGCTCCTCCCTTGGACATATACACTGAACCTTTATAACTATTTGATTCCCTTTAGTTTGACCAATTTGACTTCTGATGACCTCAGGAAAACAACTGACTCTGGATTCTGCATTTGCTGCCAAGGGGAAAGGCAAAAGACTAAAACCAACCCCAGTGACTCCATCTAAAGTGCCTTTACCATCAGACTCTATGGAGATCCTTGACCGTACGAATGAAAAACCTGCAGGTGATGTTACAGGATAACTCTCAACAGATACAGAATAATTCTCTGAAGTTAGCATCACTCCAGGAAAAGCTGACAAATTCGACCCATCAGATACAAATATCCAATACCAGGCTGGATAGTTGTGAACAGAGAATTTCAAACTGTGAGACAAAGGGCTTGTAATTGTTGCATATTTGAAGTACAACCGCTGTGCTGATTTTCAAGTGCTTTAATCTCTACTTCAAGACTCAGAAGTTGGTCTTTGGCCTGCTTTTTTTGTGGGCAGCGTAAGATATAATCATGCCCCTTAAGTAGGCTTTAAATGCATCCCACAATACAATTTGAGAGGTATCCCCAGGGCTGTTTAGGTCAAAATAATCTCTAATGGCTTTAGAAATAAATGGTATAAAGTCAGCATCTTGTAACAGACTATTATTGAATCGCCAATGTCTGCGAGGCGAAGGCTTGCCTATGCCAGAAAATGTTAGCAGAACAGAAGCATGCTCCAACACATTAATTCCTTTAATATCAGTAGTCTGGACATGTTGCACCAGTGGTAGACTAACCAAAAAGTAGTCTATTCAGGAGTACGAATTATGTGGTGCTGAGTAGAAAGTGTAATCTAAATCACTGATATCCTGCAACTTATGCCAGGACTTGTTTTTTTATGTGTACAAGTAGACTTCCTATCTTTAATAGGGTCTAAAACCAGGTTAAAATCACCCCCTAGTACACATGGCAAATCAGCAAGATTGTGCAATTGATCAGCAATATCATTATAGAAATTGACATCATCAATATTTGGGCCATAGATATTCATGAACATAGTTTTACAACTCACTATGTCAAGTATTACCAATATCCACCGACCTTGTTTGTCAGTGAGCTGAGACATAATAGTAATATCAGGTCTATTCCTAATTAACATCAACACACCATTTTTTCTATATACCGAGGGAGAAAAAAATTACAGGGAAAGCCCAAGCTAATGAGAATTTCTTAGATTCACATTCATCAAGGGGCGTTTCCTGTATCATTATGATATCTGCTTTGAATTCAGTAAAATAGTTTAGTAGTTTTTTCCTTTTGATAATGTTATTCATACCTTTAACATTTAAGGTTAAACAAGTTAGGGACATGTCATATTATGCAGCGTGAGTCTACGTACATGAAGGCTGGTACATCAATAAATAAAGTAACATAGTGTGAAATAATCCTAAGGCTGTCATCCATTAACAATGAAAAAAAACCTATACAAGAACTCATTATGCATTGGGTGAAGAGGAACACGGGTCAGAGAACCCACAGGTGGTGCTTAACCAAAACATAACAGCGTGAAATAGAAATTATGCAGAATTATCATATATTATATAACAATTGATAAGCATACAGGCCTGGAGCTGTAATATAAGGAGAGGCTCTACGCCATAGAAGCAAAGTAGTATACAGTCAAAGATGATATGAGAGAAGAGCAACTAAAGTTATATTCATCAGGCATTGTCAATTCTGGTGGATGACAGCTTTTCCAGGTAATCAGCGAGCTTCATGGGCTTAGTAAAATCCTTGGTGCAGTTGTTGTAGGTGACTCGCATTTTTGCTGGGTATAACATTCCAAACTTTGCTCCCAAGGATTTCAGCTTTGGTTGGTACTCGAGAAGTTGTTTACGGGCCTTAGTTGTATGTTTACACAGTGTGCACCCCTCAAATTTGACCGGGTTATTGAGACGGGCCTTCTGCATAATGTCAAGTACTTGATTATACCTTATCAATTTTGCTACCACTGCACGTGGATATGTCGGTTTGTGTAGTATGTGCAGGCACCCTATGCGCTCTCTCAATTTCAAATTGCTGCGTGAATTCAAGGCCTAGCAATTTTGGCAGCATGGTTTCCAGAAACTTCAGCATGTCATGTCCCTCACACGCTTCTGGCAGCCCTAAAATTACTGCTCGATTGTTAGAGTCTTCTAATTCAAACACCAATCACTCAATCTGTTTTACCTGCCGCTGCAGTGTGCTTATATTATCCTTATTAACAGAAATTTTTGTCTCTGCACTCTCCATTCATTTGTTTAAATCAGTGAGTTCAGCTCTATAGGTGGCAAACTACATTTTAATCTCATCGAAGTTGCTTTTCAGATCCAACATCAGTGAACGCAGTTCACGCATTCTTCCAGGAGAGTGCAGGACGTGTCGTCGTCGATCTTTTGAGGCGCTTTTACCATAGGATTTCACCACTTAACAGATTTAGTTGTGTCGATCTTTTGAGGCGCTTTTACCATAGGATTTCACCACTTAACAGATTTAGTTGTAGCCATGGCCTTATGCTAGCGGTCAAGCAGGATTAGTCGTCGTTGCACAATAAACTAATAGTGATTTTTGATTCTGTATAATAATTCATGCCAGAGCTTTGGTTTTAGGCGACCATACCGTGCGGTGCTCTCTAGTGCCCCCCACATATTGAGATCTTTAAGTTTGTTACTATACGCTTTAAGATGAAGACTACTGAGCATTTTAGTAGCTGTCCTCTGGACCAACACTATCCTGTTTATATTTTTTTTAAGATGCTGTCTTTAGAAGTGTGTACAATATTCTAAATGAGGTTTTATCATTCTTATACAGGGACATCGTTATCTCCTTTTTCTTACTGGTCATTTCTCTTCTTATACACACAATCATCTTTCTAGCTTTCACCGCTGCCTTTTCTAATCATGCACTAATCAGCACGCAATAGGCTAACTGATCAGTGATGACACTTCCATCTTCACCCCCACAAACATGCCCCCTGCTATAAAAATACTAATAGTCTCAGACTTACCACAAGATCTTCTGCAGCAAGCCCTTTTAAGCACAATTACTGCAGCTTAGTAAAAGGCCCCTATAACTTGTTAGACAACAAGTTAAAGTTCTTTATATACTTGATATCCACATTAGTTTGTGATCTGAAGGTTAGATAAAGAGTGTGCAAGGAAGTAAAGGGACAATGGTAAATTGCATGTCCTGAAATGGGAACATCTGCTCTAAATATTCAGGTTCCTTTTGTACAAAAAGTCTAATTATATCATAAAGCTAATTGGATAAATAGCAGTAATTTATTTAAGGATAAGTTAACCAAAAGTTTAAAACAAGAGGTTCAATGAAGGTATTACGGTACTCATTAGATTTTTTTTTTTTTTTTAAAGTAATATTTTGCTAGTCTGCGGTAACAGCAAGAACCACTCAGTGGAGCTCAAGAGCAACTGATTCTTTTCTGTTTCAAATTATCTTCAGGACTAAAACTTTACTTCTTGTATTATATTCTTGCTTTGTATTGACACATTGTTGCTTTGTTTGTACCTGTGTTCTGGCTGTCCTGCCTGTTTCAATGAACATATTATTTAAAAAAACCAAAACCAAACAAACATAGAGGACTTCAGAGAAATGCAATGCCTAGGAAGTGCACCTGACAGGATCCTGTCATTTTAATGTTTTGCCTCAGCAGAAGTAAACAAAAAAGTCTAACCTAATGATCTCAAAAAAATGCAAACCACAGCTCATTACAGGTGAAAATCTACTCCTTGTAGGGGGTCTGAGGGCTAGAGATAGAGAAATGGTTCTGCAGATTTCAATATCATCCAGGTCCTAGATGATATAGAAAACAGCGGGAACTATTCCTATTTCTCTTCACCTAATCTATGTGTGTACCCCTCTCCCAATGAAGGACATAGTAATGGCTCTTCAAACAGGTGGGAAAGGGTTTCTTTCAAGGCATATGTAGTGTTTCAACCAGTGGCGTACCTAGCATGTGTGACACCCGGGGCCCATCATTTTTTGGCACCCCCCCCATCTGTACGAAAAACATGATTTTTAGTAACAAGCCACACGTCACACATGAGTACCTAGGAAAAGGCAGCATCTTACATACTGTAGTGAGAAGTACAATAGCAATACATCCATTGTAAAACTAAACAAGCCAGACTAGTACAGATCAATCCTGCAGTCAATCCTAACAGAAAACCATGTCTTTTGAACACACAGAACACAGAAAACATATTCGCCTAGTATGGAATGTCATCACAAACTTACCCCTCCCCCTGTGGATTTTAGCCACGATGGTAACGACTCTGACGCTCATAGAATTCTGAGCATCAGAGCTGCTACCACCACGGCTGGCGCTAAAAAACACTCCACAGTTTTGTAAAAGGGGGGATAAAATAGAAATACATAGACAAAGGTTAAATTGAACCAGCAAGAAGCAATACCACAGAAACAGTGACACATGTCTCCTAAAGCAATAAATAAATAGAAAATTTTTGTTCTACCTTTGTCTTCTCTGGTTTCTGCTTTCCTCATCTTCTTGTTACTCTCTTCCTTCCATCCACTGTCTGCCATCTCTCTGCCCCTATATAGCATCTTCTATCCTATGCCCCTTCTAGAAACTGTATGCCTCCCCCTTCCATCTCTCCTTTCACCCCTATTGGTCTGGTATTTGTCTCCTCTCCTTCCTCCCTGCTCTGGCATCTCTCTCTCCGCTCCCTTCTTTCTGTTCTTCCCTGGTCCTCCTCCTCAATTTATTTTCTGCCTTTGTCTAAATTATTTTTTACTATTCAGTCCTCAATTTCCCTCTTTCACTGTGTCTACTTATAGCTTGCCACTTCTTTTCCTCACCCCTTCCAGTAACTAACTCTATCCTCTTCCCTCAATCCTGCATGTGCCCTTTTTTTCTTTCTCCTCCCCACTTCCTTCCAGCATCTGCTCCCCCTTTCCCTCACACTTCCATTCAGCAGCTGTCCTTCCTCTCCCCCACACTTCCATTCAGTGTCTGTTTCCCTCTCTCTACCCCTTCCATCTACTGTTCACCCTCTATCTCGCCCCTTCCATTCACTGCCCTCTGTGCTCTTTCTATCCAGTGTGCACCCTCTCTCTCTCTCTCTCTCTTCCATATGGCATCTTCCCTCTTTCTATGCTCCTTCCATAAACTATCTATCCCGTGCCCCTTCTCTCCTTTGTACATGATTGATTTCAACTCTGTCACCTCTCCGTTTTTCTCTCTCTGTCACCACCCCCCTCCCCTATGCTCTGGCATCTCTCTCTTCTCCTTTCTTTCCTTCCCACCTCACGGTCTGGCATCATCCCTTCCCTGATTCCCGGCATCTCTCTCCTTTCCTTTTCTTCCATCTCTCCCTCCCCCTCCATGCTCTGACATCTCCTCCTTCCTTTCCCCCTTCCGTTTCCCTTGATCTGGCATACCTTCCTCCTTCCCTCCATGCCCTGGCGTCTCTTCTTCCCTCCAAGCCCTGGCATCTCCTTTTATTCCCTCCAGTTGGGTAGAGCAACACTCTCCCCCTCTGCTCCCTTTCCTCCTTCTGTCACCCAAAACCTGGTGTCCTGAACTTCTTCGGGCAGCAGCAGCATTCACAATTCACTGCTGTTGCCGGCTTCAGGCCTTCCTCTCTGTCGGGTCCTGTCTTCATGAAAACCGGAAGCCGGCAACAGCAGCGAATTGTAAACGCTGCTGCTGCCCGAAGAAGATAATGGCACCAGGCCTTGGAGCACCCGAGGCAGACGGCTTCTCTCCCCTCCCAGTCGAACCCCTGCTGACCCTCCTATCTCTCCTCCCCCCCCCCGCCAAGTGAACCTAGCCCACCCTCCCAGCGAGAGCAGCAAACCTCCCTACAGTAGCGTCGGCTGCTTCGCGGCTTTCTCCTGCCGGTGCAGCGTCGCTGATGACATCATCAGTGACACGGCAGAGGGAGGAGAAAGCCGCGATGCAGCCAATGCTACTGTAGGGCGGTTTGTTGCTCTCGCTGGGAGGGTGGGAGCGCGATAGGGACCGGGCTGGCTGTGCACCCCCCCCTAAAGCTGCACCAGGGGCAGACCTCCCCCCCTTGGAACGCCACTGGTTTCAACACAACACAAATTTTGCTTAGGAATTATATTAAAAATCTATATGGCATAGGGGTAGGCAACCTTGATTCTTGAGAGTGTGGCACAGTGGTTAAAGCTACAGCCTCAGCACCCTGAGGTTGTGGGTTCAAACCCACACTGCACCTTGTGACTCTGGGCAAATCACCTAACCCCTCATTGCCCCAGGTACATTAGATATGAAAGCCCACTTGGACAGACAAGGAAAAATGCATGAGTACCTGAATAAATTCATGTAAACTGTTCTGAGCTCACTTGGGAGAACGGTATAGAAAATTGAATAAATAAATAAATAAAAGTCGGGTTTTCAGGATTCCTCCAATTAATATGCATGAGATCTATTTGCATGCACTGCTCCCATGGTATAAAAATACATCTTATACATATTCATTAGGGAAATCCTGATGCCCCATTGTATGCAAATAGATCTTATGCATATAAATTAGGAAGATACTTTAAACCTGGCTCAGTTACAGCCCTTGAGGGCCAAGGTTGCCCACCTCTGATTTAGCAGAAATCATATTTAATGTATTTTCCCCTTGAATACCCTGTGAAACTCCTTCCTCAAGTTTAGCATTATTCCTGTGATAGGTTTTCTACAACTGATTCTTCTTTGTATATACAGGTTCCACTGCCTTATCTTGTTTGTCATCTCTATTCATCTCCCTCCTCAATGTACCTGATAGACATCCAAATAATTTATTTATTTATTCAGTTTTGCATACCATTTTCCCAGGGGAGTTCAGAATTGTTTACATGAATTTATTCAGGCACTCAAACATTTTTTCCTGTTTGTCCTGGCGGGCTCACAGTCTATCTAATGTACCTAGGGCAATATTCATTGGGGAAATCCTGATGCCTCTATTGTATGCAAATAGTTTTCACCTATATGATTTACCCATAATATCTGGTTAGCTTTCTCCTCATCTCCTCCTAGGCAGGGCAAGAGGATTAGGAGCCCAGAATGAACTTTTAGCCTTCAATAACCCCTGACTAATTTTCAATAATTAAACATTAAAATTATGGCTATTCCAGCATCAACCCTCTGAGCAATCCTATAAAATACATGCTGTAATGGACATATGCAACCATTCTGGGGTACTGTTTGAATTTTCCAGGGCACTCAGAAAAACAATTTTTGGTCATATAGGGGAATTGTATACTGCCTTTTTGTTGCTTTGGCATTTCAAAGCTGACATTCAAAGTGGTGGGTGCTGAAGAATTAAGTGACCTGCCCAGGGTCACAAGGGACAGCACTGGGTTATGATCTCACAATCTCGGAGTGCAGAGGCAGCAGCTTACCCAGTGAGCCACAGCTCTTCCTATATACAGTGGTATATAGCCAGAGCTAAGAGTATTCCAGAGCGGACCCTAAAGCTATATGGTTAGTGATGATATTTTGCATTCCATGGTATTCTACAACAAAACAAGTACAATAAAAAAAATTATATAGATAATATAAAATATTTTGCCACTATATATGGGAGTAAGCAACCAGAACTAGTCCCAGTAGCACACAAATCCTCATGAACATATTTACACCAACTCTGAAAGCATACATTTTTATGTGTTCATATGTGCATACTTTGCAACTTTTCATCTCTTCCACCCAAACTACTATCCCTCAAACAAATATAACTATCTCCCAGTTGATAAGAGGATATATGTGTTATTCTGGGCAAAGAGCTCTTGTTTCTCAGAGAATGAGTCTAATCTCTGGAAGCTACAGTAGAGCCGCAGACTTGAGAACAGTGTGATATATAGAAGGTGTCATTAGGGACTCAGTAGAGAAGTTCCAACTCTGCTTTGGCAACCTCTGTGCTTCCTTGGAAAAGAAAGTTCACCTAGAAAAAGAGCATCATCTTGGAGTTGCAGAACAGTATTCCCCCAAAATTCATGGGGGCTACGTTCCAGGAACCCTGCGAATTTAGAAAAACCGCAAATACATTTTTTTAGGCAGGGGAGACAGGAGACGGCAGCTGGAGCGCTAACGAGTGAAGGAAATCACTCGCTGTATGCTCCGACCACCTCTTCCTGTACTACAGTCGGGCCTTACCAATCATGAGCTGCTTTGACACGCAGCTCCTTCACTCATTTGTGCTGTGGCTGCCTTCTCCTGCCTGGTCATTCGCGGTTGGAAAATACCGCAAATGACCGAGACCGCGATCCACCAACCGTGAATTTGCAGGGGAGCACTGTACTTAATTCCGTAGCCTAGACATGCTCTCCTGTTGATGTAGTATACTTTCACACCAAGGATGTGTCTCCAGGGGTGTGCACCCAAGAGGGAAGGGTTAGGATTTAATTTATTGATTTATTTAATTCAATTCATATCCTAAAAATTAACAAAATTTATTTAATCTACATTTAAAATCTACAATAACATGTAATACAAAGTGGAAAGTGCTACTAATAACAAAATCATAGGCTGAGGAAAGCTACAGGTTCTATCTAAAGCTTTAAAGTAGAGTCCATCAATCAATCTTCAAGGTTCTTAATGATGCTAAGGCCCAATTAAGCTCACTTATCTTGATGAGTCAATTAAAGTCCCAATATCTCCTTGAGTAGTAATCTGTAGGCTTGACCAGACCAGTTGTTCCTTATATTAATGATCCAATTAGAAATGCTTAATCAGTTCTGAGGTTCTCTCTTCTTAATTCTTAAAGTTTTCCAGTTTTAATTACTTATATTGTTCAATCAGCATAAGCCTCCAATCCAGACTGAGGACTAGTGGACATGAGGATTACTTGGCAACTTACCTGCCAGCCGTGAAGGCCTTGACATAATTTTGGATAGTGCTAGGAAGACGTAGATATCAAAATAGATGTGGGTAACAATGGTATAGAACAGGGGTGTCAAAGTCGGTCCTCGAGGGCCGGAATCCAGTCGGGTTTTCTGGATTTCCCCAATGAATATGCATTGAAAGCAGTACATGCAAATAGATCTCATGCAGATTCATTGGGGAAATCCTGAAAACCCGACTGGATTCCGGCCCTCGAGGACCGACTTTGACACCTGTGGTATAGAAAGTTGTGGTAGGGAGGTTCTAGATGCCAAATTTAGCTTCTAGAAAAACTGTTGAAATCCAGTATAACCATGGCAGCTATCTCAGAAATGCTTCATAGAAGTAGTTTGCCTGTTTACTTAAGGATGGTGAGTGGAGGGGGAGGGGGCAAAAGGTAAGTATGTCATATTAACAGTAGGACCAAGGGTCCAATTCAGCATTAATACTTGCAACACTTGAGGGGGGGGGTGTGAGGCAGAAAAGTGAGTGAGGAAGAAAGGGGAGAATTCTGGAAAGAGGACAACCTGATATTTAAAGATTTTATGCTTCTAACTTTGAGTTGTGCTCCTAAAGGTTAAAATTTATACTCAAAACTTTCACTAAACTCCTGAATTTAGCAGCATAGAAAGTAGGAGCCGATATTCAAAAGAGTTTAACTGGGCTGGAAGAGTATATTCAGCAGCACTTATGACCAACGCCTCTGACCACCATGTTACTGTCCAGGCATTGTTCAGGTGGTCTGGGGTGGAGTTGGGGCAGTCCCAAAAGTTACACGCGAGTGCTGAAAATTCTCAGCCCAGGCAAACAACTTCCTAAATTCTAAGCGTTATTTTTCCACCTGCTAACTGTGCACTAGTAGTTACAAAACAGTGTTTAGGAGCATATCCAGGTCATCTCAAAAATTAAGCTCCTAAGTCTGGCAGCAAATGGGAACACAAACAGGGGCATAATTAGGGAGCTTAAATTTATGAGCTCAGATGCTTTTGAATATCAGACAAATCAATTTTATTTTTTATATGTATTCTTTTCAGAACTATAGCAACTTTTCACTTGTCAACTATGAGAACCAGAATGCACCTGGAATTAACTACAGTGTTTGAATTCAATACATATATTCTCCTGATGACCTTGGGCAATTTGGCAAGCATAAAGGCCCTGATTCTATAAACTGCGCCTAGAGTAAGGTGTCCTTTGGACGTCCCGCCTAGACGTGCTTTGTAGAATCGCGCTTAAGAATGCTCAGCGTCACTTAGGCATCCCAAATGTTAGATGTACTTTACAGAATCACGTTGTTATGTGTTTGTTTTTTTAATGAAAGTTGGGCGACACTTAAGATGGCCATATAAAGTATTTAATGATTTTTTACTATTTTTCATTATTAAATGTAAAATAACACCATGCCATTTTTTTAAGGATTATTTGTAATATTTTATTTTCAGTGAAAGGTACTGAGTGGGATTTGAACTAGGTACTGAGTGGGATTGAGTGTAATTTTAACCAGTGTGCTACACAGGAAGCTAACAAGCTGCATAATAACTAGGTCCTATAGGCAATATAAACAAATTGATGTTTGAGTGTTGTTTGAGTTTTAGATAGATGTGAGTTCTCTGAATGGGACATAGGCAGGCTTTGGACGTTTCCAATGTGATCTTCCAAATACAATTCTGGGATTTTATTTTGTTATTCAGCCACCACATAAACAGGACACAATTGATACAAACATACTGCATGCCAAACCTACTAGTTTTCTGGCCAAACAGCCAAGTGATTTGCTAATTACAGCACATGAACAACACAGCTTCAGGTTTCTTGCTAAAAAAAAAAAATAAAAAATACCCTCCACTTTTTTTCTGACCAAAGTGTGCTGCAATCAGCTCATTCTTGAAAGCAAAGGAAAAACATGAAAAAATATAATTTGCATACATAAATAACTTCATTTCCCAAAGCTTAAAAATAGAAAAAACAGATACAGACCTTAATGTGGCTATGAGATCATCAGGGTGCACCTGCAAGGTACAATGCCACAATTAAAAAGATGTGCTGGGAGTTGAACTCGCAACCTGTGGAAAATCAGCATAGGATTTTAACATATTGAGCTACATCAGCTTCTGATCAGGTGGATCTGACTGCCCTGTCATATCATAGCTTACTGACCTGCTTATGTATCATCTGCTTAGGTATACTATCACAATCACCACAAAGAAAGCATTTGTAGCTCACCTGATTATGGCACCTTCTTCAACCTTGTCCATCCTTTCGAGCTCACAGGTTCAAATCCCACCCTCACCTCCACTAATTTTAAAAGCTTCCTATTTGCTCTCATAAGAGAGGATAGATGGTGAACGTTGCCATTTTTCATCAGCATTGTGCAGTTTGCAGGTACACCTCTTTAGATCATGCCATGGCTAGGATATCCTAAGCATTTATAACCTAGTATTGCAATGTGTTGCTGTTTGAGATTTAAAGTGTGTATTTTTTTTTAAAAAATGTTTATTCTGTAAACTGAAGTACTTGGGGGGATTAGAACTTACACAAGGTTTATGTGCCAACCTTCAGTCTAACCACTGTGCTATAGAATGAAGCAGGAACCAAAACGTTTTATTAAATGAAAATATGACACTGTGTACTGTTTATTAAATGAAAATATGACAACGTACTGTTATCCTTTAACATTCAACAATCGCATGCTCCAATATTTTTGGATCGTCTTTTAATACCGTATTCTCCATTTAGGGCACTCAGATCAACACAACAACATTTATTAACTATTCCTTCTCTAAAATAATAGGGACCAGGAGATCTACCATTTTCTCGGTCATAGCACCCCAGCTTTGGAACAATTTACCACTATACCTATGTAATGAACCTTCCTTAGATAAATTCAAGCACTCCCTAAAAAGCTTTCACCTGTATAAGGATGCATTTGAAACATAGACAGCATAACTTACTAATTACTAAATCCTTAGGCCTTAATCAATCCTACGAGTAGGTCGCTAAATTTAAATCCTTTTATTTATTTCTTCTACTTTTCCTTTTTTTTTTCTTATGTGTTCCCACCATATGTGTTCTTCCCTAAATGTTTCTTTTTTCCTTTAAAGATTGTAGCTCATCCCTCTTGCCTTTTGTACCAGTTTGTATTAGAACGTATATAATTTGTATACAATGTTTGTTTTGTCTTCCCCTTTTTTTAAAAAAAACTGTTATACGCATTGAAATATATGATATTGTGTAGATAACAAACCATAATAAACTTGAAACTTGAAACGATTTAGGCATCCTTAAACGTATATAGGAGCAGCGTCATCGAAGCACCGATCCAGAGCACCTGAAGCACACCCAAGCGGTTCGCAATGACGTAATTGCGTTTTTGCGTTGTGATGTCATAGATTCACTGATTTTTACAACACAGTTATTTCTGGAACCTTGGCTGCAAGGAGGCAGCCATGTTTTGGCACAAAAGACTCCAGGCTCCTTGTCAGCCTTTTCCTGCCCAGGGAGCATCATTATTTTATGCTCCCTGGCCGCCGCAGGACTTACCTCCAGTATAGGGAGCCCTGGCACCACCTCACCAGGAGGTTTAACAGGCAGGCCTCCTTTCCTAGGAATGTAAATATTTATAGTCAGGTTCTCACAAATAATAATGTAAAAAAAAATTATGTAAACCTGTATCAAATAGCTCAACACTTCCCGAAGGAGCAGTACTGGGATTTGAACTTACAAACTCAAATTCTTCAGCCCACTATCCCATTCACAAAATACACTTTAATCTCTGTTACACAAGCAACTTTAGGATCACTAGCATGTCATTTGTAATAGAAACATATTGAAATCAACTTCGCCAAAATAAAGTACAATATAAAAGTGCTTGTCTGCCTGCACTCATTACCCCCACCTCAGCCATTAAACCACATGTCCTTTCAAAAGCCAGCCTTATGATTACATATATGTACCTTCAATTTTTCTTTGCCATATATATGCATTAATCTGTATCACAGACTGTAGGTCTAGGGAGATTGTAGCACAGTGGTGAAAGCTGCACCCTGAAGTTGGGAGTAGAGAATGACACAGTGGCTGTTACATGCAGCTAGCCGTGGGTAACCCACTGAAATGGTGGGGGGAGGGGAAGTGCTCACTGCAGGCATGGGGACAAGGCTATCCACTGCCCTGTGGAGCGGTGAATGGCCTTGTCCCCGCAGTTAAGGGAGGGAACGTGTGCGGTCACCTCCCTCCTTCCTACTAGAGAATGACACGGGGAGCGATCCCCGCAGCGAACCGCTGCGTGGCTGCGGTTTGGCTGCGGGTTATGGTGACCTCATTAGCAAATCGCCGCAGACGCGGGGACAAATCCTTTCACCGACCGCAAAAACGGTGAATAGATTTGTCCCCGCAGGCCAATGTCCCCCCCTCTAGGAACCGCAATTTACCTGTATTTTCACCGTGCTCCTCATTTGTCAGATCAACCCTTCCTGCCAATAGAACCCGCCCCCCCCCCCCGACGATCGCCCTCACTGGTAGGAGGGTGCCCAACCCCTCCTGCCGGCACCCCCAACGGCCCCCTATATCGCCAATAGGAGGGTGCCCAACCCCTCCTGCCGGTCCCTCCCCCAACAAACCCCGCCATCCCGAAACACCACCCTTAGTCTTACTTTCCAAGTTGGACCGGACAGCTCCTCGCTCGTCTGGCCAGCAGGCCTGCCTCCGTCCAAATGAGGCGGGCCCGCCCCTCCCCTCCCCTGCCTAACCCACAGGATCCTAGGGCCTGATTGGCCCAAGCACCTAAGGCCCCTCCTATAGCGGGAGTGGCTTTAGGTGCCTAGACCAATCAGGCCCTAGGATCCTGTGGGTTGGGCAGGGTAGGGGCGGGCCCGCCTCATTTGGACGGAGGCAAGCCTGCTGGCCATACGTGTGAGGAGCCGTCCGGTCCAACTTGGAAAGTAAGACTAAGGGGGTTCCGGGGTGGGAGGGTTCGTTGGGGGGGGGTCCAGCAGGAGGGGTTGGGTACCCTCCTGCCGGCGATCTTAGGGGAGGCCATTGGGAGGACCGGCAGGAGGGGTTGGGTACCCTTCTGCTGCGATTGTCGGGAGGGCCGTTGGGGGGGTCTACAGGAGGGGTTGGGTGCCCTCCTGCCATGATCGCTGGGGGGAGGGGAGACTTGCAGCCGTAGCCGCGGTCACTATGCTAATCACGGCAGGGAGATCTTTGCCGCGATTAGGTACAGCGGCCGCGTCTACTTACCATATAGGCTAACATTGTAAGCATTTAAAGTACATGTCGTGTTTGTTTTTGCATTGCTAGCCCCAGGGGTGGTGGAAGATTAGTGATTGAAAAACTGTATGAAAAATAACTATTTTAAATTTAGTGATCAAAATGTGTCAGTTTTGAGAATTTATATTAATTAATTTTTTCTCTGCGTGTTTTGTTTTTGTATAGTTATTAACTAATATTTAACTAAGTTTTAAAGTTTTAAAGAATGTTTCCTTTATACGTAAATAAAGAAAAGTGAATGGGATTGCAGTGGCGGTGACGGGGCGGTGAATGGGGTGGCAGTGGCGGTGACGGGGCGGTGAAGAGGATGGTGAGACGGGGACGGGGCGGTGACGGGGATGGTGAGACGGGGACGGGGCGGTGACGGGGATGGTGAGACGGGGACGGGGCGGTGACGGGGACCAATTTTTTCACCGTGTCATTCTCTACTTCCTACCTTCCGGTTGCGTCAGAGGAGAAACTTCCGCCCACACACACGCGACTGCAGGCATGCTCGACCAACTTCAGCAAGTCACTTTACTAATGCGTCGCGAAGGTAAGGGAGAGGGAGGGAGATAGATTTGGTAGGTAGGAAGGAGGGAGGTGACTGCGCGCATTCCCTCCCTTAACTGCTGGAACTAAGGGAAAAATGGGGAAGGCAGAGTGGAGAGAAGACGATGAAGGGAAAAAATGAGGAAGGCAGAGTGGGCAGAAGACGCTGAAGGGAAACGCGGATGACAGAGTGGGGAGAATATGCTGAAGGGAAATGGGGATTGGGGAAGACAGAGTGGAGAGAAGGCGTTTAACCATCAACCAATCCCTATCCACATTTTTTGCCCTTTTCAAAGCACGCTTAATGATTTTATGAGGATATCCTCGCTGTTGAAACCACTTAGTCATTTCATTAAATTGAACTATGAATTCTGCTGGCTCACTACAAAGACATTTAACCTGTAAAAATTGTCCAACCGGAACACTATCCTTCAGTGCCTTAGGATGATAACTATGATAATGAAGGACAGTGTTCCGGTCAGTAGGTTACCATCCTAAGGCGCTGAAGGTCAGTGTTCCGGTTGGACAATTTTTATGGGTTAAACAACAGTGAGGATATCCTCATAAAATCATTAAGCATGCTTTGGAAAAGAGCAAAAAATGTGGATAGGGATTGGTTGATGGTTAAACGGCAGAAAATATTAATGATAAACGTGTGACATGTATTTTGCCATTTTCCAAGCAATCTCAGCAGGTTAGAAAAGTGATATGGCAGAATTGGCATGTATTACAGCTGCATCCTGGCTTACAGTACTTACCATGATTTGCCTTTATGAGGGGGGGGGGGAATTTACAAGAAATGTTGTCAATCAATAGTGTTACCCAAGGAGAGCATACTGGGGGAGGACATTTGAAATGTAATAATTGTGTATATTGCAAATTTGTTTTAGAAACTGATACTATTCAGATACGTAATAGTCAAAAGGTGTTTAGATTGAATGATAAAATTGATTGCAATACAAGCCAGGTCGTGTATGGGATCAGGTGCCCATGTCATAAATAGTATTTAGGACAAACCAAACGTAAAGTTAAATAGCGGATTGCTCAGCATTTAAGTAATCTTCATTTAATAAAGAATGATATGCCCCTAGTAGCTCATTGGAGTCAATATAAACATGAGGTAGATGTTCTTAAATTTGTGATATTGATGAAGGTTCAATTACATAGGAGTGGTATTATTTCTGAAATACTAAGAAAGAAAGAGCAATGTTTAATATATTCTTGGAATATGGTAGAGTCTATGGTTTAAACAAGGAAGTTGAGTGGCACCTGATCTAATGCAGTGACCTGTTAAAAGGAAACAGGAAGAGGAGGGATTTAACTGAAATTGGAATGTTGGTATATGAGATTGTTGGTGTGAACTTGGTTTGGATATTATCACCTACCAAGTAGCCTTCTGAAGTAAAGATATTATGAATACTCAGGTATGATAAGATAGATGATAACTGTTAAAATTAATAAGTATGTTCAGTGAATAGGGTTTATAATATTACTATGTATATTTGAAAATAGACGGAACCTCAGCTCTATTAGCTCCTGAAGACGCCCTGTGAGGTGAAACATGGGCTCGTGTTGAGCAAGTGATACTATTGAGCAAGTGATTTTATTGGACATAACCAGCTCAGATTGCGAGGAATTGCATCTTCATCTGCAATTTGGACAGTTTGTGGAGGTTTTCATACAGCAAGTATTGAACTGGATACAGAGGAATTTGAATAAGTTGTGAAACAATATGGACATATCTAGTATTCCTTTATTGAAAGATGAACAGTTAGCATATATTGTAGGGGGGTTCTCTGTGTTAGAATGTGTTGTATTTATATGTGAAAATTGATAAATTATTAAAAAGAATACAAAGATTAAAAATAGTATAAATATTTATACTATATTTATTGTAAAAATAGTTTCTCTTTAAATACAGGATATGTTGTCTAATCTTTTATTGATTAGCCAAACTATTGAATTGGTTTAATAAGTCCTAACTTTATTGATATTTTGGTAATGAATATGCATGAGGCAGATAAGCATATAATAGATGTGGCAGGCATGCAAATCTGCCTCTGGCATATTCATTAACTCTAACTCCACAGGGAAGCTGTTATACTCAAGACTAACAGTTTAACATTCAAATATTTTATTAAACTATTGGTTTACCACCTTGTTACAGAAAATACTTTCACAATCATTATAAAATTATTTAAATAACTATATGCATAAAATTACACAAGAGAGACCAAACATTCACACACTAAACACCATTCATTACATCCTCAAAACTGCAGTTGTCCTTATTCATCATATATCATTAGTTCCTTTTTCCAAAACTGCTAGATATATCAATGTGTTCATTAACTCCAGATCCTACATTGATCCTTAAACGATCATTAAATGTTCTACAAGCTCATAAAAGTTCTTCTATACATAATATGTAGTGTAGCCCAACACCAAGCTGTGTTTCGCTGTTACGCACTTTCAGAAGCTGTGTCTGTAAGGACCCCCAGTGTCATCTAAACATTCATACAAACGTATCACAAAAGAACTATAAACATCCATCATTTTAATATACCTTATGTTTAATCAATGCTTCCCTGTGGAGTTAAAGGTTAGTAATTGAAGCTATAGATGGATACTGGTATCCCATTTACTAATGAGGAGTTGGTGAATCAATGCATATTCATTAGGGATATCTTGAAAACCCAACTGGCTGGGGGTCCCTCAGGACAGGTTTAAGAACTACTGTTCTAGAATATTCATCAAACTTTTGTGACTAATCAAAGATATTCATAAACAATGGAAATGAATAATGCATCTGTAATCTATTAAATGAACTATTGATGAATAATCATGTACTTCTCTGAAATAAATTGTTTATGAAGCTAAATAGTATGAATATTTAAACAATCAGTACGTGTTATAGAATATCTCAAAATTAATGCAACAAGAAGCCTTATCCCTTAACCCATGAAAGCTCTTTCACTGGGATCACCCTTCTGAAATTTTTGCTCATGGCCATTTTTTCTTCTTCTTACAGTCTGTATATGAAACTTTTAAAGAGACATAACCCCTCCCCCCAAAAAACAAACAACCTTCAGCAAACCACTTATTAAATAAGCATTTATATTTTCAATAGAGGCTTCTTCAGATCTCACTTCTGCTCAGAAATCAGTGAAGACCAAAATGAAAAGTCTCATATTCCTATCATTACACATTTGTGGTTCAATTTTTTCATTCAGTTTCTCTAGTTTGTAAATTCAGTTTAAAAAAACCCTGAACTTATCTCGTGTGCTGGGTACCGTTTTATTCATTTTCTAGTTCGTCCCCCCAGAAGATCTCAGAACAGTTTGCTGACAGACATTGGACAGTACAATTAAACTAAACAATGCACATAGTTCAAGAGATATATGACAAACATCAATATACTTAGGAAAGAAATACAGGGCAAGAAGTGTAATTTTAGAACCATATAAGTAAGAATGTAAGTTGGATACTAAACAGGATTGTTTTCACTGCTTTGTGGAAGGACAACAGTTTGTCTATTGATCTAATGTGATGAGGCAGTTGATCCCATAGCTTTGGCACCATATGGGAGTATATTCGCTAAGAGTACATGCTAATTAGATTGTAAATATGGTCTCTGCAACAAAAATCACAGTAAAACAAAATTAAACTCATATTCATGATTCATATGATCAAGGTTCAAGTGATCAAATATCAATATTCTTATAGCCCTTCACTATTTTCAACTCATTCCATTTGACATTAACCATCAAAAAAGCCGACATTTTATGGTGTAAGCCATTGATGTCACATGCACACAAGCATCGATTATCCCATCAAAGTTTTTAAAACTCTCATCCAGTCTAGGAGCTGTTCAATGAAGATACTTCCACTATTTGATCTCTTTTAAGTTCACTTTTAAAGAGATACCAAAATTTGCCTGTTCATACGATCCTAACTAGATACTTTAAAGTCTCCTCCCTGAGAAAATTCTTGCTTGGGCATAGTTAATACATGACAATGTCTCCGTTGGCAAAGCCTGAAAATGCAAAGGTTAGGTATCTGCTAATGGTGAGCTTAAGGTGCATGGACAATGAACTATATAGAATAAAAATAATATGATTTTTCTAAACTTATCGTGGCAGGGAGAACCCTTACCGTGATAAGCTCAGCAGCCGCGTATGCTTACAATGTAGGCCAGCATTTTGCTGGTCTACATTGTACGCATCTACCGCGGGTATATGGAAGCACATAGGGCCGCCTAGGCTTGCCTAAAGCTACTTTATGCGCTAAGTCACGCCCACACCTAGCCTTAGGCGAGCTTAGGCATGCCGACACGCCTCCCTAGGGACCTGGAGGCCTGCCTCAGGAGGTTGGTTTTTTTAACGTGTGTCCCGCTTAGCTGGTTAGGCAGCAGTTGACCTCCTACAATCAGGATGCCGTTTATAGAATATGGCCCTGATTGTCTCCGCATGTTTGAAGTTTACCAGCTCCCACTCCCTCCATGATTCTCGGAGAAGGCGGGAGCCGCCAGGCCTTGGGCATGCACGGATGCTCAGGACCCCACACTCAGTCAGCATATGGAATACCTGTTGACCTTTTTAGAGACATACCAGTACCTATGTGATGTTCATACTACGGTAAATCATTGGTATATCCCATGCATTTAACTTAGAGTCCCTTTTACTAAAGTGCTGTAAGTCTTTAAGGTCTGGTATTCTTCCCTCATCTTTTCCCTGTGTGCTCACACTGTAAGTGCTAACTATTGGGGGTGTTCAAGGGGTATTTTTGCTTCCTGATGCGTATTTTTTTAAGGGGGTCTATTGCCATAATTATTATTGCAAAATATTTACTATAATGTGAGAATTAACCTTTTGATCCTGCCCCAATCTGCTGCTGATATTGCAAACAAATATGATAGGGATGCCTGCCATCATAAGGGGTCATTTCCAAAGTTGTTAAAAAAAATTGTGTTAAAACTTATGGCAAGGATGTCTAATCTTTGTAGACTGGCTCACCAGGATCACCCAAGTTGCAAATCTCGGTTTATATTCAAATATATACAATACTTTAAAAAAAATTTATCACACGAGCCCTTTACCACCCATTTTATAGGAAGTAATGGCTCATATGCTATTGCTATGCTAACCAGTTATCAAATGGTAATGTAGCTGCACTAACTAGAGCAGGAATATCCATTCTCTCCCCCACTGACAAGCCCCCTAAAAATATGGATATTCAGTTGAGGAGGGCTTTGATAGCTGGGATGGTTAAGATGGGCTAGAGTGAGTTTTGATAGAGGCTCCAGTAGATAAAACCTAAGCACACTACTGGGCAGGGATCTGGATTTCTGGGCCAGAAATATCTAAGAAAAAAGGACCATTTAAATCAGTGTATCGCAAACTGTGTGCCTCCTGAGATTTCAGTTGTGCTGTGACACACTGGCAAGGAGTAGAGTCATCTGCGCCGGCTGACTGCCTACATGACGTGCCTCTCGCAGCGAGAGGCACATCCTGTAGGCAGTCAGCTGGCGCGGATGATTCTCCTCCTCACCGGCATCTCTCCTCCTCTCCCCGTACCTCTCCTCCTTCTGGATCCTTCCAATGATGCGGGTTGCAGCCAGATGTGCAGATGTTGACGCAATGACATAAGGCATGCACATGATGTCATCGATTCGACGACCACACACTTCTGGGTAAATTCCAACCGGGGCACTGCATTTAGTGTGCCGCTGGCCAGAAAGTTTGCGAGACACTGATTTAAATTAAATGATTAATTTATGTATAATTGAGCAGACTGGATGGACCATTCAGGCCTTTATCTGCCATCATTTCATTAATTTACTATGTATGTATGTATTTTAGAATGTAGTTAGTACACACAGATTTGACAGTTATCAGGACTTTTAACAAAAATTATTTCAGACCTTATAGAACACAAATCTGAAAATTCTAAGCAGTTTACAATGAAAACATTTGCAATATAAATTTAAATACCTGAGTGAATCCCATAGTATACCCTTTTAAGCTGCATTACATTTATGTAAGCAATATTTTTGAAGGGCTATATGGTAAGATTTGCCTCTTTGTGGATGATACCAAAATCTGCAATTTGTGTGCACTAACTACATGCTAAAATACACCCCTGATGGTTTGGATAGCATGAGGAAGAACCTAGCAAAGTTTGAGGAATGGTCTGAAGTTTGGCAACTAAGATTTAATGCTAATGTGAACATACACCTGAGACACGGCCTGCGGCTGAAGAGACAAGAGAAGATAGAGAGAACAGCGATTGTTATGGGGGACTCCATTATCAGACAAGTCGACAGCCACATAGCGGGAGGAAGACAGGATCGGCTGGTGACCTACCTACCCGGAGCCAAGATAGAAGATATAGTGAGCCGCATTGACAGGATCATCGACACCATGGAAGAGGAAGATACGGCGGTGGTGATCCACGTGGGGACAAACAATGTGAGCAACAGGAACTACAGCAGAGAAGGACTGAAGTACCAGTTCAGGATGCCAGGAGGGAAGCTGAAGACCAGAACGCTGAGGGTAGTGCTCTCAGAGATCCTGATGGTACCCAGGGCCGATGAGAAGAGGCAGACGGAGCTGCAAACAGTTAACGCATGGATGAGGCGCTGGTCTGAGGAAGAAGTATTCCACTTTGTGCGCAACTGGATGATGTTCTGGGGGAAGAGCAAGCTATACAGGAAGGATGGACTCCACCTCAGCGGAGATGGAACAAGGCTACTTGCAAGCATCATCAAGAGAGAAATTGAGAAGTTTTTAAACTAGGAAGACGGGGAAAACTGACAGTCGACCAAGAGTCGATGGTTCGGGAAATGGTATACCCAGAGGATACCGTGCAGGAAGATAGCGGGGGAAGATTCACCGAATCATAGGCAAGACAGAAATCTTAAGAGATCGAAAGGGACACAAGAGATAAGGAAATACAATAAAGTAACAGACCGCAAACTCAAGTGTATATATACGAACGCAAGGAGCCTAAGGAATAAGATGAGGAAATTGGAAGATATGGCACAAAAAGATAACCTTGACATCATCGGCATCACAGAAACATGGTGGAATGAGGAAACATCTGGGACACTGTACTACCAGGATACAAGCTATACCGCAGAGACAGAGTAGGTCAAAAGATGGGGGTATTGCCCTATACATCAAAGAGGGAATTGAGTCTACCAGACAGAACACGCTGGAAATGAAAAATAAGGTAGAGTCTCTATGGGCCAAAATTCCAGGAATAAATGGAACAGAAATGAAGACAGCATCTACTACCGACCCCTAGGGCAGTCCAAAGAAACTGATGGAGAAATGACGGATAAGATTAAACGCAACTGCAAGGGAGGCAACACAGTTATCATGGGTGACTTCAATTATCCAGGGATAAACTGGAACCTAGGCACCTCCAGCTGCAGTAGGGAGACCAAGTTCCTGGATGTTGTAGGCGATTGCTTCCTGGACCAAATCGTCAAGGAAAATACAAGAGGAAATGCAATTCTGGACTTAATGCTAAATGGACTACGAGGACCGGCACAAAGCGTAGAAGTAGAAGGGACACTAGGAAGCAGTGATCACAATATGATCCAGAACGACGGTCATGGCACTGAACTTCGAAAAGGAAATTATGAAGCGATGAGACCCATGGTGGGAAAGAAGATTAAAAAGAGGATAAGCACTGTAAAATCACTAGAGCAAGCATGGTCCCTTTTAAATGACACAGACAGCGAAGTGCAAAATCTATATATACCACGTATCAACAAGGGTTCCAAGAGGAAAAAGAAAAAGGAACCGGCGTGGCTTACTGTAGCGGTGAAGGAAGCGATTAGAGACAAGAAGACTTCGTGTAAGGAATGGAAAAGGTCAAGAACGGACGAAAACTGGAAAAAGCACAAATGACATCAAAGCAGGTGCCATAAAGCGGTAAGAGGGGCCAAAAGAGACTACGAAGGAAAAATAGTTAAGGAGGCAAAAAACTTCAAGCCATTTTTTCAATATATTAAGGGGAAACAACCCACGAAGGAAGCGGTGGGGCCGTTGGATGACTATGAAATAAAAGGAGTGCTAAAGGAGGACAAAGCCATCACCGACAAACTAAACACATTTTTTGCATCTGTATTTACCGAAGAGGATATACTCAACATACCGGAATCCAACAGGCTATACGCAGGAAACGAAGATTGGAAAATGAAAGGGTTGACAGTCAGTCTAGTAGAGGTATACAGACATATTGATAGGTTTAAAATTGATAAATCCTCAGGACCGGATGGCATCCATCTGAGGGTAATCAAGGAACTGAAAGGGGCTATAGCTGAATTGCTCCAACTAATAGCCAATCTGTCGATCAAATCGTAAAGGATTCCGGAAGACTGGAAAGTGGCAAATGTTACTACGATCTTCATGAAAGGTTTGAGGGGAGAACCGGGAAACTACAGACCGGTGAGTCTGACCTCGGTACCAGGAAAGGTAGTAGAGGCACTGATAAAGGATTGAATCATTGATCACCTAGATGGACACAATCTAATGAGGACCAGCCAGCGCGGCTTCAGCAAAGGAAGATCTTGTTTGACGAACTTACTGCACTTCTTTGAGGTTGTAAACAGGCAGATAGACAAGGGTGACCTGGTCGACATTGTATATCTGCATTTTCAGAAGGCATTCGACAAGGTCCCATTTGAACGGCTACTTCAAAAAATTGCGAGCCATGGGATCGAGAGTGAAATACTCACGTGGATTAAAATCTGGTTTGCCAGCGCCATTTTTTATGTGCAGACGAACACTAAGTCGCACTGTGAGTATGTCTATTTCTTCATTTAGTTTAGGTTCTTGTATCTTGTTATTGCATTTTTTCATTAATGATTTTTTGTTTTGTTTTTTTTGTAGTTTTCAATGACATGACCCCTGAAGAAGCCATTGTGTGTGGTGAAACGGGTCCCGTAGGGCGTTCAGCCATGCATTACTACCTTTGCTAACTACAAATCAGCTTTCACAAGATAAGTGCAAAGAATTTTTTGATATACATTTTAAACATTTATTACATTTAGCACTTTATAAAAGCTTGTAGAAAGTTTGCAGTTTCTGCATTGTTCAATACCGGCTCAATGAAAGATACCATTTACCTGTCAGAGTGGTTTTAAAACACAGCTGTGTTCTACCATCACAGGTCTCTGAGAGCGGTATTACAATAAGAACAAGAATTTTGTTTGAGTTGGTCTTCTATTTTGGATAGTTGATAATTGGATATCACCCAGGACCCAAAATAGCTTGAATTCTTTTGTCTTTACCTAAAACAAGGCTGTTTTCTATGACGTGTGAATTGGATACATGTTGTTGCTATTTTATTCATTAAAAGTTTATATATTCAACGGATTTTCCTTCTCTGAATTGCCGTTAGGCAACAATGAAAATAACAAACAGTAAATTTGGCTATGGGAAGCCCTTAGGTAGATTTACTTGCAAAGGTTTTGCTGGTTTCATTTGCAATTTGGTAGACCAAAAAGAAGGATTTGTAAGCGATATTTTTGCTAATATTTTCTCACAATATCTGAAATAAGTCTTTTGGAGGAATCAGGGAGACAGCAGGAGAAAAGGAGCACCTGTTCTATATTTATGATGCCACCCAAAGGAGCCCCTTCTGTGCATATTGGTGACAGTTTTTTCATCCTTAGTAAGAAATAATGAATGGAGAGAGAAGAAAAAGAATTGTACATGTCATACATTATAAATGAACCCAGTCTCTGTTAGGTGCAAAATAGAAACACTCTACCACAGCTTTGAAACTGAAACATTTTTCTCCTACAAAACCAAACACTTAGGAGTTGATAAAAAGTTCACAAGTAAATTTAAAAAGCCAATATTACCAGTAAAGAACTAATTATTCTATATACTCAATAATAAGCCAAGATTTTGGGGCCCAAAAATAGGAGTCTTAGCTTATATTTGGGTCAGCGCCCACTCATCCTCCTCCTGGACCTGTTGCAATCCTCCACTGGGCCTGCTATAAGACCTGGTGGTCCCGTGGTGGGCCGGGACAGGAGTGATCCCTCTTGCCTCCTATACCCATATACTAAGAAGTTTTATTTCCCTCCCACCTCCCTCGCATACCTTTTGAATTCCCTGGTGCTCTCACAGTGGACCGGGACAGGAGGGATCCCTCCCACCACCTGTCCCAACCAACTGCGACAATTTTTACCTCCCACCTCCCCCATATACCTTTCAATTCCCTGGAGGTCCAGTAGAAGGCCAAGCAGGTGCGATCTTCTGGCGCTCTTGTTCGGCGCAGAGCCAATAGCTGAATGACTGCTGCAAGTTCTCATGAGTCCCTCCCTACCTCCCCCTCCCCTCTGGCCCAATCACAGATCCAGCAGCCCCCTCCTGATCATGGGTCCAGCAGCCTCCCTCACTCACTCACTCCCAGTCATGGGTCCTGCAGCCCCAGCAAACCTAGACCCATGGTTACAAATGTAAAAAAACAAACAAACCAAAACTGCAAAACTGGAAGTTACATCGTAAGGAGGGACTTAACTGGAGGAATGCCCTGGAGCAGGCCTGCGATGCTACCTCTTTGGTCACTGAAGCTTCTAAGATGCTAGTAGGCCCAGGGTAGAAGGTGCAAAGGGATCAACTCGGTAGGGAATTTGCGGGAGGGGATTGCCATTTTTAAACCATGGGGTAGAGTTTGCTGGGGTTGCAGGATACTCAGTCAAGAGAGAAGGAGGAGGGCTGCTAAACTCATGATCATGGAGGAATGCTACTGCACCTATGAAGGGAGATGGGGTTGCTTGGACTGCTGGACCCATGAGGGGTGCTGAGTGGCTAGTTCCAGAGCTGGAGTTGAAGGGAAGGGAGACAGGCGCTGGATCTGGTCTGGAGTGTGGGGAGAAGGGAAAGAGATATTGAACTCATATGGTGGGGGCACTGGACCTGGTGGGGGAGAGGTGCCAGACCAATATGAAGGGGGCTAGAGGGAAGTAAAAGAGGTGCAACTTGCAGGAAGGAGAGAATAGGGAAGGGAAAGAAAAAAGCTGAACCAAGCGGATGAGAGAAGAGTGAGTGAAATATTGAACATAGCAGAGGGAGGGAGGAAAGAGAGGATAAGAGACACATTAGTTTAAAGGAGTAAGAGAGGGAAGAAGCTCAACACAGGGAGATATACAAAAAGAGGGGAGATGGTGGGCATGGATGGGAGCATAGGCAGAGGGACAAAATGGAGAATGCTGCATGGGGTTGGTATATGGATACAGATGGGTAATGCCAGACATGGGAGGGTTTATGGACACAGAGAGAAGATGGCTAGACATGGGGGAGAATAAGAACGCAGAAGGAAGATGCTGGACTTGGGGAACAATACATACACAGAGATAGAAGATGGATGGTGAGCATGGTAAAAGAATAAATATCAAATGGTCATGAGATCCTGGCAAGTGAGTTATGAGAAGACAAAATAAAACAGATACCAGAGCCTAAGACCAACATGATTTAAAGAATAAAATGACGAGACAACAAAAGGTAGAAAACAATAATTTTATTTTCTATTTTGTGATTAGAATATATCAGATTTAAAATATGTATCCTGCTAGAGCTGGTGTTAGATATAACTGGGGACCGCAAAGCCCAGGCCATGCTTCTTTAGCTTCTAGTTGGCTTAGGGCTATCTCTGATCAGGGGGCAGTTGCCCTAGTTGCACTCCCCTAACACTATTCCTGCCATGTGAGACTGAAGTTTTCTGTTAGCTTGATTTTTCTATGTAGCATTCTGTAATAATTTGGCTTGTTCAGTTTTCTTGATAGTGGAGGGTATATTTGTGAGGGGACAGGGCCGCCATCAGAAATTTCTAGGCCCCTTACTGAGCAATCCTATTGGGCCCCCCCCATGCACCCCTTCCCCCCCCGAACCCCTCTTCTTCCATGGGCCGAATACACATATACTTTTCTCTGTCGCCGCATTCTTTGACTAAAAGATTTGTAAGCCTGCAACCACATCAAGGTAGACTCTTTCAGCAGGGCCCTAACCTAACCTAAACTAAACTAATCTATACCTATCTATTCTAAACTAACATATGTCTAATACTGAACTAATAACAAACTAACAAACATCTGCATAATAAATAACTAATAAATAATAGTGCTAGTAGCTATAATTCACTTTTGAATGTAAAATCTCAGTTAAGGATTTCTTTTGACCTTTGTAGGCCAGAAGTAGATCACAATTGCACAATATTTTTTGTAACAAGTATTAAATGTGTTTTTATAAATACTGTAAGCTTAATAAATATATCAGAAAAAACTACACATCTGAGCGCATATCTAAACATACACATCTGTATGATCCCATCCTCCTCAGCTTGCCTATAGCTGCATCATGCATGTTAAAAATGTACGATATGTTGATATGTGCACCTTCCTTCCTTCCCATCCATCCTCCTCAGCCTATCCTTACACATCCACAGCTGCATGTTAATAAAGATGTATATGTTATGATGATAAATAAGTGCATATGAGCACATCATTAACATGCAGCTATGGATGAATATATAATGATGTTATGAGTGTGCACCTCTTCCTTCCCATCCTCCTCAGCATGTCACATACAGCATGTTACATTGCACAGACTTTGTGTAATGTAACATGGTGTATGTGACATGCTAAGGAGGATGGAAAGGAAGAGGTGCACACTCATAACATCATTATATATTCATGAATCAATCTGATAATCATCACCACCAGGCTGTGTGTGTTATGGGATGGAGGAAGAAAGGTGCATGGGATGGAGGAAGAAAGGTGCATGTTTAAATTGCGTGGGGACAGAAATCACACCCGTCCCCGTGAGGAATTCCTCCGTCCCCACCCGTCCCCGCGAGAAATCCTCTCCGTCCCGGCCCGGCCCTATAAACTACAGAAATAGTTATTTCATTTAATTATGCTACTGAATTAAAGGCTCTGGTAGAAACCCATTTAAAAATAAGCAAAAAAACTTTATTAATTTGGAAATATTAATTGGGAAGAATACATACTTTGTAAACGGGTTTCAACCAGAGCCTCTAATGTTTATAAATTTTTATCAACTAATATACTACTTTATCTTGAAGCAAAAAAAAAAAAAAAAGAATTTTTTTCCTACCTTTATTGCCTGGTTTCTGCTTTCCTCATGTTCTCATTTAATTCCTTCCATCCACTGTCTCTCTTCTTTCTGCGTCTTCCATTTGCTCTGTTACTGTGCCTCTCCCTTTCTCCCCGCTCCCAAATTGGTCTGGCACCCATCTTCTTCCCTCTGCTCCCCCCATAGTCTTGCATCTCTGTCTTCTTCCCTGCCAATGTCTTCTCCCCACTCTCTCTTCCCCATTTCATTTCAGCGTCCTTCCCCCCCATCTTTCCCATGTCCTGTCAGCATCTTTCTCCCCCCTCTGTCTTCCACATTTGCTTTCAGTGTCCTTCTCCCCCCTCTGTCTTCCCCATGTGCTTTCAGGGTCCTTCTCCACCCCTTTGTCTTCCCCATGCCCTTTCAGCATCCTTCTCCCCCCATCTTCCCATGTCCTTTCAGGGTCCTTCTCCCCCCTCTGTCTTCCCCATGTGCTTTCAGCATCCTTCTCCCCCCCCCTGTCTTCCCCATGTCCTTTCAGTGTCCTTCTCCACCCCTTTGTCTTCCCCAGTGCTTTCAGCGGCCTTCTCCCCCCTCAGTTTTACCCATTTCCCTTAAGCGTCTTTTCTTCTCCACTCCACCTTTCCTCCCTTTCTCCCTCCCTGCCCCTTACCTTTGTGGCGCTTCCCTACCCGACAGACAGCAGAACAGGCCCGGTCCGACAAACCTCCCTGCCCTGTAGCAGCGAATCTAAATTACCTTCTTACAGCAGCTGGAGTATTGAAGTTGCTGTAAGAAGGTAATTTAGATTCGCTGCTACAGGGCAGGGAGGTTTGTCGGCCGGGCCTGTTGTCGGTCGGTCGGGGGAAGCGCCACAAGGCTAAGGGGACCTAACCGGCTGTGCACACTCCCCCCCATGACTGCACCGGGGCAGACCGCCCCCCCCTTCGGTACACGACTGCCTTTTCCCTACCTGCCCTGCTGCAAGCAGCCGACTGGAAGTCTTCCCGATGTCAGCGCTGACGTCGGAGCAAGGGAGGGCTTTGCTTAAGCCCTCTCTCCGACATCAGCGCTGACATCGGGAAGACTTCCATTCAGCTGTGTGCTGCGGCAGGGCAGGTAAGGAGAAAGAGAGGAGACTATGCTTGAGACCCTGGGGGAGCCCGGGCCCCCTGTCAGCTCCGGGCCCCTGAATGCAGGACTGGTAGTACTGCCCTGATGGCGGCCCTGTGAGGGGAAGAGGGTTGGGGAGACGGGTTTTGTTGATTCTTGCTCTATATTATTTGTGATTTATAAAATGACAATTGTACAGAATATTGTTTCTTTATAAACTTTAATAAAATAAGTTCAATATAAAATCAAAACTATTCAAGGCTTGGGCAGATGGGATCAGACGGTTTGCAGGGATGGGGACCAAGCTCACACAGATGGGGTAGGTCAGGGACTGAGCTCGTGTGGATGGAGCTCACAGGGACAAATTTTTTCCCATATTCTTCTCTAGTGCATTGTTCTCCAGGCTTCAGGAAGCAGGGATACCGTTTTGTTCTCTATTTTCACTTAGCAAACAATGTGCTCTCTTTCTCACATCTAAGACAGTTGATGGAGATCCAGGAAGAACTAATCTGATCTGGATGCCTGGTATCCCAATGCCCTAGGGCACATTGCTCAGGCTGGCAATGAAGAACCCCAGCCAAGTATTGTCTGATTTTCTGTCTGGGAGAAGAGAATTCATGAGATGAGAAGGGCTCTACAGACACACAATCAGAAATGAAGTCACAGGACTAGTGTTCGCTCCATTGTTTAGTGTTGTGGGATTAACTGTCTGAAGGTTGAAGTGTCTGTGATTAACTGTCGCAGGACTAAGTGTCGCAGGATTAACTATGGGGTTCATAATAAAAAAAAAAACATCTAAAAAGTGTCCTAAATGGCTACTTGGACGATCAAAAAGCTTAAGGCCCCATCCAAAGGAAGAGTCTAAGGCTCCCAGGCCTATTTTGATTGGCCCAGGCACCTGAGGCCGCACCTGTGGGCGGGGTTTCTGCCACCTGGGCCAATCCGGCTCCATTCTGGACCCGGCTGGCCTGCCGGATGGGCGGGCTTGGCACCCATCCGTCTGGCCAACATTAAAGGTATGGGGAAGGGGTGAGGGTGGGGGGTTCAGCCGGGGAGGTCACGTCGAGGGCAGGAGGGCCTGGGATCCCTCCTGCCCGTATTGTAGTGGGGGTAGGGGGTCACCAGGGCCAGGAGGGCTTGGGCTCCCTCCTGGCCCAATAAAGTCGGGGAGGGGGGGGTCGCCGGGGCCAGGAGAGCTTGGGCTCTCTCCTGGCCCGTTCGTGTCGGAGGGGGGGTTGCCGGGGCCAGGAGGGCTTGGGCTCCCTCCTGGCTATATCGAGTCGGGGGGGCATGATCACCAGGGCAAGAGGGCTTGGGCTCCCTCTTGCCCCGATGCCGTCGGGGGGGGGGGGTCGCAGTTCGACAGGGCAAGAGGGCTTGGGTTCCCTCTTGCTCCAGTGCCATCAGGGGGGGGTCACAGTTCGACGGGGCAAGAGGGCTTGGGTTCCCTCTTGCCCCAATGTCATTGAGGGGGTCGCGGTTCGACGGAGCAGGAGGGCTTGGGCACCTTCCTGCCTGGATCATTGTTGGGGGGGGGTTCTGTAACCGGTGTTGTTTTTGACAGACACCAGTTACAGAATTCAGTTTTTAGGTGAAGGACTGGCTCCTCCTTCGCCTAAAAGCTCTTGTATTGGACGTTTGGGGCTTAGTCATTTTTTGGTTCATTATGGGCAAAAAGTGTAGACGTCGTGGGGGGTTTACTTGTAGACATAGTGGTGATCTGGGTGTTTAGTAGAGGCAGGCCATAATCAAAACAAGGATGTTTGTTTTGGTTATGGACATTTTCCCTGCTTCTGCTTTGAACATTTAAGGACTTAGGCCAAAAGGGGACTTAGACGGTTTTTTTGATTATGCCCCTCCACATGAATACTCCATGAATCAATGAAAGATTTATGAGTGGGTAAAAATATTTAAAGCGGGAAGAACAGGTGTAACTAATGAAGGTCATTCTGGTTACCCATCATCATTGCACACACAAGAGCACATTGACATGGTGGATGCCTTGATTAGAGAAGACTAATAGATAAGTGTCTCAGTTGGCTGCAAATCTGGATCTGCATTTGCCATAATGCATGATGACTTGGGATATAGGAAAGTCTATGTACAATTGGTTCCCAAACAGCTTACTGATCTGCACAAGCAATAGAATGTAGAAGTTGCAACCCATTTCCTGAGACAGTATGAAGAAGATCTGAGTATTCTGGAGAGAATTGTCACTGGTGACGAGACATGGGTGCATCACTGTGACCTGGAGAGCAAAACACAAAGCATGATGAAGTAAAGGAAGTGGTGCCCATCTGGCTTCTGAAGCAGCTAAAAAAAACCTTCTTCTCTGCAGTAATGCAGTAGCCAGTAGAATAATACAACAAATGTTGTCTTGCATGGGGACTATGTGGAAAAGCGATATGTTCAATTGCTAATAGTTTCAAGAAAGTCATTAAATTTATTTTGCCTTTACTTTTTGATTTACCCTCATATATTCTTCAAAAGTTATTGATAGTCTCCTTTCTCACTCTTCATCAAACTTTTTCATAGAATCTCAGCACAAATTCAAAACCAGACTTCATTCATAGGTACTAAATATCAATTTTACCAGTACCCATGCATTCAGCAATCAAAAACCATCATTTACACTTGCTCAGAGGCAGCCACACTCAAACACATGTACTTGGAACAGTGATTTCCATTGATCTCCCCAAGCCTCATTTCTCAATTCATATGAATACTCATTTAGAGGTTTCATGCAGGGCAGGATTAATTTGTCGAGGGCCCCTAGGCACACAAATACACTGGTCCCCCTGCTCTGCCCTACCCTTCCATGCCCTGTACCCATGCCCCACCCCCTTTTAAACTTCTTTATTTCTACTTTCTTTTCTTTTAAAATTCAAAACAAACAACAAAGATTACCATACCAGTGCCAGTGTACAGTTTTTCTTCTATGCAACCTCCAGACATCTCTGAAAATATTTTCCCTTCCTTCCTAGATGAAGAGATCTTCAGCTGGCAGGGCTTTGGGAAGCCCACCAATTAAAATTTTGCATATGGGTAGGAGGCATGGGGCATGGCAGGAAGAAAATTTAGTGCCTGTCATTTTATTGGACTAATACATTTCTTACTTAGCTTTCAGAGATTAAAACCTCTTTCTTCAGGTCAGTAAACTATACTGCTGTTATAGTATCACCGTCCTGACCTGAGGAAAGGAATTATGGTCTCTGAATTGGTAAAAAATGTATTAAAATTAGTCCAATAAACAGAATCACCTTATTTCCATTTTCTATTAATAAACGATTATCAACACAACTACAATAATACTTTATCCTAAAGCAAAAAGAAATAAATAAAACAAATAGAAATTTTTTTCTACCTTTGTGGTCTGGTTTCTGCTTTCTTCATCTTCTCATCATTCTCTTCTTTCCATCCACTACCTGCCCTCTCGCTGTCTCTTCCATATGGCATCTGCTCTCTTTCTATGCCTCTTCCATAAATTGTCTGCCTCTCCCTTCCATCTCTTACTCCCCCCCCTATTGGTGTGGCATCCATCTTCTTCCCTTCCCTCCTCCAATGGTCTGGCATCTCTCTCCTCTCCTTCCCTTCCCTCTCTTACATCCCCATGGTCTGGGATTTCAGTCTATCCTCTCCCTTCCTCCCACTTCCATCAGCATCTGCCCCCTTTCTCTCCCTCCACCACCCTTCCATACCACCCTGCCCCACCACCCTGGCCTCTTTCTCTCCCTCCACCACCCTTCTACGTCAGAGGGGACCTGCTGAAGAAAGAGAGTACTCAGGTCTTGTTTGTTTTTTCCTTTGGCAATGCGGGCCCCCTGGGAAAGATTGGCAGCACTACCCCCCACCCCGGGAGATCAACAACACTGCCCTCCCCCGGAATCGACAGCAATGAACCAGAATAAGTGACGTCAGAGGGGGTGGACTGGCAGTCGTGAGGAGTTACTGCAAGATCCCGCAATGATTGCGTCTACTGGCTTAGCTCAGGGAAGAAGTAAATGACGTCAGAGGGAGTGGACCAGCAGACGCAGTCATCCCAGGAGCTTGCATCAACTCCTCGCGTCTGCCGGTCCACCCCCTTCGACGTTACTTATTCTGGTTCGTTGCTGTTGATGTCAGGGGGAGGGCCCAGTGCTGCCGATCTTTCCTGGGGGACTCCATGTTGCCAAAGGAAAAAAAACACCTGAGTCCTCTGTTTCTTCAGTGGGCCCCCCTAACAACTTCAAGCCCTAGGCTTCAGTAGCAATGCTGCATTCCAGCACTCTAGTAAAACTACTCACACCAATTCATAACACTCACCATACTCCCCATAAGCTTAAAATATGCCATCCCACTCTTCATACAATAATCACTATCCCTTTAAAAGTTTTGAAGACTATCCAACCTAAGGTTTCCTCTGGCTCCCTTGTGCCTCTCTCATTCCCTTTAGGCTATCCTATATCACCGTTCCTGCCGTTTTTATTTATTTATTTATTTATTTTTTTCCACACACCAACCTCCCCTAAAATCAACTTTTACCTTTGGTCCTCATCTGCTCCTATTCCAGCAATGTCCTAGAGCCCAATCTCTGCAACTAGTTTCCACCTATTTATTATTATTTTTTTCCAATTCTTTATTCATTTTTTAAAAACTTACAATAAGTGTAACAGCATTTATAACATTTTAAACTCAAATACAACACTTAATATTCTGTTAAAATCCATATCAGAATTTATCCCCCTTCCCCCCCTAATCAATAACATTCTTTAAATTCAAGAAAACCTATCATAAACCCCATTCCTATATACCTTATTTAATATTCAAATCAAAAAACCCTTTCCCCCCTCCCTCATCCTGGATGTGCATTTTTAAGGGGAAAAATAATACTCAATCATTACAATAGTTTGTTAATGGTTCCCAAATCTCCTGGAAATTTTCTAAAATTCCCCTGCTGTTTGGCTATTGTCCATTCCATTTTATAAATGTGACAAAGAGTTCCACCAGAAACTGTAATTAAGTCTCTTCCAGTTTTTCCAATTACTCGTAATCTGTTGTATGGAAACCCCTGTCATAATAAGTAGAAGCCTGTTATTCTTAGATGATATTTGGCTCTTAGCCCTCATTGACATGCCAAACAGCACAGTATCATACGATAATACCACTGGATTTTCCAACATACAATTTATTTGACCCCATATTGATTTCCAAAAAGCAAGAATCAATGGACAATAGAATAACAAATGATCTAATGTCCCAGCTTCGAGATGACAGTGCCAGCATCTATTTGACTTCATTTGAGGAATCCTGAAACCATTCCACATTTGCTGGATTTGATAGAGAAATTTGGGAAATTTTCAGGATACAAAATAAATTGGAGTAAATCAGAGATTATTCTACTAAATGTACATTGTACAAAAGGATTATTTGATTCATTTCCCTTTGTTTGGAAGGAAGAAGGTATAAAATATCCAGGTATTTGGATAAAAAATACGCTGGAAGAGACAATGAAAGTAAATGAAAAATCTTTATTGCAGAAGATCACAGAAATGTGTGAGCATTGGAATCCATTACATCTGTCTTGGTGGGGAAGAGTTCAAACTATTAAAATGATGATTTTGCCTATGGTTTGTTACCAAATGGGTATGTTGCCAGGTTTTTTTTCTGGGGTCCTTTTATAAAAAATTAAATAGTATTCTTACAAAATTTATTTGGCTGAGTAAAATTGCAAGAATTGCTCTAGTATCTTTACAAAAGCCAATCACGGAGGGTGGGGTAAATTTTCCTAATTTTTATAAGTATCTTCAATCCTATATTATGCATCAAGGTATGTATTGGATCCTCCCAGAGCTCAAGGAAATGTTCCCAGATTGGTTGACATTGGAATGGCAACTCATGTTTCCTCTGAGATTAAGCCATGTTCTCAGTATCAAAATGCTTTCTGCACTAGTCACTTTTTCTACTGTAGAGTTTTTTATAATTAGGAAAGTATTTAAGCCAGCATTAGTCTTTTTTGCACAGTTTGTAGCACAAAGCATTAGTCACCTTAGTTAGGTCAACCATAGCATCAGTCACTTTAATAGGCCAGTCATAGCACCAGCCACATTAAAGTTTACATTCTTAACCAATGCATCAGTCACTTTAACTTGTGGATTGCGCTTGTCACTTTATTTATAGTTTTTATTCAAGTACTTTTTTATTAAATAAGATGTAGAGAGTTTTAGTTCTAATTATCACGTTGACATAATTAGTCAAATCATTACACAATATGAGTGAAGGTTTTTATGATCTATGAAAGATATCCACGCCACTATTCCACATTGGATGATATTATTATGATCCTAAGAGTGGCAACTCTAAGATCTTTTCCTTCACTTAATTAATAATTTTTATACTAATGATTTGACTTTATAATTGCTCTCTGGATTAACTTTTTTGTGGATCTTATGATTATTAATCTTTACTCTTTTTGAATTTCCTCTGAGATTAAGCCATGTTCTCAGTATCAAAATGCCTAGGTTATATAAAGAAAATAGAATATTAGTAGATACATGGAAAACCTTAAGATATGTTAATAACTTAACACCTATTTCAATACTTAAATCAACGTATCAGACCCTATGGCTAAACAAGATTCAAATTAGTGGATTTAAGGTCGTCTGGAAATATTGGATGAAGGCAGGTAGACGCACTTTAGATGATGTTATTTTTAATGGTAAGCTGCATGACTTTTCACAATTGCAACACAAATATGATCTTAATAAATCACAAAATTGTAAGTGGTTGCAATTGAAGCAGGCCATTCAGGTAGGGTTCCCTGAATGGAAAAATCTTAGTAATCAGTATAGTTTGCCGTTCTTGTGTCTTCAGGTGGATTTTCTGGGACGCCAGGCTGCTCAGTGGTACAAATTAATATCTGGATTTATGAATAAGAAACCAAAGACTGGTCTTCGGGACATTTGGAGCATTAAGATTAAGCATCAAATTACTGCGTCTCAATGGCCACAAATTTGGTCTTGGAGGATGAGATGTACAGTGTCTGCATCTATGAGACAAAATTGTTTTTTTCTGTTACATAGAGCATTTTGGGCCCCACTTCGTTTACAGAAATTAAATAGCTCTACGTTTCCACCAATTTATATTACATATTCATTAGGTAATATTTGAAATATTAATATGACTTTTTGCTAACTTAAAGGAAAATATCCAAATTATATTAAAAGGAAAACACTATTGTCAGCAAAGAAAACTCGCAAAATTAAGTAAAGAAGTCTTCAATCATATCTCGCTCATATGAGCAGTCAAGCATTCTTGCCAGAAGGAACAAGATGGATGTTTAATAATGAGTTTACTGAGGCATGTTCTAATGAAACATTGAAGCTGAGGGACTGAAACATTGTGATACACACCAGCCTCATAACTGCAAAATTGTAAATACTGCTCTACTATCAGATCAGTTAGCATAGAATGCCTGTTTACACCATTAGCTTAAAATTAAAGACTCATTAGGGAAAGAAATTTATTGCCAGGGAATGATTTTTTAACACCAACTGTAGTCCTATTTGGATAGAATCCGTGCTTCTGTAAATAATGCAATAAAAAACTTCCATAGATATTTTCAAACCCTAGACAATACAGAAAGTACCATATTTTTCACTCCATAAGATGCATTTTTTTTCCCCACAAAAAATTGGGTGGAAAAAGGGTGCATCCTTTGGAGCGAATACCCATATTCCCCCCCATTCCCCCCCGTTATCTTGAAGGACTGCTGCCCGTCCCTCACCAGACGCCGTCGCTACTGTTGGCCCAGACCTTCTTGACAACATCAGAATTGACATCGGGGGTAAGGCTTCTGGGCCAGCGGTGTGCAATCGCTGCACCCACCAGGCCCTTCCCAGCAATTCCTTCCATTTCGGGTGCCGCGCTGTTGTGTCAGGAATTCCCCCACACACACACACTTCTGCTGTTTCGTTGACGTGTCCTCACAACAGCAGCAGCGGGAGGTAATTAAATCCAGAGGGTGGGTGGGCAGACTTGGAGGGGGCAGAACAGGAGAGAGGCTGGAAGGCAGTGGGGAGAACAGGAGGGTGGGAGGAAGGGACAATTGTTGGGCCTGAGGAAGGAAAGAAAGAAATCACTAGACAATGGGGGGCAGGAAGAGGACAAAGGCTGAAAGGCATTGAGGGGGACATAGGAAGGAGGGAGAGAGGAAGGGACACTTGGGCCTGAGGAAGAAAAGAAAGAAAGAAATCATCAGACAATGGGGGTGGGGGGGTGGAGGAAGAGGACAAAGGCTGGAAGGCATTGAGGGGGACATAGGAGGGAGGGAGGGAGGAACGGACAATTGTTGGGCCTGAGGAAAGAAAGAAAGAAAAATCACCAGACAATAAAGGTAGGAAAAATGATTTTATTTTCAATTTAGTGATCAAAATGTGTCAGTTTTGAGAATTTATATCTGCTGTCTATATTTTGCACTATATTTGTCTATTTTTCTATAGTTGTTACTGAGGTGACATTGCATATTTTAATGTCGTCATCTGCCTTGATATCTATGCCCTGTCCATGCCCACCCTGTCCCAGCCTACCACTAGACCACCAAAGGGGGGACAGGGTACAGAGCCTGGCAAGGAGTGTGGGGGTTGGGTGCAGAGCCTGGCAGGGAGAATTTGGTTCAGAATGTTTTTTTTCATTTTCATACTCTGAATCTAGGGTGCGTCTTATGGTTAGGTGCGTCTTATAGAGCAAAAAATACGGTATTTATCAAGGAAATTATAATATACTGGAGCTAATTCATCTCTTTCTGAATCTACTTTGGTTCACACAGATATGAGACTTAGTGTAGGGCTTCTTTTACAAAGCTGTGGTAGCAGTTCCCCTGTAGCAAATGTACCAAAGTCCATTCAATTCCTAACGGCTTCGGTGTATTTGTTGTGGGGGAAATCACCATCGTGCCTTTGTAAAAGGAGTCCTTAGAAGTCTATATGCTGAGTTTGTTAAAAAGACTTGACTTCAAATCTCTTTTTTTAAGAAGAAATCTGATAACCCTACATACTGCCAAGCTGCAAGGTCTGGGTATGGGAAACTACTTCCTCTCAAGCATCTTCCTCTTCACGCTAGGATGACTTCTTTCCCTCTGTAAGGACCAAGTGAGCATAGGCTGAGTCCCCATGGACTCCTGGGCTCACCAGGTGCCTGTCTTCTGCTTCTGGAAATCCTCCTTGAGCCAAGCTCAACTTCTAAAATGCTGAGTCTCTTACTGCCGCTGAGGAACCCTTCCCTCATTTCTAGGCTTCTCTGGCCCTGGGGAACCCTTCTCCCTTTCCAGGCCTTAAACAGGGAGATTCTCTGCTCTATCTTCATTAGCACTTTTGGATCTCTCAAGCCTTCCTACCGCAACTTCCTTGGTAGGAGGTTATCTGGTTCCTTTCTAAAACATGATTAGAGCTTCACTCCATGTAGATGGGGCCAGGGGAACTCAGCCTGCTGGAATTACCAACTTTCACTCTGTTCTCCTCCAGCCTTTAACAAGACATAACCTTCTTTCTCTTAATCGCCTTTGGTGTTGCCCAATTCTATCTTGTTGATAGATTTGTTCTCATGACACATGAGAACAGTAGAAAATCTCATGCCCTATTTACGTTCTTTTGAGCTAAGGGCTGTAAAAGCAAGAAACATCATGGGCACTGTCTTTCCTACCAAGCAGCTTATTTTGACAAAGATTTTCGCCCATTACTGACCAGATCAACATCTTATAAACATTATATAAAACTTCTGAAGACTTATTTTCTCCAAATTTTTGGCTAGTTAATTCTTTGTATATTATATTATCTCTGTATTCCCTCAAAGCCTAATCTTTCGTTAACTGCATTGAACTAAGGGTTATGCGGTCTAGAAATTCATTATTATGTTATGCATGATGTTGATGGGCAGCCAGAACGATCTTTATCGGTTACACCTGTTCTTCCCGCTTTAAAACTTTTTACCCACTCATAAACCTTTTGTTGATTCATGGTGCTAAGGCCATACTGAGTCAATATCTGACAGTGAATTTTAGATTTCACCCCCTCTGCCCTCAAAAATCACATTACTGCACTGTTCGAGGTCGCTGGCTGATTGGCTGCTGCAAGTTCTCTCAAACAGAGCAGGAGGGCAGGAAAATTGCTCCTGCTCCATGCACCAGCTGGCTACCAGGGACCCGAAAGGTATGTGAGGTTGTCAATTTTAGCAGGCACTGAAGGCAGAAGGTATTCCTTCTGTCCCACCCACTGCAAGTCTGCCGAGGAGTCGGGTGTTACGCAGAGAAGATGGGGTAGAAGGTGAGAGGGTTTTTTAAAAAAAATATGGCTAGGACGAGAGATGGGGGTCCCTCATATCCTGGCCCACCACTGGCCCACTGGGTCCTGCGGCTGTCATGGTGGAGGCCTGCAAGGCATCGGGAGGGAGAGAGATGGTACAGGGTAGTGAGGGAGGGAGAGGGCAGGGTGCAGAGCCTGTCAGGGAGTGTGTGGGGCAGGGTGCAGAGCCTGGCAGGGAGGGAAGGGAAGGGAGGGGTACAGATCCTGGCTGGGCAGGGCACTTCAATATTAAGCCCCGTCTTAAATTCGAGTCAACAATTTTCCTCCTTTTTGGGGGAAAATGGGTCTTCACTTATATTTGGATCGACTTATATTCGAGTATATACAGTACTTCACCAGGCAGAGAGGGCAGAACATTGGCTAAATTTGGTTGCAAAGTCTTTCAAGACATTATGCTGGTTAACAGAATTTAAACTATAATTTCTACAAGACATTTTATTTCAAATCACTCATCCAAAAAATTTCATCTTTTGAACAATATATACCCTCAGAACATCTAAATTCCTATCAACACCTAACAAATGATCTTCTAGAGTCTAGAAAGTACATAGTGTATTCCACTTTTGATGCTTTTGGTATTGTCTCTCGCACCTCAGACATGGCTATGAATTTCAGACCTAGATGCCAACGTACAGGATCGACTATCCCTGCATAGGAGACAGTATCTTTGGAAATCACATAGAAGAGGCAACACAGATCAAAAGTCATACTGACTGCCTGACCACCTTATCATTCACCAAGTTGATCCAATCTGAAGCACCAAGGAGATATTCTAATACCTTTAGGTGCTCCACTTACTGTTCCACATGGAGATACAACTAGCCTTCTAAGTCTACTTGCTCATCAACTCAGAGACAACCCAGGCAACAATCTGTCCATTGTAACTTCCTGGGTAACTGTAATGTAATCTGACCTTGAACTGAATAGGCAAAGGCACAAAAGAAAACCTGATGAACATAACAAAGACAATAGAAGACTCAGCCACAGCCTCAATCTAGGCAACAAGTCTTTTTGACGCCTTCATAGAGAGCATGTAAGAATATCTGCCTACTGTCCTCGGATAACACTTGTTTCAGGTGAGTAACTATGCTATCTCTAATCATCATGGCCATATTATCTTTTAGATTTCTAAGTTCTAATTGCACTTATTTAACCTGCTCTATGCAATCCCTATTCACCACCTGAAGATTCTGGGATAAAATGTCTACTTTACCTAACAAAATAGTTCTTGTGAATATTTTACAACTGAAATATCCAGCCATTCTAGGACTGACCAAATGCTGTCCAGGGTTACCACTTTGGGAGCTGCTAACACACACGCTGCTCCTATGTTCACTTGATCCTCAGTTGATTTATCGGGTCTGGCTCCCTCTGCTTGGTGCTCTTGTTCAACGACTTTCATCTTGCATAACACCTCTGCTCTGCTGGACAAGGTGGATTGCCGAGAGCCGGCAGGAACAACAAAGTATCTGATCCACCCCAATAGCATGGAGGCTCCTTCCTCCACACTAGAAGCAGGAACATTTTTGCCAGAGAATTGCAGGGTTTTGACAGCATACTTGTCCAGTTTCTGCTGGATGGGTGAAGAGGCAACAGTCAGTGAAGTAAGTTCTTCCACAGGCAACTTCCTCCAAAGGCAAACACAGAAGACCTTCCTCTTCTTCTGTCTCTTTCTCTTGCATACAGGAAAGTTTTACATCGACCCCCACAAATCACCTTGAGAAACAGATTCCAGCCGTTATAGGAAGGACCTGCCAATGAGGTACAGAAAGTTGTCCAACAGACGGATCCAGCTCCGGAGACAACAGATCAGCTCCCCCCAAAGAAGCGCAGAGTGGTAGTCATTGGGGACTCCCTGCTGAGGGGCACCGAGGGACCAATTTGCAGACCGGATATGCAATCAAGAGAGGTTTGCTGTCTGCCAGGAGCCAGGATCCGAGATGTAATCACCTGCCTAGACAGACTCATCAAGCCCCAAGACTACTTCCCCATGCTTTTCATCCACGTCGGAACGAACGACACTGATAGGAACACCCCGGAGAACATACCTGAAGACTTTGGAGCCCTAGGTGAGAAGCTGAGGAGGATGGAAGTGCAGGTGGTCTTCTCCTCGATCCTCCCAGTGAGGGGTAAGGGAAGAGCCAGGGAGGATTGTATCCAGAGGACAAACAACTGACTGCACGGATGGTGCAAGGAGATGAACTTCGGATTCCTGAACCATGGAGAGACGCTGCAAGGCCTACAGGGACCAGACGGGCTCCACCTGACCAGAAGGGGAAAGAACGTCTTTGGATACTGACTAGCCCACCTGCTTCATAGGACTTTAAACTAGGTAAGTTAGGGGAGGGTACCCACTCACATATTGGCATAAATAACCAACCTGGCGAGGTAAGTTGCCAATCCATTTCTGAGTCTGAGGTAAGTACACACATTGCAAACAGTACTATAGGAGTCAAATTAACTCAAGCGGGCAAATCTCCACAAAGACATAGCAAACATAAGGTATGGAGGGCTATGTATGTTAATGCCCACAGTTTGGGCAATAAAATTCTGAAATTGGAGACGGAAATGAGGAACGCCAACCTAGATATGGTGGCGATATCTGAGACTTGGTTCACGGACTCCATGGGTGTGATATGGCTATACCGGGATACAACTTACTTCGTCGAGACAGAGAGGGCAAAATGGGAGGAGGGGTAGCACTATACACTAAAGAGGACATCAAAGTTACCAAAATCGCAGATGTCAAGTACACTGGGGAATCCCTCTGGGTGAATTTGGCTAGGGGGAAGGACAAATGCCTATATCTTGGCATTGCATACAGACCTCCAAGGCAATAGGATGACATAGATATAGAATTAATCGAGGACATAGAGAATATCACTTTGCGTGGGGATACAGTATTGTTAGGTGACTTCAATATGCCTGATGTGGATTGGAACAAACTTTCCACTACAACCAGAAGCAGCAGAAAGCTATTAACCTCCATAAAGGGAGCAAGACTCAGACAAATGGTATTAGAGCCCACTAGGGATCAGGCAATACTGGACCTGATGCGATACATTGGCCTCCAGTGACCACAACATGGTATGGTTCAACCTCAGGAAAGGTTTCACTAAATCAAACACATCAACCAAGGTCCTCAACTTTAAGGGCACTAACTTCAAAAGCATGGGAGATTTTGTCCATCGGGCACTGCAAAACCAAGCCAAAACAGATAATGTAGAGGTAATGTAGTCAACTCTGAAATCAACCATACACGAAGCAACCAACCGCTATATAAAATCAGTAAGCAAACGGCGAAGAAACAATAGACCACAGTGGTTCTCTGTGGAGATCTCAGACCTCATAAAAAAGAAGAAAAAAGCATTCATCTCCTGCAAACAATCAGGAAAGCGGGAATCTAAGGAAGACTATCTGTCCAAGTCAAAAGCAGTCAAAACAGCAGTCAGAGAGGCCAAACTCCGAATGGAGGAGAATCTAGCGAAGAACATCAAGAAGGGCGATAAATCCTTCAGGTATATTAGTGACAGAAAAAGAAACACAGATGGGATAGTACGCCTTAGGAAACCAGACAGGAATTATGTAGAATCGGACGCCAATAAAGCCAAACTTTTAAATGAATACTTTTGCTCACTCTTCACCTGCGAGGCGCCGGGATCCGGCCCTCAGCTGCAGACAAGGGACAGCTCAGAAGACCCGTTTCAAAATTTCGAGTTTACGCCCAGCAGTGTCTAATATGAGCTATCAAGACTCAAGGTGAACAAAGCTATGGGACCACACAAACTATACCCCAGGGTGCTCAGGGAATTGAGTGACGTCCTGGCGGAACTGTTACTCGCTCTCTTCAATCTTTCCCTAAGTACAGGAAGAGTCCCATTGGACTGGAAAACGGCTAACATCATTCCACTCCACAAAAAGGGATGCAGGACGGAGGCTGCGAATTACAGACCGGTTAGTCTCACATCGATAGTGAGTAAACTTATGGAAAAACTAATCTCAAACACCAATTGGATACGATCCTGAATGAGGAGAATCTATGAGATCCCCATTAACATGGATTTACAAAGGGAAGGTCCTGCCAATCCAATCTGATCAGCTTCTTTGACTGGGTAACAAGAAAGCTGGATATAGGGGAGTCCCTGGACGTCGTGTACTTGGACTTCAGCAAAGCGTTTGGTAGCGTCCCACACCTCAGGTTATTGAGCAAGATGAGTTTGATGGGATTAGGTGAAACATTAACTGCATGGGTTAAGGACCGACTTAGAGGTAGACTTCAGAGGTTGGTGGTAAAAGTTACCCTCTCCGAAATGATGGAGGTGATCAGTTGAGTGCCGCAGGGCTCGGTCTTGGGCCCGATCCTATTTAACATCTTCGTAAGAGACTTGGCTGAGGGGCTTCAGGGTAAAATTACATTATTCGCCGATGACGCCAAACTATGCAACATAGTAGGCAAAAGCACAGTGCCCGACAGTATGACGCAGGACCTACTCCTACTGGAGCATTGGTCAAAGACTTGGCAACTAAGTTTCAATGCCAAAAAATGTAAGGTCATGCACCTTGGCAGCACAAATCCATGCAGAACTTACACCCTAAATGGTGAGACCCTAGCAAGGTCTGCAGCAGAACGAGACTTGGGAGTGATCATTAGTGAAGACATGAAGCCCGTCAATCAAGTGGAGAAAGCATCATCCAAGGCTAGACAAATCATGGGTTGTATCCGTAGAAGTTTCGTCAGCTGTAAGCCCGAGGTCATAATGCCGTTGTACAGATCCATGGTGAGACCTCATCTGGAATACTGTGTACAATTCTGGAGGCCACATTACCAAAAAGATGTGCTGAGAGTTGAGTCGGTTCTGTGAATGGCCACCAGGATGGTCTCGGGACTCAAGGATCTTCCGTATGAGGAACTGCTGGGTAAGTTGCAGCTATACTCACTCGAGGAATGCAGAGAGAGGGGAGACATGATTGAGACGTTCAAATATGTCATGGGCCATATCGAAGTGGAAGAAGACATCTTTGTTCTTATAGGACCCACGGCAACAAGAGGGCATCCGTTGAAAATCAGAGGTGGGAAATTTCATGGCGACACCAGAAAATATTTCTTCACCGAAAGGGTAGTTGATCGCTGGAATAATCTTCTACCACAGGTAATTGAGGCCAGCAGTGTGCCAGATTTTAAGAAAAAATGGAATAGGCTTGTGGGATCTCTTCATGGAGGAAGTTAGGGTGTGGGTCATTAGAGTGGGCAGACTAGATGGGCCGTGGCCCTTTTCTGCTGTCATTTTCTATGTTTCTATGAATGGCTTTAAGCACCTCTTTTCTCTTTGTGTGCAACATCATGGAACAGGTACTCTCTGCCAAACACTCATGCTGCCATCTTGGCTACTCCCCAATGTGTTAAAACGTTTTAATGCACTTTTTTTTTTCAGTTTTTAATGCCAACAGAAAGTGCAATACAATTTACATACAAATAATAATAATCAAATAAGCACTTATAAACAATCAGAATCTATACAAAAAATAAAAATTCCCTCGCCCATCCATCACCCCCCCTCTCCGGGATATGTGGGTACAATACAACGGAAAATAAAGATAAAGAGCAACTATAACAAATCTACAAAAGACGTCAATGGACCCCAAACCAATTTGAATATCTTATTATGTCCCAGCAAGTCAGCTTTCATTTTCTCATACTTATAAGTTAAGCATAAGCTCGCCCACCAGAAAGGAAAACTGCTTCCAATTCTTCCAATTGCGAGTAATCATTTGCATGGCTATTAAAAAATGCATTAATATGAATATATGAAACAAACTCCCCCAAAAGTGAAAATTGGGGAAAAGGGCAAAAATCCACAAGTAAATATAAAATGTCTTCACTGTGCAAAATCCTAGCAAATAGGGTCCTAAAACACTTGATTTTTGTGTACAATAACACATGATTTCCATGTTGTGCTTTTCACACATTTTAAGCAAAACAAAATGAGATTTAAAAGTGTTAAAAAAGCAATCACAGAAATGAATGTGCAGCAGCTGTTAGATCAGAGTAACTCCTGCCAAATCCATTTGAGTCTGATGACAAAGGCGATGAATAAATGGTACATATACATTCGACTGATGAATCAGTCCTTGTGGGGAGGTTCGTGGGCAGAGTTAAGTGTTTTATTGGAGTGTCTATAAAGGCCCATTCACCTGTGTGGGCTGCACATCTTTTTCAGCCTAGGCTTAATATTGTTTCCTAGCCAAATATCAATAGAATATTCTCATTTATAATAGCTGATATTCAGCAAATTCCAGCTATTTACACTGCAGGATCAAAAAATATTTTCTTTGAACTGAACCCAAAGTGATTACATATATTTGTAATCACAATATATATAAAAGAGAAATTTTCTTTTGTAAAAGATTAGAGTAAAGCAGAGTGATTGTCGTGTTGTTAGCCTGGTCAAATACATGGAAAACTTGTCACAAATATATTTAGTTGGTCCAATAAAAAAATATCACCAACAATTATTTGTTAGACCTTTGTTTTAATAAACTGAAACTAAGAGACCCTTTTGCTATTGTTAGTTGTTAACATGCATTTTAGCATGTCGTAAATGCTACCTCACAAGCACATAACTCAGTGGTATAGTCATGGGTGGGCTTGGGTGAGCCAAAGGCAAAGCTTCACTCCTTTAGGAGCACAGCTGTTGGTTTGGTCAGTCCCTTGCCCCAGAACAGGAAATATATGTCAGAGGGAATAGGGGCGGAAAATAAAGGACTTGGGTGGGTGGCTGGTTTTGGGGCTACTTTTCTCCAGAATTTGGCTTATTTTGGGCAGGTAATGGATTTGTCGGCAAACTTCTGATTTTTTTTTTTCCATTGGTTCTGTTGCAGCACAACGGGCCAATCACAAATTACCTTAGAGATTCTGAGGTTGTTTCCGGTTGGTCCATTGTGACCCAACTGAACCAATGAAAATTAATGACGCTAACGGTCCAGCAGGAACAGCCATCGCTGAGCACGGCATTAGTAGGAGGAGGTTAGAGCATTTGGAATCGGAAGCCTGTTTCAGCATGAGTGGATTCGATTTCAGAAGCCTGTTTCAGTGTGAGCAGTGAGCACAGCGGGCAGGAGGAGGTGAGAGGATTCGGTAGCCTGTTTCAGCGTGGGACAGATGCTCCAGTGCCGGCAGTCCTCTGCAGATGGTAATTAACTTCTATTAGGACCAGGAAGTCCAGGGAGATGCCAGACGAAGGTGAAAACAAAGGAAAACCATGCCGATCTTTGAGGATGGGAGGGGGTATGGCTCTAAAACCGTGGGGCCAAGGACAATTGCCCTGATTGCCCTAAAGGCCCTTCTTGAAGTACATGAGGGGGAAAGAGGTTCAAAGGGAATATGCCGGATTGGGAGGGGCAGGTGAAAGGGAAGAAATAATAGGCCTGGAAACAGAGGAGAGGGAGAGAGATGTGGACAATGGGATGAAGAGAGAGAAAAGAAAGGAGGAAAATTTGGATCCAGGGGGTGGTGTGGAGGGAGGGGTTATAGAGATACTGGATGGGAGAGTAGTTGGGATAAGAAAGGAAAGATAATGGACCCTGGGGTTGTTGTGAAGGAGGGAGAGCGATGTTGGATGAAAGAGTAGTTGATAAAAAGAAAGATGGTGGGTCTGGGGCTGGTGGGGTCCATTGCTGCAGCTGCTCTTTCACTCTTTGGTCAACCAACAGCATGACTGAAGTAAACATGCTGCCTTCTGCTGCCTGGAAGCTTTTCCTCTGCTATACTTCCTGTTCCCACATAGGAGCAAAGCAGTAGTAGAGGGAAAAATTCCAGGCCGCCAAAGACATTGTGCTTACTTCATGCTGCCGGAGGCCTGAAGAATACAAGAGTTCATAAAAACATAAGAATTGCCATACTAGGACAAACTAAAGGTCCATCATGCCCAGTATCCTGTTTCCAGGAGTGGCTAATCCAGGTCCCAAGTACCTAGATAGATCCCATCTATCCATCACCAAACATGTCTAGCCCCACTCACAAACTCACTGCCTTTCTCCTTCTTTACCTGCTTACCACAAGAGGCTGGATTTCTAAAGCTTTAGCCTTCGAACCTATACCTACCTACATCACATGGACTAGAATCCAGGGACCCGACAAACTCCCCCGATCCCACCGGCTCGTCCAAGATGTCACAGAAACAGGTCCTTTTCCCATCCCTGTAATCCACACCACACACCACCCACCCAGACCAACACAAAACAAAAAACGATCCCTAAAAAATTTACAAGTCACGGAACCCTCGCCCCCCTTAGAACAATCCATTCTTCATGGTGCCTACCTGAACATCCGCTCAGTCAGAAACAAAGCCCAACTCTTCAAAGATTGGCTTGAAGAATCCCACCTAGACATTGTACTTCTAACTGAAACTTGGCTCATTTCCGACCAGGATGCCATCATAGCCGAAATTCTCCCACCACACTACAAAATTATCCCCCTCTCAAGAAACTCTAAAAGGGGAGGTGGCCTGGCCATCATACTACGCGACCACTTTCACTTCCAAATCCTAGATTCCAAATTAACCAATGATCTAGAAATCCTCACCTGCAAAATCTCCAAAACCGACCTCACCGATAACCTCATCGTCACACTATTCTACATTCCCCCTAATAAATGGAACCTAGTAAAAGAAGACTACTACGAATTCCTTCTCTCGAATTCAGCAGCTGACACCTACAACCTCCTAGCAGGAGACATCAACCTTCACCTCGAGCAAGAAGAAAACCCCAATGTTGCAGACTTATACTCCTTCCTCACATCAATAGGCTTCACCAAGCCCCCCCTCACCACAACACACAACAAAGGACACCAGTTTGACATGGTCACCTTCCTTTCCAACTCCTCCACTACCCCCATCATAAATCTCACTAAACAAAATTGGTCTAATACCCCCTGGTCCGACCACCTCCTATGTCATTTTGAACTATCCTGGTTCAAAAAACAACCAGACAGGAAACACACACATAACCAAACAAAGACGATGACCTGGACAAGAGAAAAAATCAACCCAGTGGATTTCTGGTCTCATTACACCCTCCCTCCTAACCACGACCCCAACTCCAACTTCCACCTTGACTGGAAAAACTTCAGCAACCAAGTCCTCAACACCATCGCCCCCCTAAAACTCCGCAAGAAAACCCCTCGGCCCCCAAATAAATGGTTTGATGCGGATCTCTCAGCCTTAAAACGCGAAGTAAGGAAACTAGAAAGAACATGGCGTAAATCAGGGACCGACAATGATAGACTTATCTGGCGACGAAAAGTCATCGAATACAAAAAATTAATTGCCAAAAAACGCAGCAAATATTACTCCCAACTCATCAACACCCCTTCTCTAAATAGTAAAGCACTTTTCAAATTAGTTAACTCCCTTCTAGACACCGATTCATACAAACGGTCCAGCTCAGAACTCCCGCAACAATCCTAGCTGACCACTTTGCCAACAAAATCCAAACCTTAAAATCATCTCTTACTACTCCCAACACCGAGACAATATTCAACCTTCCAGCAATAGACACAATAGGGTCAAGGGCCAACATGACCTGGAGCTCCTTCGAAAGCCCAGACTGGAGCCTTTTTCTCAAACTCTTCTCCAAATACGCCAACTCCAACTGCCTGTTAGACAACTGCCTACCTGCCATCATTAAATCCGCCCCCCCCCCCCAATTCAAAGCCGAACTCTTCAATTGGGTCACACTATGCCTGTCCACTGGTCTCTTCCCGACTGAACTCGGACACATTCTCGTATCCCCCCGCCTCAAAAACAACAAAGAACCCATCTCCTCCGCTGCCAACTATAGACCCATCGCTAACATACCACTCTTCCAGAAACTCTTAGAAGGCCTCATTAACCATGACCTCACGAACTACCTAGAAAAGTTCAACATCCTTCATGATTCTCAATCTGGCTTCCGCTCAAACCACAGCACAGAAACGGTCATAGCTGCTCTAACCAATTACCTCCTCCACCTATTCTCACTGGGCAAAAGCGCCCTTGTACTCCAATTCGACCTAAGCAGCGCTTTCAACCTGGTCGACCACGACATCATGCTCCGCTGCCTCGACTCCATCGGCATCTCCGGCCAAGTACTCAACTGGTTCTCAAGCTTCCTAACCAACCGCACATATAAGGTCCACAGCAACGGAACCTTCTACCATCAATGGCGTAACCCCTGCGGAGTCCCACAAGGCTCCCCATTATCCCCCTCCCTTTTCAACATTTACTTGGCCCCTCTAGCACGGACACTAGCCGACCTAAACCTTAAATCATTCATATACGCCGACGACATCACCATTATCATCCCCCTAACTTCATTCACTCAACAGACGGAACAACTCACCTCCTCTATCCTCACCAAGCTAGAACAATGGACCTCACAATTTAAACTGAAATTAAACACAGAAAAAACCAAAATCTTCCTGGCAAGCCCTACCCATAAAATAACAAACACTTCCCTGAAACTGAACGGCCTAGAATACCCCATCAACCCCACCATAAAAATACTTGGAGTCATCCTAGATAGAAGCTTGACCTTCGAAGCCCACACTAGCACCCAGGTCAAAAAATGCTTCTGTTCCCTATGGAAACTTCGCACCATCAAACACCACTTCGACCACCTCTCTTTCCGTTTACTGGTCCAATCACTAATCCTAAGCATACTGGACTACTGTAATATCATATACCTGGGAGCCCATAAAAACACCATCAAACGTCTTAGAATAGTACAAAATGCCACTGTCCGCCTCATTTTCGGCCTCAAAAAACATGACCACGTCAGCCCCTATTACACCAAACTCCACTGGCTGCCGGTGGAGGCAAGAATCTTCTTTAAATTCGCCTGCCTCTTCTTCAAAACCCTAGCAGGCTCTTCTCCAACCTACATATCTGAGCACCTCGAAATTGCAGGCCCCTCTCGTACTCGAAGCACCTACCTGTTTTCTTTTCCCTCCCCGAAGGGCTGCCTCTACAAAAAATTCCTCGACCGATCCCTAGCATTCCAAGCGGGCAAATGGAACAAATGCCTCTCCACGCTCATCTCCAATTCCCCCCCCTATCAAACTTTCAGGAAATTAACTAAAACCTTCCTTTTTGACAAATTCCTCTGAACGTTCCCCTCTCCTCCCTCCCCCTCCTCTGACCTCGACCCTCCCCAGACTCTTTACCACCATATGTAACACTTCTATTTGTAACTCTGCTGTATATAACTCATAGCAAACATAACTACTCCGAATATACTACCTACCTGCAAAAATTAACTTCTCCGTAAATGTATCGCCTAAAATGTAAATCAAATTTGATTGAAAAAATGCATAGTCTAAAATGTTAATGTAACACTAACGAAATTGTATCTTCCCTGTAATTGTACAGTCTCTTCTTCTGTTAACCGCATAGAACTTCCATGGTAATGCGGTATACAAGAATAAAGTTATTATTATTATTATTAAAACAGATTTTATGCTGCTTATCCTAGGAATAAGCAATGAATTTCCCCAAGTCATCTCAATGATGGCCCATGTTCTTCTCTTTTAGGAAATTATCCAAACCTTTTTTAAACCCTGCTAAGCTAACTATTTCACCAAATTCTCTGGCAATGAATTCCAGAGTTTAATTACACATTGTGTGAAGAAATATTTTCTCTGGCTTGTTTTAAATCTACTACTTAGTAGCTTCATCACATGTCCCTTAGTCCTAGTATTTTTGAAAAGAGTATTTTTGAAAAGAGTGAACAAGTGATTCACATCTACTGTATGGTGACCAGAACTGCACACCAGTGGCGTACCAAGGGGGGGAGGTCCGCCCCGGGTGCACGGCTTGTGGGGTGCACAGCCGGCCAGGTCTGGGTCCTTCTGCACTTCCTTTCCCCCGGCCCGCACCGCTGCAATCTTACCTCCCCCCGACAAAAAGTCTTTCCGACGTCGGAGAGGACGTTCCGGGCCAGCCAGGCAGTGATTGGCTGGCCCGGAATGTCCTCTCTGACGTCAGAATTGACGTTGGAAAGACTTCTTGTCGGCGGGGGGAGGTAAGATTGCAGGCACGGGCCGTGGGAAAGGAAGGGGAGAGGTGCTTTTTTTTTTCCGCGGCAGGGAGGGAAGGATGTAGGCAGGCAAGCTGGCTGTCTTTGGGGGTGGACAAAATCTGGAAGGTAGTGGGGGGACATAAGGAGGCACTGGGGGCACTAAGGACACGGGAAGGGGGCACTGGGGGCACCGTGGACACGGGATGGAGGCACCGGGGGCACCGTGGACACGGGACGGAGGCACTATGGACACAGGACGGAGGCACTAAGGACATGAGAAGGAGGCACTGGGGGCACTAAGGACATGGGAAGGAAGGAGGGAGGGAGGGAATAGAAAGGGACAATTGTTGGGCCTGAGTGCAGAAAGAAAGAAATGAAAGAAAGGATACACAATTAATAGATGTCCCCTTTTCATGAAAAAAATAAATGGTCACATTACATCTGACCTACTTTCTCTGCAGCAGAGTCGGCAGCCACGCTGAGGTGCAGGAAGGTCCCGCGATGACTCGTCTGCCGGCTCTGCTCCGGAAGAAGTAAGTTACGTCGGAGGGGGTGGACCCGGCAGACGCAGTCATTGCGAGACTTTGCCACAACTCCCTGCGTCTGCCAGGTCCACCCCCTCTGACGTAACTTACTTCTTCCGGAGCAGAGCCAGCAGACGAGTAATCGTAGGACTTTCCAGCATGCAGCTGCTGAGTCCGCTCCAGAGCAAGTATGTCAGAGTGGGGTGGACTGGCAGCCGGCAGCTACAGTCATCGTGGGACCTTGCTGCATGAAGGGAGAGAAAGGAGCAGGATTGCTGGAATGGAAGAGTGGTAGAGGGAAAGAAAGGGGGCAGGGTGGTGCTGATGGAACTGATGTAAAGAGAAAGGGGAGAGACATAAGGGGGAAGGATATTGGAGGGAAAGAAAGGGGGCAGATGTTGATTGAAGAGGGGTGGATGGCGAGAGAAAGAGCAGACTTTGGATGTTAGTGGGGAGCCTATGCTGGATGGAAGTGCAGATGGGAGGGATAAGGGAGCAAATGCAGGAAGGAAATGGGAGGAGAGAAAGAGGGGAGCAGACGCTGGATGGAAGTGGACAGAGAGAGGAGAAGGTACTAGATGGAAGGGTTGGAGAAAGAGGGTACATGATGGAAGGAGGGGATAAATAAAAGGAGGACACATGATGGGGAGAAAAGGATTGAGTTAGGGAAACACTGGAGGGGTGAGGGAAAGAGATGGCAAGCTTAAGGTAGCCAGCCGTGGTGGTAGCAGCTCTGATGCTCAGAATTCTATGAGCGTCAGAGCTGTTACCACTGTGGCTAAAATCCACACTACAGTTTTGTAAAATAGGGAGGGGTTAGTGTGTGATTACATATTCCACACTAGGCGAAGGTGTTTCCTGTGTTCGAAAGACATGATTTTTGTTAGGATTGACTGCAGGATTGATCTGTACTAGTCTGGCTTGTTTAGTTTTACAATGGGAGTATTGATGTTGTACTGCTCACTGCAGTATGTAAGATGCTGTCTTTTCCTAGGTACTCATGTGTGACGTGGCTTGTTACTAAAAATCATGTTTTTCATACAGATGGGGGGTGTGTGTCAAAAAATGATGGGCCCTGGGTGTCACATATGCTAGGTACGCCACTGCTGCACACAGCATTTGAGGTGTGGCCATACCATAGAGTGATTTAAGAGCTTTATAACATTTTCATATTGGTTTTCCATTCCTTTCCTGATAATTCCTAATATTCTATTTGCTTTCTTAGCAGCCACCATACATTGAGCTAAGGGTTTCAACGTATCTTTACCAATGACACCTAGATCCTTTTCCTGGACTCTTAACACAGAACATAGCATCACATAGCTATAGTTCCTCTTTCCCACATACATACCTTTGCACTTGCTCACTTTAAACATCATCTGCCATTTTGATGCCCAGTCTTCCAGTCTCACAAGGTCCTCTTGTAATTTTTCACAATTCTCTTGCGATTGAACAACTTTGTGTCATCATCAAATTTAATTATCTCACTGGTAATTCCCATCTCTAGATCAATGATAAATATGTTAAAAAGCATCGGTTCTAGGAAAGACCCCTGGGGAACCCCACTATTTACCCTTCTCCATTGAGAATATTGATCATTTAAACCCACTCTCATCCTATCTTAGCTTTAGAAAACTAGTTAAAACAAACTTATTTAACCAACTCTTAAAGCCTTATCTCTGTATTCTACTTACATGTACCCAGGGCCGGATTTAGATGAAAAGAGGCCCTAGGCTATTCCACTTATGAGGCCCTTTCACCTCCCATTTTTAAGTTTGTAAATTACATGAGAGATAATAAAATACATCATTACTGTGATATATATCAATATGTTAAATGAAACATGTTATTGGTACTAACCTTTATAAAAAATGTGACACAGATAATAAATTTAAAAAAGTCGAGAACACTTATTTGGACATTTATTCTCAGCATCATGTACTTGTAACAATAACTAATCAAACTTAACACACAACATTGCCCCTTCCTATGTCCATAGTGCCCCCAATGCGTCCTTCCTCACCTCACACCCCCCTCTCCGATGCCCGCCTGCCTCCCATCCCCCTTCCATTGAACACCCCCCCATGCCATCCTGCCTGCCTTCCATTAAACCCCCCCATCCCCCCTCTGATGCCAGTCTGGGCCACCCTGTCCTGACGGATCCATGTTTTGCCTCTCTCCCCGCGGGGCTGGGCTTTATCCAGCTGTTTCCGGACTGACGTCTTTCCCTCCCCGATCCTCCTCCCAGGGCGAGAAAAAGAAAGGGAGAAGCCGAGTCGGCGCCCCGTTGTGGCCGGAGCTGATTCCGATCCCGAAGCGTAGAATTTCTCCTTATTTTCGGTTCAGTGTTTTAGTGTTCACTGTTTTTAGAATAGTGTAATTTTAATTTTGCTAACAATTTGAATGTAGGCCCCTCTTGATCTTGAGGCCCTAGGCTGAAGCCTAGTTAGCCTATAGGAAAATCTGGCCCTGCATGTACCCTATGACCCTACATTGTGACTATTACTCTGATTTTCTCCCTTTCTCTGATTACCTCTATAACCTACATACATGTATTCGACTTTCATTGTAATTATTTTGCTGATTGTCCAGCTCTTCTTATTGTAAATCGCCTCGAACTACTATGGTTTTGGCGGTATATAAGAATAAAATTATTATTATTTTCTGTCTTTCAAGCAGTTCTCAATCCTTAAAAGGACTATCCATAAAAGGACAATCCATAAAAGGACTATCCCATGACTTTCTAATTTCCTCAAAAGTCTTTCATGAGGTACTTTGTCAAATGCCTTTTGAAAATCCAAATACACAATATCAACTGCTAGCAGCCTAGTTCCACCCTGGTTAAGGTAGAGCCCATCTTTGCAGAATAGGCTCCCCCTTCCCCAGTATGTCACCCAGTTCCTAAGAAATCCAAGACCCTCCTCCCTGCACCATCATCTCATCCACACATCCGGAGCTCTGCTTGTCTTTTGGGACCTGCATATGGCTGCCTATGGAGAGGAGGAACTCAGTTGGAATCATTAGCAGAACTGAGTCCATCAGTCATTCCTGGAACAAAAAGGTCCATGGAACAAAAAAGCTTAGCTTTCCTTTTTGACACTGTATATAGGAAAAGGAAATCTTGGAGTTCTTGAGCAACATTAGAACAAACTTAATATTGTTTCCTGGCAGAACATGGAAGATGTCGATGTTGAAGAATTCTGGGTGGATGTTATCAGTTATACAGATACTGCTGGTGAGTATGAGTTCAATGAAATAGGGAAGTTTTGCCTTATTCTTGTTGGCTCTCCCATTCAGTAACGCAGCTGTGGAACGGACATTCTCTCAAATGAACCTCATAATTTCTAAGTACCTATTTTACTTATAATTTTAATGCACCCTATTGTCTATTTTTCTGTAAACCGCTTAGAATCCTAACGGAGTTTAGCGGTATATAAGAAATAAATTACATTACATAAAGCCTAAACTCAGGAACAGAATGCATCAAGAACTATTAGAATCAATATTGAAAATCCGTGCATTCATGTCTCAACACAACTTGTACTGCAACAGTTTCAAGCCATCTGCATCAATGTTGTGCTGTTTTTCATTGGATACCTACAGTACCCCAGATAATGAGTTTGAAAATGTTGATTTTTAGCCTCAGCAAGTCACAGCTCTCCCTATTTACATTGTGTTTGTTTTTATTGTGTTTTTCCTGAATGTTTTGTCTTTGAGTTTTGGCCTTTTGTAAACCATTATGGACTGTTTGGGATATGTGCAGTGCATAAAAGGATTTTGCCAAATTAGTATTGGGGATTGTTTTCATTGCGCTGTAGGTGCAAGAGTGAATTTGTGAGAGCCAATGTTAGAAATTATGACAGAGCATAGCTATGAATAAAGTTTCAGATAGCTATTTATGCCCGAGTGTATAAAATATGTAAGTGACCCAATAAATGAACTTTGAGATCATTAACACAGAATGCAGTTTAGAATATTCTACACATTCTTTTACATCGCAAGCAATATCACTGGAAGCCAAAAGAAATGAAATAAAGCACCACATATCAATTTTTGAAAGTTATTATTAATGCGGAGTTTCTGGTTTTCCATTTGCTTTGCTGCTGACTGCTAGCACTTTCAATGTACTTTTCAAAATTAAGTCCATAAACATAGCTACACTTCAAGCTCAGGCTGGGACGATAAGCACAGCACTGTATAAAGCTTACTTAAATGCAGAGGAAGCCTAGATCCACACTCAGGGGAGGAACACGTAGCCTCAGTACACATTTTTAATGTCTGCATTTTCCAGGAGTTATATTATCATGCATAGTTATGCTGCCAGCAATGGTTACCATGGGAACAGTTATCAAAAAGCACCATAGAAATCACTGTAAAGAGAAACCGTCCTCACTATGTATTACCTCACACAGGTCTGGCTCTCAGGATAGCCAAATTAAGGAAATTAAATTACCTCCGACTGGATAAAACGAGTGCAAATATATCCCATCTGATATCCATTCTAGAAATCCTGATAACTAGACCCGTGTGCAGCACTCAAGGCCAAGGTTCACCATTTCTGTGTTGTGCAGTCATAGGAAAATAATAATATTCCCCCTTATACAAAGCCACGCTAGCTAGATTTAAAGGGTTTGGGGACTTTTGCCGCATGACAGCCGCTAGAGCGGTTTTATAAAAGGGGGGGGAGGGGATAGACTTAAGAATTACAGATGTTACAAGAACATGCACAACACACTTGCTAGAGTCCAGCAGATTTATTTAATTTTATTTATTTTTTCAATTTTCTATACCGTTCTCCCAGAGGAGCTCAGAACAGTTTACATGAGCTTATTCAGGTACTCAAGCATTTTTCCCTAGGAAAAGTTACCCTCACTCCATCCAGACCATGTCCTTGTGAATCTGGCATGGTCTCCTATTTTATAAATGGGTAAGACCTCCATACGCATTATTGATGATTTCTGCATGCATGTTGCTAGGTGAAAGAGAATTTTTGCCTCTTGGCTAATTCTTTGTTCTGCACTTATTAGACCCAATCCATGATTGCATTTTCTTTTTTTTTAGATATTTTGAGGCCAACCCAAACTTATAGGTCCTTTTACAAAGCTGGGCTGCCAAGCAGCATGTGCTAAATGCTGAGTCACCCATTCTCTTCCTATGGGTGACTTGGCATTTAGCATGCGCTGCTCAGTAGCAAGCCTTTGCAAAACCCCGTGTTAGTGAGATGCCCTCTAATTGTCCAAGGGTTGGAGTGGAGAAATGGGTACCGTGAAAAGCAGAAGTAAATAGGGCAGGAATGGTGGAGTGGTTGATTTACCAATCTCATGGTGAACAGCATCTTAGGAGTGCTTGGATGATCAAACATGGTTATGAAAGTGATCCACCCAGCAACTCTTTCCCTGTAGGTACATGCTAAGCTGTCGATGGACATCATGGGGGTAATTCTTGAAAGGAAGCCTAAAGTTAGGCACCAGGATAGAACACGCTAAGTACAAATTCTACATCAGTAGTTGTGCGTGCAATTGCCTCTATAGAATACTAGTGTAAGTCTGTATTTGCACGCCTAACTTTAGGAGCGAGCGCTTACACTGACTCAATGATTGATGTAAATGTTAGCGCCTAACTGTATTCCCTAAATTGTGCTTGCATCTAGACAGTCACCAGACCTGCCCATGCCCCTCTTAGATCCACACTCCCCTTACATCTGTGCATGATAGTTTGTGTGCACATTTTATGCAATATTCAATACTCAGCTCTTACAGTATAAGTACCTTGCTCACTTAGCAATGCCAGCAAATACAATTGTATCAGTTTATGTAATAGTCACTGTCAGTTATGCATGTAACTGCTAATTAGTGCCAATCAACACCAATCATAGCCAATAATTAATGCCAATTAAACAGCTTATTATTAAATTGTAATACACTCACCTGACACTATTATATAACCCATGCTTGCTATTTTGTAAATTAACAGCCTAATTCTATAAATGGCACTAAAAATTACATGTTCTAGAAGATGATGATATAGAAACCTTTGTAATGCGCTATAGTTCTAAGAGTAATCTTGTGGTGAAAATAATCAGGAAGAATTGGGAAATGATGAATTTGTACCCGGTTTTTGAAAAGAAGAATTTAAGAATAGCTTTCTCTAGAAATCAGAATACCAAAGAACGTCTGTGCCCTTCAATGATCAGATCCAGATCTGCACCACAAACCATGAACTGAAATCTGTAAGAGGTGGTGATAGAGTAAAAAGATTAAAACAGAAGGAAATGCGCTGGATCCATAAACTTCAAAGTATGCACCCAAATGGACTTAATACTATAGCTGATTGGTCAGTGTTTATCTGAGCTTTGGCCAATATTCATTGTTGCTGTGTTGTCCAAAATGATGACACCGCATACATAATAATTGAATGAAGACCCTTTGAATGGTGTCATGCATCAAAGAAAGTTAAAGCCAATGATTTCTGCACACATTAGTAAGGACTGCGCACGTGTGAGCATCTTTGTGCTTAAAGTGCCATTTTGAGAATTCAAGTTTGTACAGCAACAAGAATTGCCTGGAATGCTGGAAGTAAGTCAAAAGTATTTTATACTGATGTATGTTTTGCAATTAGTTACTCTAGCTGAACCTGACTTTTTTGTGCTTAGGTACAGCCCAACATTTAAGCCCTGAAGAAGCCAATATATTTTGGTGAAACAGGTTCCCATCGGAGGATGTCTGGATTTAATACCAGTGAAAGTTCTAGCCGGTCTTGAAGAAATGGCGTATTCAGTTCTGGTTTGGCTTGATGCATCGTTAAAACACAAGCTAAGTATAGTTTTGTGTTTTATATGATAAGTGTAAATTAAGATACACATTATTTATAATATTTATAATCACTTATGATGTTTAAAAAAAAGTTTTTAAAAAATAATTAAAAAAAAAAAAAACCAAGGAAGAAAATTTTTTTATATAAATTAATGAGCGATTAGAAAATTTGAATAAGACTGTTAAAATACCCAGTCATGCAAAAGTGAAGGCTTGGATTGATGAAAGGTAACCTTAATCACCATAAGATCCAAAGGAGAATAGTAATATGATACTTGGGTGGTCGTCTGAGATCTTCCCTTCACGGCAGGCACTAGTTTATTGGGTTCAAAAAAGGAGGCATGGCCATGAGAGGGTCATGGGTGGATCAGGGGTGTTAGTGTAATTTATGCACACGGTTATAGAATATGGGAGATCTGTGCCTAATTTAGGCATGAGGATTTACAGCAGAGTTTAGTTAGTGTAAATTCTCATGCCTAAAGTTAGGCGTGGACCCTGGCACCAAGTGCTATTCTATAAATTTATTTTTTTGAAAACTTTCTGTACCGTATAAAAACTAGGCGGTTTACAAAATTACATGCATACATATTTAAAAATGCTAAACATATTTCAACAAGACAAACACAATAAAACATTAACTAACAATATCATTATTAAAACCTTCTTTTAAATTCATCCTACAAGATGGAAAGACAAAATCCCATAAAAACATTTACAGGACGGGAAAGCATTAACAGAAAATAAGCATTAGCACATGAAGGCATTGACAAATAATTGCGTTTTCAACATTTTCTTAAAGTTCAGTCTCCCATCACAGAATCGCAGAATACCAGGCAGCACATGCCAGAGCTTGGCATCTGCTACCGACAGCATTGTTGCCCCAATCTTAACATGAAAGACTAGCATCTTACACTCCAAACGCAACTTCATACTATTTTCAGATCTCAAACATTTTCTGGGTTGATAGATTTCAAAAAACTCCTTTAGTTGCCACTGGAGATATGCGATATAAGATTTGCTATAAATGGCATCCAACTTTGAGCACCATTTATAGAACAATGTTTAGCACACTTTGTCTGTGCTGATTATTTGTTGCCATGTATAGAATTCAAATGTAAAATTGGGCATGCAAGTTTGTAGAATTAGGGTGAACATCTGCATGTATCTTTTCACATGATGTCTCTTTCTGTCTGGCATACTGGTGTGGCACATGTTAACATAGTAACATGGCGGGCCATTTTCCATATCAGGTCTTCATCCAATTTTGTACCTTTTGAGAAAAATGTCCAAAAATCGGATAGAGAAAATGTCCATTTTCAAAACCAGAAGGCATCTTTTTTTTTTTTTTAATGATCTTACTATAGACATTACTGGCCCTTACTACATTTATCTTTTTTTGCCCATTTTTAAATATGAAAATGTCCAAATGTAAAAAGTCCAAAACGAAGCCATTTGGACATAGGTGGGGCCATCATCTATACTAGACTGGCCACACAGACATGCAAGTAGAGCAGTGGGAAACCTTAGGGACACTGCTATGAACTTCAAATAAAGGGTGCCAGGTACATGTCTCACCAGAACCCCCTTGCATTGAATGCTGTGCCCTCCAAAACACCCCCCAAACCTACTGGACCCATCTGTCTACCACTGCAATAGCTCTTATGGCTGCAGGTGTCACCTATATGTAGGTACAGCATATTTTGGTAGGTTTTGGTGGGCTCACTTTTTTCCACAAGTGTACTAGTTAGTGTGAAATATGGGCCTGGGTCCCCTTCTCTGCTCACCAGGCTACTCCAGATACCTGCTTGCTGTTGTACTAGGACTGGCTATGCTATCTGAGGCTGTCAGAGACAGATATGTATTGTTTCATTCAGATCTTTGCGGAATGGGAGGGGTCAGTGACCACTGGAGTTGTGTGTGTGGAGAAGGGGTCATGCCTTCATCCCTCCAGTGATTATCTGGTCAGTTTGAGCACCTTTTTGATCCTTATTAATTTTAAAACAAAGTCTAGACCCAAACATCTAAATTGTGCTCCAGACGTTTTATAAAAAGTTTGGTCATCGCTGCAAAACATCCAGGTGATAAGCCCACCCAAATCCAACTCATAACACAGCTCCAACACGCTCCCTTGAGATTTAGATGCACTGTAGACAGTTTTTGCAAGAAAAACATCCAAGTGCAACTTTATGCCTTTTTTGGACATCTTTCTGTTTTGAAAATGAGCCCCATAGTAACATTTTAAAGACCTGTGTGGTCCATCCAGTCTTCCCAAGAGTCATGCTTATCATCAAGGCAATGTTGAACCAACAATCAAGTATTTATTCAAGTTACTTGCTAAGTTCATCTATAAGAAGTCCTCCCCACCCCCATCCCCAGTACTTGGATTATACTGCACAGGTCCTGGACCTGTTGGGCCACCGCGTGAGCGGACTGCTGGGCACGATGGACCTCAGGTCTGACCCAGTGGAGGCATTGCTTATGTTCTTATGTACACATATGAATTAGATATAAAATACACATACTTGCCCCAATGCTGGAGTTGCCATCAAAGCTAACTCCAGCCTATCCCTGTGTGTCTTGCTATATATGGGACAAAGGCCATAGACGTCCGTCTGATATCAGCTTCACTTCCCCACTACCAGGGCTGAATTTAAACATCACTCTTGAGCATCATAAACTTATAGTTGTTGATCTGATGAGTTTTGTGTTGATACTGTCCTCTTTTTATTCAGAGTCCCTTTGTGTCTGTCCCATGAATTTTTGAACTCAGTCACTGTTTTTGCCTCTACCATCTTTAAAGCGAGTGAATTCCGACATCCACCACACTCACCATGAAAAGTATTTCCTGACATTACTCTAAAACTATCACCCTCTAACCTCATATTATGTCTTCTAGTTTTACCACTTCTCTGTCTCTGGAAAAGATTGGTTTGTGTTATGCCTTTCTTCATAATGTGTGTCCTTTGCTACAAAGTTAACATAATTTCTGCTCTCTTCTCTGCCTTTCCAGTTCATGTGAGTACGTGCCCTGGCATTGTTTCCTTTGTGTGCATTGGGAGTGGTCCTCTGTTGTAAGCAGTGTAAAGGCACATCCTGTTTCAGAGTTCTTTACATATTGTCTTTTTGTTTGTCTTGGTTATTTATGTCGCCCCTGTTCTGCATACCCTGCCTTTAAATTCTTTCTTCATGATATTTTTAACATAACTGTAACCCCATTTTAACAGTTTCTTCTACTTCTCTCTTTTGTCTTTCACGCAGGCATATGTGCAGTGGCTTGCATCTATAAACTGGAAGAATAAAAAGAATGTATACCTCTGGGCTGAGCTAAGTAGAGTTGGGTCTGGTTAGTACCTGGATGGGAGACCAGCTGGGAATACCAGGTGCTGTAGGCTGAGGGGCCCTTGTTGGGTAGCAGTGACATAGTAGAGCTACACACTGCGTAGGAGAAGGAAATTGCAAACCACTCCTATACTCTGCCATGAAACTTCACAGTGTTGATACCTCACTCTGTGTGTTGCAATGAGTCATTGGTCAACTCAGTGGCATAATCCATCCATCCATACCTCTGGTGCTAAAGAAGCACAACACAATTTTCCTTTCATAGGAAATAATGGCAGCTAAGCAAGCGGAAAGGAGGCCAGCTGAACTATCACAATGATGAGCTGGTGAAAAGTATCAGGAAGTCATAAAAGACATAAGGCATAGGCAGTGGAATGGCAGCATCAGCAAATAAAGAGCTTCATGGCAGGATAGATTTGGCTTCTCCAACCATACGGTGTTCCACAACCCCCTCGCATACCCTCCTAAGCTGTGGTAGAGGTTTCTACCATGGCCCAGAGCACAACGCTGCTCCAACACTCATGGAATTCCTATGAGCGTTGGAGCATTTAGTGGTCCAGGCCACAGTAGAAACCGCGGCTTAGTAAAAGAGGGCCATAGTTTCATGTCTAAAATAAGAGATGGGGGCAGCAATTCTAAAACTGGATACCTCCAATTATCATATTAATGAGCCCATAATCTAGGTAGGAACATTATTCCTTTTAGATTCAAACGGTTTTATTGATGCAAACATCAAATGCAACAAACATCAAGGCACTGATTACAAAAATAATGCATCAAATATAATAAAATATACATATTCCATTTTCAATAAATCCCCACTTTATCTATATGCGAGTATGTGTTTGAACCTTTCAATAACCTCTACCACCCCATTCCACACCCTCCCCACCCCACCCAATGGTACTCTCTACCCTAGCTTATCAAAACATACCAGTATTATTTTCATTCAATTAAATACAAGCCCAACCAAGAGACCCAACTTAAAACTGCACTACGGCCCTTAGGAAGTAAATCTTGCAAATATGAAGCCCAGGTTTGTAGAAACAACAACTTTCGCTTTCTAGTAAATCCAGGGCTGGTAATAGTGTGAGCTCCTATGTGCAGCATGGAAGTGTGTAACTTACAGTATTCTGTAAGCAGTGTTGTTCAAACAACTAGACCAAAGTACCTTAAGTAAAAGTGAAACTAAATGCATATTTTAATACTTAATTAAAAGTACAGCGAAGAGCACATTAAAAAATTACTTTAGTGAAAGTAAAGTTATTGCCTAATATAATACTTTCTGAGTAAAAAGTAAAAGTACAGCAACTACAATGAATGCTACTATTAACATTTTTATCTTAACTTTATTATTCTACAATTCAATCCACTTCGGCCCAGATTCTAAAAGCAGTGCTATAATTGGCAGGCACCTGTCACTCACATTATGGTGCCATTCTTAGAATCGTGGCCTATGTCAAAGGTAGGCACCGGAAATGTAGGCCAGGAATTTAAAGACATGGAGGGGCATAATCGAAAGGGACGTCCAAGTCCCTTTACGTCCATATCGCAAGTCGTTCAAAGTTAAAAAGAGCCTAAGACATTTTCGAAAGATACGTCCAACTTTTTTTTACTTTCAAAAATCGTCTAATTATACGTCCTGACGATCTGATCATCCAAGCCACTAAATCGTCTATCTTTATACCACATTTTCGTCCAACATTCCGTCCAAATCCAAAACGCCTAGAACAAGCCCTGTTGGACGTGGGAGGGGTCTGCAAAGTGATGGACTGCACACCCAGACATGCCACCTAAATAGTGGGGTACCTTATAGGGCACCGCTGTGAATTTCACAAAAAGGGTGCCATGGCTTCTCCTTACTACAGCTCCCTTATAGATGATGGTGAGCCCCCCAAACCACCTCCCTAATCCCCTGGACCCACTTATCTACCACCCCAATAGCCCGTATGGCTGCAGGAGCCACTTATGCCAGTAAAAAAGGGTTTTGGGGGTGTATAGGGCAGTGCACATGTTTCAGTATCAATGCAGTGATTACAGGTGCTTATGGGCATGGGTCCTTCTTTCTATGGGTCCCTAACCAACCCCCAAGACGACTTAAGCTGCCTCTGGGCTGGACAACTAGGCTTTCCTATGCCAGGCGGCTAGAGGATGATGGTCTGGAGGCTGAAATTTAAAGTTGTGAATAAAATTTTTATGGGGTGGGGGGGGGGGTCTGTGTTATGTGTTTGCAGTGCTTATCTGGTGAGTTTAGGTGGGTTTTTGTGACTTAGATCACAACATCCAAGTTCCATCTAGGCTCTGTTAAACTTTCTGTTATACATGCTGAACAACTAAGTCTAAGCCAGCCCATGTCCCACCCAACTCCCGCCCTCGACACGCCTCCCAAAATGCCCCATTTAGCTTTAGACGTTGAGCGGCACTATGAAGGCCTAGGTCGTTTTTAAATACATCCAAAACTTGGTTTTATTATTATCAGCGCTTGGACATTTTTGAGAAATGTTCGTCCAAGTGCCGACTTAGGCCGGTTTTTGGACGTATTTCTCTTTCGATTATGAGCCCCCTAGGTTTTAAAGGGCTACATTTCCGGTGCCTTCCTTCAATGCAGAATCATATGTAGTGGTGTCAAATTTCAACCCTGCCCTTAACCAAGCCTTTTTGTTGATGTTCAGCACTGCTAGGCATCTGCATACATGTGATTCTGCTGCTGTGTTTTATAGGCGTCTCATGGCGCCTACTTTTTTCTTTATTTTTAATTGATTTTTAACAACGCGACCAATTACCACGCTGTTAATAGCTAATTAAAACAATTAATTTAGGTGCCGGTAGAGCACCTGACAGCACCTTCCTAACACACTGGCCCAGATTCACTAAACCCCGATTGTGTCTCCGATCCATTTCCGATTGCATGCAGACTGACGAATTCACAAAAGGCATGCATGCAAATGGGGATGATCGTTGACACGCCCCCCACCCACAGCACGGATTGCTAGAGAGCAATCCTGGAGCATGTGCAGACTGACAGTAGTGACAGGAGAAGGAGCCTCCTGTCACTGCTGTCAGGCTTCTGACAGCTTTTTTAATTTTTTTAATCGGGCAGATATTTTGCATGTATTACACACGCAAAATAAATGCTCAGTTAAAATAAAGAGCCCACACCCGAAGTGCTGCCTCCCTCCCCAAACCCCTAAAAAAATGCCCCGCACGCCGATGCCCTGCCAACACAAGGTAGGAGGGAAGCCAACTCCCTCCTGCCATCTTAAATGCCACCTGGCCCGACCCGGCCCACCTCCCTCCCTGTAGTAGGCCGTCCAGCTGGCCAGGCTCTGCACAGCCCACTCCCTTCCCCATACCTTTAAAGTTGTTGGAAGCAGGAGGGGTGCCCAGTCCCTCCTGCTCCTGAGGCCTCCTGTGATCTTCAGGAAGAAGCCTAATGTCCTGCTGCTTCTGCCTCCGCCGCGATACTGGCCTTAGGCCATGCTCTGATGCATCATCTGATGCACTGGGAGGGACCTGTGGCGCCTCAGCCAATCAGGGACTTCCTTAGGGAGGAGTCTAAGGAAGTCCCTGATAGGCCAACATTTTTATCCTAACAGGCCAATCAGGGACTTCCTTAGATTCCTCCCTAAGGAAGTCTCTGATTGGCTGAGGAGCCACAGGCCCTTCAGCCAATCGGTACCTTATGCCCCTCCCCGTGTATCAGATGATGCATCGGGGTGGTCTAAGAACAGTATCACGGGAGGCCTCAGGAGCAGGAGGAACTGGGTACCCCTCCTGCTCCCAACAATTCTAAAGTTATGGGAAGGAGGTGGGCTGTGCAGGGCCCGGACAGCCTACTACAGGGAGGGAGGTGGGCCGGGCCAGACCCGGCCAGGTGGCGTTTAAGATGGCAGGAAGGACCCTCCTGCCTTGTGTTGGCGGGGCCTCAGTGTGTGGGAACATCGGCAGTGCGGGGAGTATCGGTGCAGGGGGGGGGGGGCGCAGAGCAAGCTGTGATTTTTTTTAAAAAATTAACTTTTTTACATAGGCCAGAGAGCCTGTGGTTTTAACCCGTGGGTTAAAACCACAGGCTCGTAGTGCGGGGAAGGAAAGGAGAGGTTTGTGGCAGCAGAGAGCAGGATCGGTAGAGAGCAGGGCATAGAGCAGGGCTAGAGCTAGAGAGTCAAAAAGATGTTTTCGAATGGTTCCCAGCAGTCGCTTTTTGGATTGATCGGCCAGCCTAGTCGGATCGGGAAATTTGTTTAGTAAATTGCATCCCTACCTACTTTGCATGCAGCTCCCCTCATTTGCATGCACGGATTGGAAGCAGATTGCAGGAGAGGTTAGTGAATCGTGCTGGAGGGAAATTTGGTCGCTAAGGGGTCGCAAACCGATCTGAACATGATAGGTTTGCTTAGTGAATCTAGCCCACTGTTTTTAGAATCCGGGCCTTCATGTTTAGTACAATTAAACTTTTAAAAATGTCACTCGTGCGAGTGTGCTTTTGTGTCATTATCCAGCATAGCTAAAAAGGTTCAACAATTACACTAGTGGAAAGTGGATTGTTCAGTTTAATAAAAAGTTCCTCCATATCAGGCCAGATTGCAATATTACTGATGTATTTTGACTGGGTCTGCAGGTTATGATCAAGAGAATCTCTGAAACACTTGGGACTTCCAATTAGCAAAGAGGACTTTGTCATTATTATTGTCATTATGACCTGCATTAGAAGTTGTGCTATCTAATTCATCGCTTGCATCTTCATCTTTATCTTTGTTATCATTGTCATGCTGTCCAATTATGAAGAAGGTTTTTTCAAAGATGGAATCATTGTCGGTTGCTCTAACAATTTTTTATCTGATGGCAAAATTTGTTTGAATATCTTTGAAAAGTGATGCAAGAAGGTCATACAGTATATACTAGAATATAAGCCGACCTGAATATAAGTCAAAGTAACCTTCGCCCCCCCCCAAAAAAAAAAAAAAAGTTGACTCAAATATAAATGGAGGGTGTTTTCCCATACGACAGACTCCGGAAGGGCGTTCCAGTTTTCTACCTCTCTGTGTAAAACAGAACTTTCTTACATTCGTACAGAATCTATCCCCTTTCAATTTTAGAGAGTGCCCTCTCACTCTCCCTACCTTGGAGAGGGTGAACAACCTGTCCTTATCTACTAAGTCTATTCCCTTCAGTACCTTGAATGTTTCGATCATGTCCCCTCTCAATCTCCTCTATTTGAGGGTGAAAAGGCCCAGTGGAATCCTTCTTCACACCAGCACCGCATCCACACATTGACTGCTTGCAGCTCCATCTGCCTCTTCTCATCAGCCCTGGGTACCGGCAGGATCTCTGAGAATGCTATCCTCTGCGTTCTGGTTTTCAGCTTCCGGAACTGGCCCTTCAGTATTTCCCTGTTGTAGTTCCTGTTCCTCATGTTGTTCGTCCCCACATGGATCACCACTTCTTCCACACTGTCGATGATCCTGTCAATGAGGCTCATTATGTCTTCTACCTTGGCACCTGATCCAGTCTTCCTCCTGCTATGTGGCTGTCGACTTGTCTGATGATGGAGTCCCCCACAACGATTGCTGTCCTCTCTATCTTCTCTTGATTCTCCAGCTAAGTGTTTTTGATGGAGGTTTGTATTATAAAACAGTGCTAAGTAAAGTAGACGCGACCAGCTCGCTACTGCATTTAACCATTTACAATAGGGCTGCTGGTCTATGATTTAATATCTGAAGGAGTATATTTGACTGAAATATAAACCAGGAGATTAATATTAAAGTGCCCTCCCCTGCCAGGCTCTGCACCGAGCCTTTTCTCCCTCCCTGCCCTGTCAGGCTAAGCACCCTTTCCCCCTTACCGCCATGCTGTGTACCCTTACCCTTTCTCCCAAAGCCTTGCAAGCCTCCACCAGGCTTGTCGTAAGACCTGGTGGTCCAATGGTGGGCCCGAACAAGAGGGATCCCTCCCACCTCCTGTCCCAGCCAACTGTGACAAACTTTTATCTCCCTCCCATCTCTTCCATATATCTTTCAATTCCCTGGTGGTCCAGTGGTGAACCAGAGCAGGAGCGATCTTCCTGCGCTCCTGCCCCATGCAAGAACTCATGAGGTCATATTTCCCGAACAGCAAAATATAAGATAAGGTTTGCAATAGTACAATTAAGTTTTGCTGTTTTATTCGATTTATTGCGCAACTGTCACTTACGGTATATCTTCCTTGCGCTTTTACATTTTACTTTTAACGGAAAGCATCAGATGTAACTAAGTAAAAGTAATAAAAATTAGTGAAATTTTTACTTCAGGAAAAACAACAAATGTTATCATGTACTTTTTCACAAGTAAAAATAAAACTTTTGCTTAAATACAGTAATTGGTTACAATTGCTTAGTTACTGTATAACGCTGTCTGTAAGCTACAATACATGCATAAGTGGGAGTTATGCCTGGGTTCTACTCATACTTCACCCCTGTGTACTGTTCACTCATCTTGCAAATGCATAATATGCAATTAAAGCAGGTATTTTTAGAATAGCACCTGAGCACCATGCTAGCATTTAAGCATATATGGATTACACATATATTGGATCACTGACAATATTTTAATAATATTTACCCATGCTATAAAGATTGTGCCAAGAGTTCTCCATAACTGAAGGTGTATGATCAGGTTTCAGGTGACACTCTGATCCTGTTAACCAGATAGTTTCCATGAGCTGGGATGCTGGCACAGCTCTGGTTATACAATCTGCTGAATCTGATTAGAGGGAAGATATGATAGAGATGTTTAAATACCTACATGGTGTAAATATGCATCAGTTGAGTCTCTTTAATTTGAAGGAAGCTCTGGAATGAGAGGGCATAGGATAAGTTAAGAGGTGATAGACTCGGGAGTAATCTAAGGAAATACATTTTTTTACAGAAAGGATGGTAGATGCGTGGGACAGTCTCCTGGAAGAGGTGGTGGAGAAAGAGACACTGTCTGAATCAGGGCCGGATTTAGATGAAGAGGCCCTAGGCTATTCCACTTATGAGGCCCTTTCACCTCCCATTTTTAAGTTTTTAAATTACATGAGATAATAAAATACATCATTACTGTGATATATCAATATGTTAAATGAAACATGTTATTGGTACTAACCTTTATAAAAAATGTGACACGGATAATAAATAAAAAAAAGTCGAGAACATTTATTTGAACATTTATTCTCAGCACCATATATAGTACTTGTAACAATAACTAATCAAATATAACACACAACATTGCCCCTTCCTATGTCCATAGTGCCCCCAGTGCGTCCTTCCTCAACTCACCACCCCTCCGATGCCCGCCTGCCTCCCATCCCCCTTCCATTGAACACCCACCCCATGCCATCCTGCCTGCCTTCCATTAAACCCCCCCACCCTCCTCCGATGCCAGCCTGCCTGCCTCCCATCCCCCTTCCACTGAAACTCCCCACCCCCACCCCCGATGCCAGTCTGGGCCGCCCTTTCCTGACAGATCCACGTTTTGCCTCTCTCCCCGCGGGGCTGGGCTTTGCCCAGCTGTTTCCGGACTGACGTCTTTCCCTCCTGGATCCTCCTCCCAGGGCGAGAAAAAGAAAGGGAGAAGCCGAGTCTGCGCCCCGTTGCGGCCGGAGCCGGTTCCGATCCCGAAGCGTAAAATTTCTCCTTATTTTCGGTTCAGTGTTTTAGTGGTCACTGTTTTTAGAATAGTGTAATTTTAATTTTGCTAACAATTTGAATGTAGGCCCCTCTTGATCTTGAGGCCCTAGGCTGAAGCCTAGTTAGTCTATAGGAAAATCCGGCCCTGGTCTGAATACAAGAAGGCGTGGGATTTCTTACAGAGGAAGAGATAATGGTTACTGCAACCCTGAAGCAGCACTGTTTTGTAATACAATACTGCGAAACGCTGGCCACGTTGGCGCTGTGGGACAGGATCCTGGTTAGGCCTAGTTGCCCCTCTGAATCCCAGTCCCAAAGTTTGAATAAAGGCAGTAGAATACAGCTTTCAGTGCCTCCCACAGATTGCACACAGATTCCTTTGTTGAATAAGGCAAAACATTTTAATGGCAAACAAAAACTCAACACAATGTAGGTATGGCATGAGCACAAGAACCACACACACAAAAAAGGCTTCTGTAAATCCAGTTAATTCTTGTTGAGAAAACAAATAAGTTCCAACTCAGCACAAACAGTGCTCTAGATAAAGTTCAATTTCTAAAACAAAAGTCCAAAACCTCTCCTTCTGGCCCCACTCTTGGGCCTATCCAAACAGTGCATTAAACAAACATTTTTCCTTTTGAAAAAAAAAAAAAAAAACAACCAACAACCCATACATTCCCTGCTCTGGCTGTGGTCCTGTTGGGTAGTGCCGAATCCCCAACAGGCTGGGAGAAGATAGGCCTGTACACCTCAGGTGTTGCCGCCCTCCCCAAAAGACAGGCTATGGTTTTAATTCCTCACCCCCAAAGCACAACTCAGAGCAGTGTACAAGCTGCTCCAAAACTAAAACTAAAAAACTGCAGCTACTGCTTCTACAGTTCTTTGGGGTGGCTGAACATACCCCAGAATGTCCTCAGCACAACATTCTGGAAGGTTCTAAAACACACTAAAATGCAAACTCCAGTGAGGAAAAAAATAACTGCTTGGTTTAACAGGTGCTGGCTCAAGTTCAGCTGGAAGGACTGGCCTCCTTTCCAGCCTACGTTCAGTTGCTTGTTCCAGCTGTTCCCACCGCCACGCCCCCTCCTAGCAGGGACAGGCAAGATCTTAAAGGCCCTGCACGCTCAACATCAGCCTGAGCTCTGGACACTCTTAAAAGGGGCGGGCTCCTTTATAAAGCTCTGCCCAAGATCTCTAAACACTAAAGGATATTTACTAGACCTGATAACAAGGTTTTTAATGGGGCTTACAGGGACATCCTCCCTGTTTCTGGTGAGACTAGCAGGATTCCTGTCACAGCGTATGGAGAAGCGGCTGACAGTTTGCATATTAAATGCAGCATATAAGATAAATAACAAACACATTTTTTGAATAATATATTTTTTGCAGATGCACAGTGGACAGTGTTTCTCAATATTTTGAATGTTACCAATCTGGTTACTACTGATATTTTGATATATTTATTGCTGAGTGAAGATTGTATTTAAAAGAGATTTTGAACTGAATGATTATTAAAAAAAAAAAAAAAATTATAAAAAGAAGAAGAAAAGAAAGGAGAAAAAATATGGTTGATGTTTTTTTTGCCTGTGATTATAATGGGAGTAATATGAATATCATATACTGACACCAGATGGTGCTACACTCCGGACTTCAGGCTTTTTTCCACCATTACCATACCTTGTTTTGAGATTTGGGGTTTTTGGTATCATTCTTTTGTTGTATAGTGGATGATTGAATGTTTCATAGATCAGAAAACGGCAAGAGCAGTATGACTGGTGCTGGACAATATGGTGTGTTCAGATGCCAACTTTGAATGGAACTTCAAGTCTGATCTAACTGGGGGAGCCTGTTTGGGTTCCTTGAGGTATGGGTCTTAAGGTACTGGGTTCTTGAAAAGGAAGGTTTTCACAGCCCTCCTGAAGTTCCATAGACTGTCATGTGCGCTGATGGATGGGGGATGAGGTTCCATAGTCTAGGTATGAAGTATGAGAAGGCGCGCCTGTGGGCTGTTTCGGTCTTGAGGGAACATCTAGGGAGTAGGGTCAGTTACCTCTCTCCTTGGGATCTCAGTGGTCGGCTGGAGGTGTAGGTTGGTAATTTGGTTATCATATAGCCTGATATCAACTTATGGAAAGTTTTGAAGGCAAGAACTAGGGCTTTGAAGGCACAGTGTTTTTGGATAGGCAGCCAGTAAACTGATGCTAGTGTAGGGGTGACGTGGTCATGGATGCTGAGGTTTAATAGGCGGACTGCATAATTTTGTACAAATTGGAGGAAGACAGGGTTTTAGCAGGTTTACCCACCAGTAATGCATTACAGTAATCCATGCGGGATAATTCAAAAGCATACAGTAGTTGAGTGAATTTGGGTTCTGAGAAGTATATACAGATACACTTTAGCTGGCAGAGGTAATAAAAGGACATCAACACTAATACATTGTGTAGTGCTAGAGATGAGGGGGTCACTGTGGTGAGAGAGAACACCAGTCAACAGACTGAAGATTTCTGAAATTGTTGGTAAGGATCAGTCATTTCTGGGGGGCAGAGTGATGAGTCATGAAAGTTATGAGATCAAGATCAGAGAGGTGAAGAGCTGAGGTAGAGAAGTTGACAAGATCAAGGCAGTAGCCTTTATGGAGCATAGGGGTGCTGGAGCACAGCTAAAGGTTGAAAGAGGATATAAGGGCAAGGAACTTTGAGGTGTAGAAGTTGGTAATGTTCTCAGCATAAATGTTAAAATCACCAAGGATGAGGGAATGTGATGAAGGTTCGAGAAAGACAGAGTCAGGAGTCAAGGTCAGTGAGAAAGGACGAAAGGCATGTCACAGGGGGTTGATAAATGACCACTATTCGGAGAGGTGGAAGACAGACAGAGTGGATTTTTTTTCTTTACTTTTTATTGAAACTATAAATATAACAAACAAAATAAATTTGCAACAGGATTGGAAAATTAACATCCTAAGTCGCAATGACTATTCCAAGTTGATACATATTAGAGGAAATTTAAAAAAAAAAATCAAACTATTTAGTCCACAAATAAGATCCAAGAACAAAGTTTACAAAAAGTAAATAAGGATAATTATAAATCACAATTAGACATATTAGAAGGCATGATCTCTCCCCCAAACAGCCGGTTCGTTATACTGCGGACATAGCCATTGAACCAATAGTCACCCCTCCCCCTTCTGTAACTACAATAAATTCTAGCTTTGCTTCATAAAATAAATTTTTTTCCCCTTGAAATGAAACACAGCATTTAACAGGAAACTTCAAAATATGATGCCCCCAAGGCAATTACCCTTGGGCGGTAAGAGAGGAAATATTTTTTCTTCTGTGTCTCTTTAGATATATCATTTACTTTTTTATCTCTGTGCCTTTAAGAGCGTTTCTAGCTCGACACAGCAGTACTTCCGGCTCCTTTATCAAGCAGCCGGGAGTATTTAAATTCAGCCAGCCCACCAGTGGGCCATCTTTTGAATGTCTGAGGCGCTTGTTGCGTCCGTTTACAAGGTATGTCCTGTATTGGTCTTTATATCTATATTATTATCATTTTAAGATTTTTGTACTGTTCCAGTTTTAACTTGATGTTTTTCTGGTTGTAGTTTTGATCAGAGACGTTACACCCTGAGGTAGCTGTAAAGTGAAACGCTGGCCACCGTCGGTGTACCGATCATCTAAAGTTAAGTTGATAAGATGTTTTTTTCATCTATCATTCAGTACATTCATTTTTGAACTTTAAAACAGTGCAGTGTTTTGGCAGTTTAAGGAGGTTTTTTGAGCCACTGATGTGAACGCCTTACTACCGCTATTCCACCATTGTGGAGGTGGGAGGGCCCTTGTCCAAGACTTTTTCCTCCATTGATAACTAACATTTAACCTGCACTCTGTCTTCATCACACCATCAGACAGTTTACATCTAACCCTTGTAGAAATGTTTCTTTATCATATTTGGTTTTCTACAATATCTGAGTCTTTTGTGGCTATTTACTTAGGAAAGTGGATAAGATGGCCTCTCAAGGATGGCAGCGACCCTCAATTTTTCAGCTTCCTGAGACTCTTAATGTGAATGCCACCTGGGTTGAATATATGAATCTAGCCAAGAAATTGGTTAGAGCTACTCTCCACGGGGCTACCCTATTGGAATACTGCAAGAAGGAATTCATTTCCAAGGGTCTAAGGATTGTTAAACCCCCCTACTTTATTTACAGAGGACTCGATCTTTGTCGCAATTGGCTGGCATTTTAAATAAATGCTCATTGGATCTGATGGTGCTTATTATTGAGAAAACAAGAGTCACTGCAGAATCTATACAATTTGAACTGGTTCATAGACAACCCCGCGAAAGACAAAAGCGCGCGCCGACAACTGAGCGCAAGATGGAGGCGCATGCCGAAGAAAATTACAGTTTTTAGGGGCTCTGACGGGGAGTTTTGTTGGGGAGCCCCCCCAGTTTACTTAATAGAGATCGCGCTGGCGTTGTGGGGGGTTTGGGGGGTTGTAACCCTCCACATTTTACTGTAAACTTAACTTTTTCCCTAAAAACAGGGAAAAAGTGAAGTTTTCAGTAAAATGTGGGGGGTTACAACCCCCCACACCCCCCAAAATGCCCCCACAACACGGCGCAATCTCTATTAAGTAAAGTGGGGGGGTTCCCCCCACGTCCCCCCGTCGGAGCCGTACAAACTGTAATTTTCTGCGGCGCGTGCCTCCACGCTGCGCTCAATTGTCTGCGCGCGCCTTTGTCCCGGCGCGCTTTTGACCCGACACCATTTGAACTAGACACTAAACTTGGTGAATTGAAAAGTAGTTTAGACACAGACACTTATGACAAAGAATTTGCTGACACACAGAAAAAGATTGAATCTTTCAGGGTGAATTTACAGAAAAAGAAAAAAACTTTTACTTAGGCCAGGGAGCCCCTGGTTTTAACCCATGGGTTAAAACCACAGGCTCGCAGAGCGGGGAAGGACAGGAGAGGTTTGGGGCAGCAGAGAGCAGAGTCGGTAGAGAGCAGGGCATAGAGCAGAGCTGGAGCTGGAGAGTCAAAAAGATGTTTTCAAATGGTTCCCAGCAGTTGCTTTTTGGGTTGATTGGCCAGCCTAGTCAGATCGGGAAATTTGTTTAGTAAATTGCGTCCCTACCTACTTTGCAAGCAGCTCCCCTCATTTGCATGCACGGATTGGAAGCAGATTGCAGAAGAGGTTAGTGAATCGGGCTGGAGGGAAATTTGGTCGCTAAGGGGTCGCAAACCGATCTGTACACGATAGGTTTGCTTAGTGAATCTAGCCCACTGTTTTTAGAATCCGGGCCTTCATGTTTAGTACAATTAAACTTTTAAAAATGACTGTCACTCGTGCGAGTGTGCTTGTGTGTCATTATCCAGCATAGCTAAAAAGGTTCAACAATTACACTAGTGGAAAGTGGATTGTTCAGTTTAATAAAAAGTTCCTCCATATCAGGCCAGATTGCAGTATTACTGATGTATTCTGACTGGGTCTGCAGGTTATGATCAAGAGAATCTCTGAAACACTTGGACTTCTAATTAGCATTACTCCTGCAACAACATGTGATATTACTACAGCTTACTAAATGACAGATTACTGTACGAATATTCTGAGGGCTTCCTACAGACATGCTGCTTGAATTGCCAGCTGGCCTACAAAAGTTCTTTAATCTAAGAAAAATAATGCAGAAAAGGTGAAAGACTATATCATTAATAACCTAGATATTAGTGCTGGGGAGGATACTGCTGTCTTGGTTTGTGTAGGCGCCATCAATGACATAGGAAATTGTGGGAGGGAGGTTCTGGAAGTCAAATTTAGGCTCTTAGGTAGAAAGCTGAAATCCAGAACCTCCAGGGTAGCATTTTTAGAAGTGCACCCTGCTCCACGTACAGGACCCAAGAGACAGGCAGAGCTCCAGCGTCTCAATGTGTGGATGATATGACGGTGCAGGGAAGAGGATTTTAGTTTATTAGGAACTGGGCAACATTTTAGGGGAGGGGGGGAGCCTATTCTGGAAAGATGGGCTTCACTTTAGCCAGGATAGAATTAGGCTAATCTTGAAGAATGAATAATGATAATGAATGTAAGATTTTAATTGATTGCTTTTGTATTCTCCCCCTTAGATTTTACAGCTTCTGTAGATGTAAATTACCTTGAACTTTTAGTATAGTCCAATTAATAATTTTTGTATTAAATTAGATTAGTTTTAATCGGTGTGGTAGTTGAAAAAAACAATTAAAAGCTCATTTAAAATGTAAGCACCAGAATTGCATCTATGAATGGCACATGTTATCATCTGCAAAGAGTTAAATCTTACCAGATAGCCTTTCAGCAATATCATTTACAAGAGTGTTAAAAGGAACAGGCCCATGAACTGGAACTTGAGGCACACCGCTGGTAACATCTTTCCTCAGAGCCATCTCCGTTGACCACTACCCTCTGTCGTTTTTCACTCAACCAGTTCCTGACCCAGTCCATCACTTTGGGGCCCATCCTGAGCTTATTTGATAGATGCCTGTGTGGAACACTGTCAAAGGCTTTTCTATAATCTAAATATACCACATCTAATGCACTCCCTCTATCCAATTCTCTGGTCACCCAGTCAAAGAAATTGAGATTTGTCCGACATGATCTGTGAATCCATGTTGCCTTGGGTCTGATAATCCACTAGATTCCAGAAACTTCACTATTCTGTGGTAAGTAAATTAATGAAAACTCTTTTAAAACAGAGAAGTCAGACTTACTAGCCTGTACTACTTCTTCCATACTTCCACTTTTGTGAAGAGGGTCCTCATCCACCCTTCTACAGTTCTCCAGTACCACTCCTGACTCTAGAGAAGCATTGAAAATGTCAGCTAGCAGAGCCACCAGAACTTATCTATTTTCCTTGAGAACCCTGGTCCTATTGTTTTGTCCACCTTTAGGCTAGCTAGCTCCTCACGAGCGCAATCTTATGAAAATCGATCAAGGTCTACCACATCTCCAGCCCTGTTTGCATTTGTCTTCTGTGGTTCTGCTCCGTGCACTTCAGCTATGAACACAGAACAGATATTTAAGCAATTCAGCCATATCTTTAGCATCTTCTACAGTACATATTTCTCTCCTTCACTTTGAGTCTCACAATGCCACTTTTGTACTTCTTCAATCACTAATATTTTTTAAATAATTGCTTGCCTCCTTTTTTTACTGTCTCGGTTTATCTCTGAGCTCAAGCAAGCTTTATTTTAGTTTGCCAGAAGGGGGATCTGTGAATGTTCCATGAAGATTTCATGATGATTTGTTTAGTCAGAAGGAGAGGAGCTAATATCAATGTGATGCTCAACCTAAAGAGAAGAGAGGAGAGGAAACTGAACAACAACGCAGCAGAGCAATGCTATTTCATTCCAGACACCATAGGCTGTCCTAAGAGGATCATGAGCTCCCAAAACCTATCCAGTAGCTGATCCTAAAGTACAGAAACAAAGGAGAGAGAGTACCTGTGGTTTATGACCGTGTAAATGGAAAACGGTTTTAAATGCAATATTGTTAGAACGGTGATTTCATGAGAGAAGAGGGATGTGGCTGAATTTGACTGCCTGTACTACAGCAGAATTTAAGGAAGCGTGTGACAAGTACATAGGATCTCTAGGGGAGAGGAAAGAATTTCAGAGCTTAGTGGGTTGTGTGGATGGGATGTTTTGATAGGCAGCATGATTCTTATCTACTGTCATTTTTTTGTGTTTCTATGGGGGGGATTATTTTTTTATTGGGATTTATTAACAACTTTTATGATGAGATTCACCTAAGGTGTGTAACTTGGCAATTACAATGTTACAATTGGGCATGCTTAGCACCAATTCTACAATGGCACTTAGGTGCACCTAAGATAAATAGGGCCCAAAAAGTGTGTTTACACTTAAACATGAAAAAAATCTGCATAAAAAAGTTTTGACTCTTCTGATGGCCACACAATGGCTTTTGCCATTGTGTGACTACTGACATCTTTACAGACAACATACTATGTACATTGTCACCATAATTCAATTCAGTTGAAGTGTACATACATTTTTGACCTCTCTGTGTATATATTGTCACCGTGCATCACCAGGCCAGGCCGCGCCCAAGCGGAAGTGGCCAAAAGAGCCCATAGCCCATGGTGCTGACCGATCGGATTATCAGTACTAATTAGAGTTGGTGGATCAAGTAAAAAACACCCAGTTTTGCTTCCAACACAAAATTCTTTTATTCCCATAGGAACTTCAGCTTTCAAACCCACAATTGCATTCACAGTTCAAAAGGAAAAATAAACTTGTTTTTCCCAGCTATAATCCAAAAATGACTCCTCTTCTCCCAAACTACTCTCAAATTGCTTTCATGCCGTTGGATACAGTCTCTTGCTGGCAATCACTTCTGGCAGCTTTAGACTGGATCTGCCTCTGAACTCTTTGGATGCAGAGCTCTGGGCAGAAGGGGCCTCCTCCCACAATGACCATTGGTTGTGGTCCCTCCCAACTAGGACCCACCATCCAGTCTAAGGAAAATCTCCCAAAGGAAAAAGGTCTTCAAACTACTGCCAAGGCTGTGCAGTGTTAATTGCTCCAGCCTAGACACTTTGTGGTTCTTGCCCAAAAGGAATGTAAGGAACCCTCACATGCCGCTAAGGCTTTCAGTAACCTTTCTTTTGCCTTAAGGTTACAGAGACAACCAGCCCATTAACTAACACAACCGGTCTCAGCCTAACTTCCTTTAAACCCCATCGGTTTCCATAGCCCACTGGTCAGAATCAACATTTCCCTCTTTAAAGTCCATGGATTCTTCCTGGTCTAAAAAGTCTTCATTATCAGAAGCTTCCCTCATTAATTAATTTAACATTTCAGCTTCCATAAAGTTAGATCTGACCTGGGTGTTAGACTGAGGTATACTGCTGCGTGCCCTTGGAACTGGTCTCCTGTCTCCATTCTGTTTCCTCTCCAGTGTGGGTTGGTTCAGTGGCTGCCTCCTTTCTGAGTACTGTTGCTGATCCCTATAAGCCTCAGGATAATGAGCAACAGGTGTGACTTGTTCCTGGCTAAATTGAGGACTAGAATGTTCCTGGTGTTGCCTAGAATTGTGTCCCCCATGAATGTTAGGAGATGTGTGGTTCATCCTCCTCCTAGGAACAATATCCTGAATACTTTTAGTTCCCCTTATCCATTGTTCTCCCTTCTCTAATTCTGGCGAAAACAAATAAGTACTTCCTTGCTCTTCACTGAACCTTCCTTGCCTGGCTGTAGTTCTGGGTTGAGGTGTTGGTGTGGGTAATGTTTTATCTCTTTGGGTGAATATTTTCCTCTGCCTAGCCCTAGGCATCGGCGACCTCTCACTACCCAGCTCAGTCGCAGGGCCTACCCTGTGACAATATGCACACATACCACACACACACTAAATATATACAGTATGTACTGTGTATGTGTGTGTGTGTATCTTTATCTATCTACACACACACACACACACACATACCCCTATTCAGAGCTGCATAGGCACATGAGAATCACAGAAAACAAATGATAAATACAATATAAGAAACAGCTGCATGTATACTATATGGTAAAGGATGAAAAGAAAATCAATACAAATGGGGAATAACACGATGCATTCTTCAGAGAAATAACTACTCATTACCATGAACTATGCTGATGTCACTGTCACTATGACAACATTATGACAAGAACAAGTCACTCGTGCTACCTGGTAAAGCAGCTGTCAACTCTAATTGTTTGAATAAGGACAAAATGCAACAGAAACCAGCACACCCTTTTTCTTAAGGCAGTGTTTCACAGTCATATTTCACTGTGCATGGCAGAAAGTAGAGCCACATCTTGTTAAGTTGCCAGTAACCTCTGGCCATCATCATAATGATAAAAGGACACCAAGAGCCTTCTTTCATTCAGTCAATACAAAATAGGGGAATAATCAGTTTTTATTTAAATGTCTTAAAATAAAGAGCATTTGACGTTAGTTTTTTTCCTGACTCAGTCTAATGTACAAAGTGCAGTGTTTTATTTCTGCTGAACAGAACTAATAATGTTTTATTTCTGCTGAACAGAGCTAAAATGTTGCCAGATGGACTAAATCCTTTTATAGGGGGGGGATCGGTGCAGGCATTATATCCCCAGCACTTGCATCATTGTATCACATAGATGGTATCTGTCAGGTCATTTTTCTCCTAGGTTATAAGAACTCATTTGCTGGCAATTTTACATTCGCAGGCATGCCCTCACCTTTATTAATATCTTGCATCCTGCTTTATTGATATATCAAACCTTCCTAAATATGATGTTATATGTGCACCTTACAGCACACCAAAAATACTGCAATGCAAACTTGAGAGTTGTCTCCAAAATTAAAAACATTTTTGAAGGAGGCAGGAGGTATGATAGGCAAGCCCAAGGATGGTGAAATGATTTACTAGATATAAGGTTAGTTATAGAATATGAGGGGTAACATAGAAACATAGAAGATGACGGCAGAAAAGGGCTACAGCCCATCAAGTCTGCCCACTCTGCTTACCCACCCCCTGTCTATGCCCTAATGACCCAATTTCCTTATATTGACCCTCGTAGGGATCCCACATGGGTATCCCATTTATTCTTAAAGTCTGGCACGCTGTCTGCCTCGATCACCTGCACTGGAAGCTTTTTCCAATGATCAACACTCTCTCTGTGAAGAAATACTTTCTGGTGTCGCCATGAAATTTTCCGCCCCTGAGTTTGAGCGGGTACCCTCTTGTGGCCGAGGGTCCCTTGAGAAAAAAAATATCATCTTCCACTTCGACACGTCCCGTGAGGTACTTAAATGTTTCGATCATGTCTCCCCTCTCCCTACGTTCCTTGAGAGTGTAGAGCTGCAATTTGTTCAGTCTCTCTTCGTACGAGAGACCCTTGAGCCCCGAGATAATCCTGGTGGCCGTCCGCTGAACCGATTCAATTCTGCGCACATCTTTACTGTAATGTGGCCTCCAGAATTGCACACAGTACTCCAGATGAGGTCTCACCATGGCCCTGTACAACGGCATTATGACTTCAGGCTTTCGGCAGACGAAACTTCTATTGATACAACCCAATATCTGCCTTGCCTTAGATGAAGCCTTCTCCACTTGATTGGCAGTTTTCATGTCTGCACTGATGATTACTCCTAAATCTCGTTCTGCTGAAGTCCTAGTTAAAGTTTCTCCGTTCAAGAAGTACGTCCTGCATGGATTTCCGCTTCCGAGGTGCATGACCTTACATTTCTTAGCATTGAAGCCTAGCTGCCAGGTTGAGGACCAACTTTCCAATGTAAGCAGGTCCTGCGCCATATAATTCTGTAAACTACATTCACTTACTATATTACATAGTTTGGCGTCATCGGCGAATAGTGTTATTTTACCTTGAAGCCCTTGAGTCAGATCCCCTATGAATATGTTGAAAAGGAGTGGACCCAGGACCGAGCCCTGCGGCACTCAACTGGTCACCTCCGATGTTTTAGAGAGGGTACCATTAACCACCACACTCTGAAGTCTGCCACTCAGCCAATCATTGACCCATGCAGTTAGTGTCTCTCCTAACCCCATCGATTCCATCTTGCTTAGCAGCCTGCGGTGTGGGACACTGTCAAAAGCTTTACTGAAGTCCAGGTACACGGTCTTAGCCCAACCATGAATGGAATGATGTGAAGCCATGAAACTTACAAGTTATTCCACGTATTCACCCCTAAGTTCAACACACTTAGCACATTGTCTCTGAAGTTTGTGTAACCCTTCCAAGAAATACTCTGATGTCTGGTCACTGCTCCACTGCTCCACTGCTCCGAATCACTCAAACATTGTCGCCCTTTTAAACTCTTTTTAAGGTTTGGAAACAGAAAATAGTCAGATGGAACAAGATCTGTTAAGTAGGATGGATGGTCTGAAATTAAACCCCCAACTGTGTCAAAACATCAATCGTTTTGCCAGCCTTGTGAGCAGGTGCATTGTCTTACAAAAAGAGAACTCCTTTCTGCAGCTTTCCTCTCCTTTTTTCTTTCAATGCCTCCTTTAATTGGCACAGCAAGTTATAGTAGTATTCTACATTAACTGTTTGGTTCCTTGGAAGATACAACACCTTCCTGATCCTAAAAAACTGTGGGTGTGACCTTTCCTGCTGACTTTTGGGTTTTGAATTTTCTTGGCCTTGAAGAACCTGAGTGCCACCATTACTATGCAGGCCAACTTAGGGAAATTTTTTTTATTTGATTCAATTTGGCCTATTGAATTGATTTTTCAATTTGATTTGATTCACTTTTCCTGTTCAATCTCCAAAACTGAACAAAATACTCCAAGTGGGGCCTCACCAACAACCTGTACAGGGGCATCAATACCTTCTTTCTTCTACTGGTTAAGCCTCTCTTTATACAACCCAGCATCCTTTTAGCAGCAGCCACCGCCCTGTCACACTGTTTTTCGCCTTTAGATCTTTGGACACTATCACCCCAAGGTCCCTTTCCCCATCCGTGCATATCAGCCTCTCATCTCCCAGCATATACGGTTCCTTCCTATTATTAATCCCCAAATGCATTACTCTGCATTTCTTTGCATTGAATTTTAGTTGCCAAATATTAGACCATTCCTCTAACTTTTGTAGATCCTTTTTCATGTTTTCCACTCCCTCCTCGGTGTCTACTCTGTTACAAATCTTGGTATCATCCTCAAAAAGCAAACTTTTCCTTCTAACCCTTCAGGAATGTCACTCACAAACCTATTGAATAGGATCAGTCCCAGCACCGAACCCTGAGGGACTCTACTACTTAAGAACATAAGAGCATAAGAATTGCCACTGCTGGGTCAGACCAGTGATCCATCGTGCCCAGCGGTCCGCTCCCATGACAGCCCCTAGGTCAAAGACCAGTACCCTAACTGAGGACTAGCCCTACCTGCATATGTTCCGATTCAGCAGAAACTTGTCTAACTTTGTCTTGAATCCCTGGAGGGTGTTTTCACCTATAAAGGCCTCCTGAAGAGCATTCCAGTTTTCTACCACTCTCTGGGTGAAGAAGAACTTCTTTCCATTTGTATGGAATCTATCCCCTTTTAGCTTCAGAGAGTGCCCTCTCGTTCTCTCTACCTTGGAGAGGGTGAACAACCTGTCTTTATATACTAAGTTTATTCCCTTCATTATCTTGAATGTTTCGATCATGTCCCCTCTCAGTCTCCTCTTTTCAAGGGAGAAGAGACCCAGTTTCTCTAATCTTTCACTGTACAGCAACTCCTCCAGCCCCTTAACCATTTTAGTTACTCTTCTCTGGACCCTTTTGAGTAATACCGTGTCCTTCTTCATGTATGGCGACCAGTGCTGGATGCAGTATTCCAGGTGAGGGCATACCATAGCCCGGCACAATGGCATGATAACCTTCTCCAATCTGTTCATGATCCCCTTCTTAATCATTCCTAGCATCCTATTCATCCTTTTCGCCGCTGCTGCACATTGCGTGGATGGCTTCATCGATATGTCGACCAGCACTCCCAAGACTCTTTCCTGGTGGGTCTCTCCAAGTAACGCCCCGGACATCCTTTTTTCGTGTATAAGATTTTTGTTACCGACCTGCATCACCTTACACTTATCCATTTTGAACCTCATTTGCCATGTCGCGGCCCATTTCTCAAGCATGTTTATGTCACGTTGCAGATCTTCGCAATCCTTCTGCGTCTTCACTACTCTGAATAACTTAGTATCATCTGCAAATTTAATCACCTCACTCATCGTACCAATTTCCAGATCGTTTATAAATATGTTGAAGAGCACGGGTCCAAGCACCGAACCCTGGGGCACTTCACTGGTGATGCTTTTCCAGTCTGAGTATTTTCCATTTACCCCCAATCTCTGTTTCCTATCCGCCAGCCAGTTTTTAATCCACTTGAGTATTTTACTATCGATTCCATGGCTTGCAATTTTTCAAAGTAGTCGTTCATGCAGAACCTTGTCGAACGCCTTCTGAAAATCCAGATATACAATGTCAACCGAGTCGCCTTTGTCTATCTGTCTTGCTCCCTCGAAGAAGTGCAGCAAGTTCATCAAGCAAGATCTTTCTTTACTGAAGCCGTGCTGGCTGGTCCTCATCAGATCGTGTCCGTCAAGATGCTCAATAATGCGGTCCTTTATCAGCACCTCTACCATCTTTCCCGGTACCGAGGTCAGACTCACTGGTCAGTAGTTTCTTGGATCACTGCTCGAACCTTTCTTGAAGATCAGCGTAACATTTGCCACCTTCCAGTCTTCCAGAATCCTTCCCAATTTGATTGACAGATTAGCTATTAGTTGAAGCAGTTCAACTATAGCCCCTTTCTATTCCTTGATTACCCTTGGATGGATGCCATCTGGACCCGGTGATTTATCATTTTTAAGCCTATCACTCAGCTTCCATACCTCTTCTAAACTGGCTGTCAACCCAGTTTCCCGTCTTTGTTTCCCGTGTATAGCCTGTCGGCTTCCAGTATGGTGTGTATATCCTCTTCGGTAAACACAGACGCAAAAAATGTGTTCAGTCTGTCAGCAATGGCTTAATCCTCCTTTAGCACTCCCTTTATTCCATCGTCATCCAACAGCCCCACCGCTTCCTTCATGGGTCGTTTCCCCTTAATATATCGAAAGAACGGCTTGAAGTTTTTTGCCTCCTTGGCTATTTTTCCCTCGTAAGCTCTTTTGGCCCCGCTTTATGGCACCTTCTTTGATGTTGTTTGTGATTTTTTTCCAGTTTTCGTCCGTTTTTGATCTTTTCCATTCCTTAAACGAAGTCTTCTTGTCTCTGATCGCTTCTTTCACCATTACAGCGAGCCACGCCGGTTCCTTGTTCTTTTTCCTCTTGGATCCCTTGCTGATACTCGGTATATATAGATTTTGTACCTCGGTGACTGTGTCCTTAAAAAGGGACCATGCTTGTTCTAGCGTCTTTACAGTGCTTATCCTCTTCTTAATCTTCTTCCCCACCATAAGTCTCATCCCTTTGTAATTCCCTTTTCGGAAGTGCAGCGCAGTGCCCGTCGTTCTGGATCGATGTTTTGCCCCTGTGTCCAGGTCAAAGCGGATCATATTGTGATCATTGGTTCCCAGCATCCCCTCTACTTCTACACCTTGTGCCGGTCCTTGTAGTCCATTTAGAATTAAGTCCAGAATTGTGTTTCCTCTCGTATTCTCCTTGACAAGTTGTTCCAGGAAGTAATCACCTACAGCATCAGGAACTTGGTCTCCCTACCACTGCCGGAGGTGCCTAGGTTCCAGTCTATCCCTGGATAATTGAAGTCACCCATGATAACTGCATTACCTCCCTTTCAGTTGTGTTTAATCTCGTTCATCATTTCTCCATCAATTTCTTAAGACTGCCCTGGGGGTCGGTAGTAGATGCTGATCTTCGTTTCCGTTCCATTTGTTCCATTTTGACCCATAGAGACTCTAACTTATTCTTCGTGTTCTCTCCGGTAGACTCAATTCCCTCTTTGACATATAGAGCAATGCCCCCACCTTTTTGAGCCACTCTGTCTCTGCGGTATAGCTTGTATCCCGATAGCACAGTGTCCCAGACATTTTCCTCATTCCACCATATTCTCACCTTTCCTTCCTCCAAGCGACTTCCATTAACCACCAGCAGGTTTCAGTTGTTATAAATCCTCGCGTCCAGTTTTGGGCATGGATCCTGGTTTTAAGTGCTGTGGTGCCAACAGAGGCATTCTCCAGTTAAGTGCTGCTGTATATAAGCACCTGGCCAGGCAGAGCAATTTAACTGCAAAGGAGTAATTCAACTAGGTAGGTTAAATTACTCTTAATATTGACCCCCCAAAAGTGGCAATGTTACAAGCAAGTCAATTGTGTTTCAAACAAAACAACATAGTACAGTTAGTTTTGGTTCCTAGTCTTATTATATCAAAACACAAAACATTTTGATCCCAAGCCACAGTAAGATCTCCATTAGGAAAAAAAAAGCCAGTTCCATGTAAAAAATAAGAATGTCCTTGGGTCCAGGACAGTCCCAGTACTTCAATGTGCACATCATATATTTGCATATTTTTCTCACCTATGTAGGATTCAATAGGGATCACCCCAATCCACACGAACAAGTAAGATATGCTTAATGCAGAGAGAAAACAAACCTATAATACATTAGAAAACTGCTGTGCTCGAGGAACTGCCTGCATGCAAGACTAGCATGTTGCCTATATATAGAAACACTCAGTAGTGGCATCAACATTGACGGTTCTTGTTACCTTTGATAGCTCAATCAAAGATTTATCTTTCAGAGCTGACTACTTCTCAAGAGGTAGACCAGGAAAAGACCTCAGAGCAATGAAATTATAGAATTCAGCACTTTTCTGTCCTTTTAATAAATCAGAGTCTAGCAAAGCTTTTTCCCTCACTCAGAGAGAGTCACAACCAGGTACTACCTCAGTATAACTCACAGGGTTTAAATATCCCTTTTCTCAGTCTTTAGCCAACTTACCTGGCTCTATCTTCAATACCTCTTAGGAACATGCTATACCCTGGCTTCCCATAACTTCTGCTTCATGTACAAGGACTTTTTCTAAGGGAAGGCATAGCGTGGTACCATAAATCAGCATTTTTTTCCTGACGCTCTTCTCACTCTTCGCTTGACTTCCCCAGGACAGCATTGTTTTTAGAGTTCTGTGGGCTATTCCTGCTTCAGTTACTTGGAAGGGAGTATTTTCTCCTTCAAAGGAAGCAGTGTGAATGGAGTGACTTTACATATCCATAAATGGTTAATCAGTCTCATGCTTAAGAAAATATGGCAGCTAATATATTATATTGTTTGGAACTGGGTGGGCTTCCAAATGCTTTTATATACTTTTATTACTGTCCAATCTATTGGTATTTAGCCTCCCACACAGCTGCTGTTCTGGTTATAAGTAACAATTTTTTTTAATTCACCAACATTTCTATAGAGGTATTTTCTATGGCCTGATAGAGTTATTTGAATTTGTGTTGTCTACACTAGAAAGAGACTTAAAATGATGAGATAGAAATAATAAGCATCTCAGAGACCTGGTGGAAGGAGGACAATGAATGGGACACTATGTTACCTGGGTACAAATTATATCGGAAGGATACAGTAGATCAAATTGGAGGGGAGGGGGGGTTGCGCTATATATTAAAGAGAGAATTGAATCAAATAAAATACATATTCTGCATGACGTAGATAGCAGTGTGTTATCCCTATGGATAGAAATTCCATGTGTGAAGGGAAGGAAGATAAAGGTTGGGTTATACTACCGTCCCCCTGGACAAAATAAGCAGACAGATGAAGAACTGTTTTCAGAGATAAGGAAAGCTGGAGAAATGGGCAACACTATAATAATGGGTGATTTCAATTACCCCAACATATGAACAAAGTTGGACAAGTTCATGCTAAACTGGTGAGACTGGACTCATTTGGAGCACTGGTCTTGACATAGGGGCTGCTGCGTGAGCGGACTGCTTGGCAGGATGGACCACTGGTCTAACCCAGCAGTAGCAATTCTTATGTTCTTATGGACAAGTTTCTGGAGGAAAAGTCCATAGTCTGTTATTGAGAAAGATATGGGAGAAGCCACTGCTTGCCCTGTATTGGTAGCATGGAATATTGCTACATCTTGGGTTTTGGCCAGGTACTAGTGACCTGGATTGGCCACCGTGAGAACGGGCTACTGGGCTTGATGGACCATTGGTCTGACCCAGTAAGGCTATTCTTATGTTCTTGTTCAGCATTAGCATAATAGAGCATTGTAATACAAATTTAGGGCCTGTCCTCTTTCAACTTTGATTTGTAAACTAGCATACAATTCCCACATTTATCCTATGCTGCCATCTTTGAACTAACAAATTTAAAAGAGAGAAAGATTCATTCTGTGGATTCTGTCAAGGTCAACCATATTTGGCAGAGATCCCAAATCTGCATACAAACTAATTAAATGGGCTATTAACAATCAGTTATTAAAATTATTTGGCACTAAGTAAGACTCATATGCGCTGATCTGGCTATGCACTATTCTATAACTCTACGTGCCTAAATTGTCTTGTGTGTAACTCAAAGGGTGAGGGGAGGGGCATGGGAGGACAGGAGTGTTCCCAGCATTTAGGCACAGTGCTATAGAATAGAGCCATTTATGCACCCAACTGCCATTGGTTATATGCTAGTATTTACCCCAGGATTCAGCAGGCATAAGTTCTCAAGCTAAGTGCTATTCTATAAAGACTTTTATAGAATTGGTGCTTGACACCGATCTTCCTGGCACCTAACTTTGAGCATCAATTTTAAAATTCCTCCTCCTCCTCCCCCCACCCCTCAGTGTGTGAACTGAAAGACAATTGGAAGATTTTTCTTCAGTTCCATGGACCAAACTGGAGACAGTGCTACTCACCTGTAACTGATGTTTTCTGAGGACAGCAGGATTGATAAGGCACAGAAGTGGGTGAAGTTATCTGATGATACTAGAATGGAATTTTAAAGTTCTGAGCATACATGGCACTTCCTGTGTGTAGCAGTCTCTTCAGGAACTCAGTTGGTTCTATAGCTCAACACAGTTAAATAACTCTTGGGGAGATGGAAGGGACTATGTACCTCATTAATCCTGCTGTCTACGGAAAACAGGCCATTGACAGGCAGGATTGTGTCAACACACAAGTAGGTGACTGCTAAGCTTAGGGCTGTTTAGCAATTCATTATCTTTGTCTTCAGAGCAGCCCACACTGTCACCTGCATGTGGTGTTAGTTGACAAGGTCGAGTTGGCTAATACTGCTTATCTGAAGGTGCTGTCATGTGCAGAAGTCTGATCCATACTCTAGTATTTGGTGAAAGTATGAAGAGAAGACTAGGCATAATAGCTGCCTTGCAGACTGTAGTCATTGAAGCAGATTTCAAGAGGGCTCCTGTACCTGCTGTAGCTCTTATTTGATGGATATATGATAGTTGATATGATAGCTACAAGGAAGAGTAATTTCAAATGAGACTTCATGAGTGAAGCAAGGACTAAATTCGGGTCCAAAGTATATGGGATTTGATAATGGAGAATTTACTGAAGCCAAGCCTTTCATGAAACATGCAACCAGCTGTGATTACAAAGCTAGAGAGTTACTTATTGGTAAATGGTAAGCTGACAATGCAGAGAGATAAACTCTGAGAGAAGAGGTTCAAATCCCAAGATGATATAAATGCTGCAGAATCATTACAGAAGGATAGATAACAGGATCATGGCTATTAATAGAGCATCAGATGCCTTTACTATTTGAAAGATATGTATATTTGTCTAGTAAAAACAGATTGGCCAAGGATCACCGAGAGTAGATGCTAAAGATTGATATATTTTGAGCTTTCAAAAGCTAGTATGAGGTTTTACAGGATTTGAAGCCATGAATCCATACATAACGGACTGGCCACTTGCAGCTGAGCCACAAAAGCCAATCAGTTATAACCCAAATTTAAGGAAACATGAGCTCCACTGATAACAAAAATTGTTCACCACCTGGAGGAGCTCATTGGATCAGCAAAAGGTATATTCTAATCAATGATCTTATATAAAGAGAGTAAGGTAGACAGCCTAGATAATACCAAAGTTCTTGGTTACTCTGCCCTGTGTTTACTACAACCCAGCTCCTCTTTATTACATAATAGATCATTCTTCTCTATTGTGCCATGAGCTAACTAACATTCTTCTAAGTTTCTGTTCCATATCCAGTTCCTGCTTCACTCATTGTTTCTACTCCATACCAGTTCTTGCTGGTCTCCTGCACTTCTCCACCTTTCCTTGGGCCTAGCTGTTGGCCAGGGACAGTCCTTAAAGCTAGAGACAAGTTCTTTGTGAAGAAGTTGGCCTTCTTGTTGAGTGATCAGTCCTAGGAATTAAAACAACTTGTAAGTAGGTAGAACTATTCATCAAATTCTACTACTATGGATACTAGTCTTTCCTGTGCTTGTGCAGAAAGAGCTAAAGAGAAGATTTGCACCTTGTAGAAGATAGTGTGCATATATCACAATATATAAAGCTGATGAGTATCAATTCTTGCTCAGAGTTAGCTCCCTGAAATACTGTACTTTCTTTCCTATATGATCTATCAATCTAGAATCTTTGGCAAGGTTTTGAGGAGAATATTAGAATATCTCTGAATTTTGTTTTTTATTTTCCACTCATGACTTAAAGTGTGACAGCTGAACTTTATTAATTCTTGGAGATGAACAAACTTTGTATTTAATAGAAACAGATAAAGGCCAAATGGCCTCTCCAGTCTGCCTGCACACACAGTCCACAGTCCACAGCATCCACTATCTTTTCTTCTCTCTAAGAAATTCCATGTGCCCGTCTTACACTTTTTTGAATTCAGACACAGTCTTTGCCTTCACCATCTCTACTGGGAGACTATTCCATGTATCTATCACCCTTTTAAATGTTCAGAAACTGGCTTAATAGAGAGTGAGTTTTCCCACATTTGAAAATGTTGGTCTTGAGCATGCCATATATAGGCACTGCCACTGTCGTTTTTGTGACCTCTATATAGTGGTGTTCAAAAGTCGGGAAAAAACACTGCATGTGGAAAAATAAGAGATTTGGGAGTTTCATTTATTAGGGAAATGCATTATTATGGAAATGATTAAATGCACAGTGGGTGTAAACAGGAGACTATAAGATTATGATTTAAAAGCAGCCTTAAAAAGGTGGGCTTTTAGAAGGGATTTGAATAGGACCAGGGAACCTAATGTAAGTGAGGCCCTGCCCTATCTTCCTTGCAACTGCTTGTATACTGCAGGAATTTTCCATAGGCTAAGCCTGGAATAAGGTATCTGGGACTTAAGCCAGCTAAAGAGTGGATGGCTTGTATCAATTCTATTCCAAATATTTGCATACAGCTGTGTATTTTTAAAGGCCAAAGACAAATTATCTGGGCTCTGTTTCCTTCTGAAAGGGAGAGAATACATCTTTAGCCATCTTAGGGGCCATTTTACTAAAGCTTAGTGCCTACTAATGGAATTATTCTGAGCTAAATGATAAGAAGCTCATTTTCTACTTATGGACATGGAGGGGCATTTTAGATAGGACTACATCTGAGTTTGGACGTTTTGGGGGAAAAATCCAGAAGAGAAAATGTCCATTTTCAAAACAGCAATATATCTTTTTTTTTTTTTTTTAAATGACATATCTAGACATTTTGGCCTTTAGTACATCTATCTTTTTTGGCCATTCTCAAATATAAAGACTTCCACAAGAAAAATACACAAAAGAAAGCTTTTCAGACATCAAAGCAGTCAGCATTCTTAGCAAACTGTTCACAGAAAGCTGAGCACAGCAGAGGGGCACTCTAGGGGGTACTGCAGTGAATATCACATTTCAAAGTTCCAGATCCATATGTCACTAAAAACTGCTTACATTATATGGTGAGCCCTCCAAAACCCACCCAAAACTTACTCTACCCACCTGTACACCACAGCAATAGTCCTTATGCCTGCAGGTGTCATCTTTATGTAGGTACAGTAAGTTTTGGGTTGGTTTCGGAGGGCTCACCATACAATATAAGCCATTTTTAGTGACATGTGTACCTGGGACTTTGAAATGTGACATTCACTGGAGTACCCCTCTGCTCTGCTATTCTGGGCTCAGATGTCTGTGTGAAAATCTGAATCTGTACAAGAGGGTGCTGAAACGTTCTTAGCCCAACCAAGAAGAGAATGACGTGGATATGATTCAATCAATGATCTGAAACAATGTCAAACCATAGAATTTTGTTTCTGCAAAATGGCACTTAATAAAATAACTCTTTTCAGCTACAGTGGCAAAATAACACTCAGAATTTAGGAAGTTGGTTGGTTGGGCTGAATATAAAAACACCACTGTTGATTATTGGCACCAATAAGAACATAAGAATAGCCTTACTGAGTCAGACCAATGGTCCATCTAGTCCAGTAGCCTGAGTTCACAATGGCCAATCCAGTTCACAAGTACCTAGCAAAAACCCAAATAGTAGCAACATTCCATGCTACTGATCCAGGGCAAACAGTGACTTCCACTATATCTGTCTCAATAACAGACTATGGATTTTTCCTCCAGGAACTTGCCCAAACCTTGATGCGTGCTAATAGCACATATTTCGGGCATCAGTTTATAGAATTGCTCAAATGTGACTTGGAACTAGGTGGCTTCCCTTATTATAAACTCTTAATTGACCATTTGATACAGGTCAGTCTTCAAAGTACCCTCTGCCAATGTTTAAAATAATGGTGAGATGGATATTGTGCTATTTGCTGTGGCTTCTTTTCTGATCTCAGATTTGGTAAATTAACCCCTATTCTAAACACTTAGGCCTAAATTCTCTATTAGTACGTTTAACTTAGGCGTGCTTTGGACGTCCGGTAAACGTAAATACCAATTAACTATATTTAGGCGTGAGATAGACGTCCCGCGAAATAGACGTGCGCAAAATAGACGTCCCTCGTCGCGCAAAATAGACGTCCCTCAAAATAGACGTGCGCAAAATAGACGCAGGTTTCTGAACCGTCTCTAATGGACCCGTGATAGACCTGAGTACGGGTTTGTTTTTTGTTATTTGTTTTTTTTAAAAATTATACTTTATATATACTCTTTATTATCACACATTCAGCATTGATAAGTATAGGATGATGAAAAACATAACTAAAACACTGTATCAGAATTGTACAATTTACCATTAATACAAGGAAAAGAAATATGTTATGTTTCAAAGGAAAACTAGAAAATGAAACGTACCGAGTGGGTGTTGAACTTACATTATCAGTAATGGAAGGTGGGAACCAGTAGATGTGTGCTACACAGAAAGCTATACAAGAATGTCATACTCACCTCATATTAGAAGTGGAAAGGATAGGACTTTGAACACCATATAGACTTTTTATAAACTTCGTTTAACTTCCACAAAGACTGGCAGGAAAGGCACCCTAAGTCATCCAATAAGCTTTCTCTCGATTTGCCAGAGACATTATTTCAGAGAGGATAGTTTAGAAGTGATATCTTGCTCCAAAGAACACTCTCCTGGTCTTAAAACATTCCTACTATCAGCTCATTCTTCACAACAAGAAACAGAATCAAAACACAGATTAAACCTGAATGTGGCTTCCAGTTCACAGGAAGAGGAAATAGCAAGCAGCACAATGCTGATCTCATTGTGACATCATCAAGGTGCACCTGGAAGGTAGATATACCACAAGTAAAAGACAAGCCGGGACTTGAACTCACAACCTACAGATGATCAATATAGTGCTTTTACTCACTAACCTACACTTGTGTCTCTGGTTCCCCTGTCAAAGCATACCTTAGTGATGCAATGATTACCCCTTGTCAAATCTTGTACCTAAAGCCATTTCTGGAGACTCCCATTCCCAAGTCCCCACCATAGCTCAGTGCTTAAAAGCACTGCCTGTATCTTCCAAAGGTCAGGAGTTCAAGTCCTGACTAAGGTTACCAAAGACATAATATTTTTTTTTTCCACCCACCCAAACATGCATGTGAACCTCACTTCCCAATCTTCACTTATTTAATTTGTCATTGTGTTTGGTGGAGGTGGTTCATTCTGCTGTACTTTTTTGTATAACAGCGATATCGGCGTGGTTTAGGATGTAATTAACAGTGTTGATGTAGTGCGGAATTGCCACCGTAAGCACGCCCAAGCGGCACAAACACGTCATCGCGTTTTTTTGCGTTGTGACATCATAGAATCGGCTGTTCTTCATACGCAGTTATTTCCTCTAAAATGGCAGCTAGGAGACAGCCAAATTTCTCCACAGAGGACTCCAGGCTGCTGGCCAGGCTCTTTTTAGGACATGAGCACCACTATTTTAGAGTGGCAGGCCATCGCAGGTCATACCTGCAGTTCAGGGACTCCTGGACCCGCCTGACCCGGCGGTTCAATCGTAGAGCCTCCTGTCCCAGGGAAGTAAGTATTCCAAGTCAGGCCCTCACAAATAATCATGTAAAATGTAATGATGGAAACCTGTCTCAATCAAATTGTTCATGTTTTTGTGGGCAAATTTTGATTCCTTTTAAAAACTACAATTGTGCATAATAAATCTTTTACATTGAATACTGAAATTAAAGCACATCCCAAAGGAGCAGTAGTAGGATTTCAAATGTCAAATTCAGCTCCTAGAAGGCATCTATTCCATTCACAACATGCACACAACTAATTTTTGGGTCACAAGCTTCGCATTTGTAATAGAAACATCTTGAAATCAACTTTGCCAAATTGCTGCTATGTCATTTCAAATACCTTCACCTTTCCTGGATCAATCTGCTGGTCTAGGGAGATAGTGGCATGACGTTTAAAGTGACAGCGTCAGTACCCTGACGTCAGGGGTTTCAAGCCACGCTGCTCCTTCTGACCAAACTATGTTATTGCCCCTGCTGTATGATTGTAAGCTCACCAGGACATGCTGTAATGTGGGGCAGTGCTGATAGGCTACAGCCTCAGCACCCTGGGGTTGTGAGTTCAATCCCACACTCCTCCTTGTGATGCTGGCCATGTCACCTCAAACCCCCCCCCCCCCCCCACTGTCCCAGGTACAGTAGAGAGATAGCGATGCCTCCAGCACAGAAAGGGGAAAGAGCTGGAGTACGTGAATACATTCATGTAAAACATGTGGCAGAAGGGGGTAGAGGCAGGCAGCAAAGCGGATAGCGGCTCTTGGAGGGCAGCGTGCTCCATTTTTATGTGCTTATAGAGGTCAATACTTAAGTAAACATGTTATGCCACAGTGCTAGATGGCACTCATCATATCCCTCCCTCTCTGTTCTTTCTCTCTCTCTCTATTATCTAGGTTGAGGATCTCAGGAAAAGGGGGCGGCTGCTGAGGCGCCAGGAGCGGGCCTTCCTTGAGGGGGTGAGGGAGGAATTGCGCGCTGAAGCCGGTGAGTAATGAGTCCAGCGTGTGTTTCTTTGTGATCAGCCTACCAGAATAAATAGATGAAAATGCTTGAGTAGCTGTCAACCATTCTTAATCATAAAATCTGCAGTAAAGCTGCTATTGTGATATCATGTCACAATGGCTTTATGGTGTTCTACTTGCCTCACTTACTTACGCTACATTTTGATGTTTACAGTGGAGTAGGTGCTTTGCATCCTGTTATTAGCATTTGAAGAAAATAACGTAGTAAATAATGTCATGTTCAAAAGTGTTGTTGACATATCTGACTGTATCCTATTTCTCTCTTGTCAAGCAGCACCGCAGGCACCCCCTCAGGAGGCCCCGCAGGTGATGGAGGGAGCCCCACCCTGGTCCTCAGCAGAGGAAGAGGAGATGGAGGAGGAGGAAGAGGAGGAGGAGGCCTGGCAGCCCTCAGGACCGCCCACACCACCACTGCCCCCTGGACCTCCACCACTGCCACCTGGACCTCCACCACTGCCCCCACCACTGCCCCCTGGACTGCCTGCCCCACCACTGCCCCCTGGACCCCCACCGCCTGCCCCACCACTACCTCCTGGACCACCACCACCATCCCCTGTTGGACCTTCCCCTTCCCCCACCCACAGCCCTTCCCCTCACTCTCCTGCCCTTCCTGTTCCCATCCCACCCCCTTTCCTTGCTGTTCCCCCCCAGGAGCAGCCCGACCAGCCTCAGGAGGGGGCAGCCAGGGAGATGGCGGCCTACTCTGCCATCTTGGAGGAGGTGCAGGTAATGAGAGGGTGTGTGGAGAGGATGGAACATGCCCTCTTGCGGCTGGTAGCCGAAAGAGGGCATGGTGCCAGCAGCCATACACCCTCTCATTGACTGCACCTCCTTCCGCCCCCCTCGCCTGAGGTAGCTCAAGCTGCTCTTGGGGGGCACCTACCCTCTTTCCCTGTGTTATGTGTATGTAAATAGTTATTTAAAAAAAAGTTTTAAGTTTTTAAAAGTTTTAAAAAGTTTATATTTTAATAAAAAAGTTGGTTATAGTTTAAACTTTCCTGTGTGGTTTTAACCATGTAGCATCAGCAGTTTAGTGGACAGAGTCCAAGGTAGATAGGGGTTCAGGAGGGACTGCTGAATGGGCCCTTTTCAATATACAAGAAGGTGACATATAGAAAGTTTGACAATCTTTATTGGGGTCTGTCATTCATTCTATTACCTGCTAGCCACTCTGATGTCAAATCATTGCAGAATCTAGGAAAAAAGTAAGTGAATGCAAGGGTATATGCAACTATAGGTAGATAACGACATCTCAGCTATGATGTGCAAAATAAGGCAGTCCCTGTTCCAAAGTAAATGGCTACATAAGGAAGAAAATATAAGTCACTGTGGTAGATTTGTTGTTAAGGAATAGGGTTACTGCTACTAAGAGTTGGCTCCACACCAGGAGAATCCAAATGAGACATGTGGGTTTTTCTTCCTTTCACGGAAGGTGATGGAAGTAAAGGCCACATACCTCAATCTATCCTCCTGGTTCTTGAGCTGCACTATTTTGGTTAAGCAGGTGTGGAAACCACAAAGATGCTCACAGCTGCACTGCTCTCAGTAATACAAAACTCCATCTGACAATACTGCAGTTGCCTGTTTAAGACACCTGAAAACAGAAAAGAGGAGAAGCTGGTTTACACAAGGTTCACAAACAGGGGGTTCAACCCCCAAGGTCCATATCTATCCTCCCTTCCCTGAAGCAATGTGTTAACCTCATTTATGTTGAGCTGCTGTTTGTGTGCATATAACAGCAGGAATGCGTGCCATGGTGTTCTATGAGGCCAACATTATCAATTTACTATTGTTCCTGAAAGTCATCAAGGATACCTGTGTGAAGAGAACAATAGAAGTGTGAAACATTTATTTCACTCATCAGAAGAGTGACTCAAGTGAAGAATAGTAGAGTATCATTCTCACCTACAACTGTTTGGCTAGGTGCAAGCTGGTGTGCTGAGCTGATGAGCAGAGTTAACCTGAAATGAAGAATAGAGAAACTGTTAACAAAGATCTATGTCTCCAAAATGAAACACTGAAGTTGTGGCAGAACACACACCTAGAAGTAACAGAAGTGCTAACATACCTTTAGACTCCTTATTAAAAATGGCAGCCATTAGCCACTCATTAGGAGTTTTCCACCTGAACCATGTACACTGATTGGATGTCCACTGAATGGCAGTGTTCCCCCCCCCCAACACACCCAACCTGTTCTTATCAATGAGTTAGTACACAGAACCATTCCTCACCTGATTTTAACTTGCCTGTAATTTGATTCTACAAAGAATTAACTTTAGCTCTATGAGTAAACCCTCTCAGATGTATGAACACATCCATTTTACTTATATATCCATATTTCTACCAGCAAAATTTCTACCAGCATGGTCTTTATCAGTCTTCTCAGTCATTTTTGTCAGCCCTGTGGAATGAAGAGTAAGAGATATCAGAAATAAAATAACTATTATAAACAATAGCACACAATGAAAGCCCATAAAGAGAAGTCAGTTTTTGCTGGTTGGTTTCTTTAGTTCTATCATAAGGACACCTAAGTAGCTTACAAAATATCATTCTCACCTGGACTTACTATCTGAGCTACTTCTAGAAAAGATAAAACAACATATTAGAATGACATGTAGCTTGTTAATGGCTCTGTGGAATAGAGAGAAATGGGAGGCAGAGATAGGAAAAAAAAAAGTAAAAGACTAAGACAGAGTAAAGTCTCAAACATCTGCATAAGGAATAGAACAGAATAGAAAAGAAACACTGCTCACCTGGACCTTCTTATACCCATGCACGCCTAATTAACGTCTGACGTCAGTAGGACGGGAAAGGTTTCTCAATGCCTATTGGGCACCGTTCGGGTGCGGTTCCTTGGCCCGCTTCCTAACCACGCCTATCACACCTCATTGGCTATTCTAATGGGGGTGTGTTTGAACGTGTTCTACAAGTAGCCTGAAAAGATATCTTCACCTTACAACATGGCTCCAAAACGGAAATCGAATTTCTTGCATGGAGAGTTGCAGATATGGAAAATGGAAGTGGGGCAGACCATGACATTTTGAAAGCAGGGAGAGTGGTGGGTGTAGGCATCTGTGTGTAACCTGGCCTGGCCCCTTCTTTTCCCTAACAATTGATTCCCCTCCACACTTAACACAAAATTTAAGTCCTCAACAATCCCTCACACCAACACCCAGAAAAATCCATAAACGAAAGAAATACAGATAATGGGGGTGGGGAGGAGTGTCAAAGGCAGAAGGGAGTATAAAGGAGAACAGGCAAGTTTCATAGCACAAAGTTTCATCATTGAGGAAACGGAACACCACAAACACCAACTCACATGAGGGGGTCTTACATAGGGAAAATGGCTGTGCCAAAGCTTTCTATATACTAAGCACGCCTAATTAGCGGCGGACGTCATAGAAACCGTTAGGATTCAAATCTAATTGGATGTGCATTGGATGTGGTTTTGCAATATACAGCTGTAGTGACGTTGTAGTCATTTCCTTCACATCTCTAAGCTCTATGTTCTAAACAAAGTTACCTCTATAGCTCTATGCCTTAAGGCATTGCTTTTTTTCATCGTCCATACATCAGGGGGTTCAAGTCTTGAGTAAGGTTAGCAAATAGGTTATATTCATTTCTCAGCCAGGACACCTGGTAACTCTTTAGCCTTGCCTTTACATATCAATATTTTGCTTCAGCTTTTATTATGTGCAGCCCATTGTCTAATAGTTAATGCAACCTGTTCTCTCTCATGCTGAACACCCTCCCCCCACCAAAAACATCCCCCCCTAACTGGATCATTCTTCAACACCTGTCCAAGCCCTCTGAAGTTTGATTTAACTCATAGAAAACAAATATGAAATATGTATTAAAGAATTGCAGCACAAAGAACGCCTAAACGGAACCGATTATTTACAGTCCTATATGCATTAGTACAGTGCTTAGAATGAAGATTAGCGTGTGAGAAAAACGGAGCTCCACCTCACATGCATTCAAGCACACTTGGGAATATGGGTTTGGGGCTCAGTGAAAGCAGCCTACTATGACATTATAGCTAAACTCCTTTTCCCTTAGCACTTCACTAAGATATGATATGACAAGGGAACCAGAGGAATTGGAGCTGTGGGTCAGTGAGGAAAGGCACTCTCTACCAATTGTCCGGCCTTTGAGGGTTCAAATCCCAGCCTGTATTTTACTTGTGGCGTATCTGCCTTCCAGGTGCACTTTGATGATGCTTTCCACTTCTTATAGGAGTTGAATATAACATTTCTCCATTTAAACATGGCATACGTTGTTAGTTTTTATCGTGGTAAAGTATACATTTCTGAAATGGTGAAGAAATGGCAGAAAGCGGTATAAGCAAATCCAAACTGCTATAAGCACAAGAAAGCATTTGTAGCTCAACACGCTAATGCTCCTTTTCTGAGCTTTGCCATCTAAAACTCCCCAGTTCGACTCCCACCTTTGCTAATTTTAATAAGGTCCTAGTTTTTTGCTATTAGCTCTTATAACATTTCCCTTTGCAGGCAAACCTATTTTCAACTTACCATGGCTCGGACATCCTAAGCAGTGATGAGAGACACCTTTCCTCTGACAGCAAGATGACATTTGTGGATCGCCTGGTTAATGTGCTCTCATCACTGCTTAGGATGTCCGAGCCATGGTAAGTTGAAAATAGGTTTGCCTGCAAAGGGAAATGTTATAAGAGCTAATAGCAAAAAACTAGGACCTTATTAAAATTAGCAAAGGTGGGAGTCGAACTGGGGAGTTTTAGATGGCAAAGCTCAGAAAAGGAGCATTAGCGTGTTGAGCTACAAATGCTTTCTTGTGCTTATAGCAGTTTGGATTTGCTTATACCGCTTTCTGCCATTTCTTCACCATTTCAGAAATGTATACTTTACCACGATAAAAACTAACAACGTATGCCATGTTTAAATGGAGAAATGTTATATTCAACTCCTATAAGAAGTGGAAAGCATAATCAAAGTGCACCTGGAAGGCAGATACGCCACAAGTAAAATACAGGCTGGGATTTGAACCCTCAAAGGCCGGACAATTGGTAGAGAGTGCCTTTCCTCACTGACCCACAGCTCCAATTCCTCTGGTTCCCTTGTCATATCATATCTTAGTGAAGTGCTAAGGGAAAAGGAGTTTAGCTATAATGTCATAGTAGGCTGCTTTCACTGAGCCCCAAACCCATATTCCCAAGTGTGCTTGAATGCATGTGAGGTGGAGCTCCGTTTTTCTCACACGCTAATCTTCATTCTAAGCACTGTACTAATGCATATAGGACTGTAAATAATCGGTTCCGTTTAGGCGTTCTTTGTGCTGCAATTCTTTAATACATATTTCATATTTGTTTTCTACTTGAAAACGTTCCAAATCTTTAGCCATTCCTTTGCTTAAACTTATTTGAGTTCATCCTGACATGATACCTAATGAAGCACGGACAGTTAAGTCAAGCAGCTGTAGCTCTATCGGTTAGGAGCCCAGCCTGTGCTGCTAACATCCAGAAGTTGTGGGTTCAACACCCACCACGTCTTTTAATTGTGGCATATTACTGGAAGATGCAGATTGATGAGGTCACAATGAGGTCAGTTTTGTGCAACTGAACACCTCCATTTTGCAATGAGGGAAGCTGGATTGTTAAGGTGTGTATCTGTTTATTCTCTTTTTAAGTGCTGATAATGTGTGCTGGTTTTTCTTTGCTTTCAAAAGAGAGCCGATTGCAGTGCTGTTTGTTGAGACAAAAAAGGGGGTTGTAAAAGCCATGTGAAAATTATATTATGGTTTGGGATGAAATGTGGTTTGTTATCCATGCAATATAATGTGTTCCATTGTTATGGTGTCATTATATTTATTCGGACAGAGAAAAGATGAAATATACCTATTGAAATTCACTATTGGAATTATTGATGAAAAACACAGCGGACGTCTGCCTCGCGTCTAACAAAGAGCCGCAATTACGATAGTTGAAACGGCATTGAAATCCAAGCTAGACCAGGGTTTCTTACGTCTACATAATTCACGAGATTTAGACGCACGCGTTCGCCCAAGTAGCGCCTATCTAGCGTCCCCACTTGGCACGCCCAACGGAACGCCCATGGAACGCCCACGTCCAGAGCTGCAGACGGGACTATGCGTTCAATAGACGTTAGTTCGTTATGTACTACCTAGGGACGTCTATGTGTCGTTAATTACCCAATTAACATCAATTAAGACCCTTAACTCCGTAATTATTCACTTGCAGCGGACGTCCAAAGCACGCCTAAGTTAAACGCAGTAATAGAGAATTTAGGCCTTAATTTCTACAATTATTTGGTGAACCTCAGATTCCTGTCTCCTGTACAATAATAAATACTGACTTAAATACTGACTACAAATAATATGAGTTGTTTTAATGTTGTGTTCAGTTTGAGTAGACATTAGTTCAGGTTATGTGTAATTTTATGAAGGGATAGTATTTACAGATAGCTATAAACCAGTTTTGTGAGCTGGGTGTGTAATGATATGCCTCTTTATTTAATATTTGACTGTTTACAGTTAGTAAAAATATACATTATGCATTATTTGAATCTTTTTTTTTTTTAAAATTTTTCATTAAATGCAATACACATAACAAAGACTATGGAACAATCAAACAAATATAATACAAACAGATTTTCCAAAAATGATCAAGCCCACATTATTGAGAGAAGACTGCTTCAACTTCAAAATTAAACAATAAAGGCAAATTTTTTTTAAAAAGAAATTTTTCCAAATGGGACAAACCCATCCCACAAGGAATTTTCTTTTAAACTCTCAGCACTACAAAATATTTAAAGATCCTTCAGTCAGAATCAGAATAATCACTTAAAGGGGAACTTTTTTTAAAAAAACGTAGCTCCCAGACCCAGAGCTCTGGATTTTAAAGCCAAAAAGGCCTTCCTTCGGAGCTGTGTGGGTCTGGCCACGTCAGGAAACATCATATTCTTATCACCAGAAAATTTAGCCTCTTTATTCTTAAAATATAATTTCAAAATCAATATTTTGTCCACTTCATTTAAGCAGGAGACCAATAAAGTGGACCTTTTCTATATCATCTTGAGTCTTCAAAAAAGTAAGTCAAATTAAGATCAACAGACACAAGTAGGTCCACTCCATGCTCTCCCGCTACTTATGTCTTTTGAGGTACTGTATATAATATATATTGGAAAAAACTAATGAGTCCGCGTTTGCCATACCCAATATCTCCTTAAAATACTTCCTAAGGAGTATCTCTGGGGAGATCAAATGTGTCTTAGGGAAATTTATCAAACACAGATTCTTAGCCCTTGCCAAATTCTCCATCATTTCTAATTTCAGGTAAATATTGTGTGAATCCTTAATTGATGATGCACAAAAGGAATGTAAATTTAAAAGTTGTTTTTCAGCTAAACCTGTTCTATGATCAAGAATTTTTATATTAGAATCAACATTTTCAAGTTTATTCACCACTTCTTTAGAGAAGACTTGAACTTGATTAGTAACTGATTTTAACATATTCTCCATCTGTACATTTTGTTCCACAAATCTCTCAATGTAACTTCCTGTGGTATTTCCTGTTGTTCCTCAGCCACTCCAGAGCAACTAATAAATTATGGAAGTTCTAAATATGTCATACTCATGGAAGGCCAAGGAGCAAGAGAAATTTGGGAAAGACCCTCCTCTGTACCATGTCTTAATCCCTTATCCGTAGGTATCTCTGAGAGAGGTAGGTGGAGTCCTATCAGGAGAACTAAGGGAGGCTTCAGATATTGATTCTACTCTATTAACCTGCATTTTTTACTGCTCTATTCTAACCAGGTGTCGGTCTATAGGGCCAGACTGAACTGGCATTGATACACAAATTTTAGCTTTACGTTTACCCATAATAAACAATAAAGTCAGTAAGCACTTATCGTTTTCTCAGGTTGGCTCTCCAGGCTCTTCATGGCTCCTAAGGTGCTCCCAAGGGGCAGGGCGTGCCCTAAGGCCACTAAAGCGTCCGCTTTTTCACTCCAAAGAGTGAAGCTCCTGCTGACTGGTAGGTGGCTATTAAAATTGCCTGGTGTTCAAGTCAGCACTTTTCAGGGTCCAGGAAGTCAACCCTAGCAGGCAAGCAATGCAAGTAATCAGAAAAGCACTTCAGCCAACACTCTCCGTCACTAGTGCTGCTCGGGAACAGCTTCTCTACAGTATGTATTATTAATCAGCAACCAAGACATCCCATCCAGGACACAAAGAACCACCACCAGCAGAGAAACACAGAAAAATTAAGAAACAAATAAAAAAGAAAAAGAAAAGTTCTGTTTATTAAAACAATGCATTTAAAAATGACCAAATATTACTGTTTATTCATACTGACACAAATACAGCACATTTATTTTGCATATTATATATTTTTCTTGTTTTATGTGACTTCTTTAGAATGTTATTTTTTAGGTTTTTTTTTAAATAAATCTTTATTAATTTTTCATATGAAAACGGTGCATTGAATTATACATACAATTGACAATTATTCAAAGAAATACTACAAACATTCCCCCCACCTATTCAAGAACCCAAACTCTTTAATTTGGTCAATTAATACAATAAAATATAATACCACCCTCCCTGGATGTGTTATGTTAATATGTTTAATGTAAACCCCTTCTTCTCAGACTGAGGCAAAAGGTATCCCTCTTGAAATAAGTTTTATTTTGTAGTTGTGCACACCGAGGGTTAAATGGATACCTTTCCCCAGGAGAAGAAGTGATTTACATAAACAAAATAATAATATATAATAATATGGTATAACCTTGGAATAAAAAATATTTATTAAACATATAATAAAATAAATATAAAGAAGCACTAAGGATTCAAAATTGAATATAGAAATAAAATTTAATAAACAAATGCTGTATATCAAATCTAAACAAAGAAATTTTACTTCCCCTCTGTAAAGTTCTTCTTTTTCCCCAGATTTTGGTATTTGAGGCTTTATGTTTTTCTTTGTAGGGGTACCACGTGGGTGCGCTGTGAAGTTAAAGAGGTATGAGGAAGGGAAGGTAGGAGGGGACAGGAAAGGAGCAGGGGTAGAGAATAGGGCTGGTGAGTGCCACCACCACTACCCTTGTTATGCCACTGATTGAAGACCTCCTCCCCGGCAGCAATGCAGTTGGAGGACCCCCGCTCAGCTTAGAGGGAACAGTGCTTGGAAAGAGAGGAAACAGAGATAAGCAGAAAAGAAAATCTGGATCAAAGAGAATGGAAAAGTAGTCACACAACAAAGGTTTAAAAATATATTTTATTCGGAATTTATTAATTCATGGACTTTTGGTTCAACACAGTATAACAGTAGTTAAATATTAAATTGGTCTGCATTCACAAAAGTCCAGGCTCCCCTCAACAAGTGCAGATTATAACTAGAACTATTCTCCATGGAAGTCACAATACAAAACTATTTTGATTCTCATGTCATCTGAGCAATAGCAACAGAAATCTCTCTGCTACCAGGTACACTGTGAAATCCAAAACTTAAAGAAAATCAAAACTCAACATACATTTAGCAAACATGACATACAACAGTAGCAACAACAAGAAGAACCCTACCTATTACTCATGGGAAATTTGGCGCAAAATGAAAATTTCTATGTATAAAGTTTGGAAATTCTATGCACAATATTTTAAAATCCTACATTATTTGTAATTTGTTTGTACAGAATTTCCCTATTCCATGTTCTACTCCAGCTCTTTTTCACCCTGACTTAAATTGAGGATGGGAAACTGACAGGGTTGACAGTCAGTCAAGAAGATGTATGCAGGCAGATTGATAGGCTTAAAAATTATAAATCCCCGGGACCGGATGGCATCTATCCAAGAGTAATCAAGGAACAGAAAGATGCTATAGCTGAACTGCTTCAACTAAAAGTCAATCTGTCAATAAAATTGGGAAGGATTCTGGAAGACTGGAAAGTGGCAAATGTCACACCAATCTTCAAGAAAGGTTTGAGGGGAGATCTGGGAAACTACAAGTCAATGAAGCCATCCACGCAATGCACAGCTGCTGCAAAAAGGGCGAACAGAATGCTAGGAATGATTAAGAAGGGGATCATGAGCAGATTGGAGAGGATTATCATGTCGCTGTACCGGGCCATGGTATGCCCTCACCTGGAATACTGCGTCCAGCACTGGTCGCCATACATATAGAAGGACACGGTACTGCTTGAAAGTGTCCAGAGAAGAGTGACTAAAATGGTTAAGGGGCTGGAGGAGTTGCCGTACAGTGAGAGATTAGAGAAACTGGGTCTCTTCTCCCTTGAAAAGAGGAGACTGAGAGGGGACATGATCGAAACATTTAAGATAATGAAGGGAATAAACTTAGTAGATAGAGACAGGTTGTTCACCCTCTCCAAGGTAGAGAGAATGAGAGGGCACTCTCTAAAGCTAAAAAGGGATAGATTCCATACAAACGTAAAGAAGTTCTTCACCCAGAGAGTGGTGGAAAACTGAAACACTCTTCCGGAGGCTGTTATAGGGGAAAACACCCTCCTGGGATTCAAGATAAAGTTAGACATGTTCCTGCTGAACCAGAACGTACGCAGGTAAGGCTAGTCTCAGTTAGGGCATTGGTCTTTGACCTAAGGGCTGCCGCATGAGAGAATTGCTGGTCATGATGGACCACTGGTCTGACCCAGCAGAGGCAATTCCTTCTCCCAGCTTTCTCTTTCCCCTTATTCTTTCTTTCCTCTTAGCCCCCAACCCCTACCTCTCTAATCTTTCTCTCTTTGCCCCACTTTACTATGTCTTCCTCCAAGATAAGTGGGATAAGAAGTAAGTGACAGCACATCACTTTCAATGCCTCTGTCAGGCTGAGCCAACTACTTATTTGAACCATGTGGACTCTTACAGCCATGTAGTTCAAATAAGCAGCAAAGGAAGAGAAACCAGTTTGTTGTGGAGCCATTTGTTCCTTATGCCACTTGATCCAGAAGGACAGGTTAAGCGAGGTGTGTGTGTATGGGGGGAGGGAGGGGGGTTACAAGCAATCTGTGAGTATGTGCTGCAAGGGGAGGGGAACAGAAACAAAACACAGTTTCTTCCTTCTGTTCACTACAAGAATTCTGAAAAAAATCATGACTGTGTTGAGGTGCAGAATTCCTTTAAAACTAATCTATGAATAGGCAGCTAAAGCAGAACAAGTGTGACTAACACATATCTCTACTGAGAGACTATATGCAAATGTAACATTACACCACAGTCACACAAAATAAAGATAGACCCTCATCAAACACAGACCAAGGACTCACATCAATAATAATAAAAACCTAATCGCGCATGCGCACTTAGGGTTTCGTGATCCCTGCCGCCATGTTTTCTGTTCCCTGGCTAAATTCTATTATAGAACACGGCAGCAGGGAACACTCCGGAGCTTCCCCCCTCCCGCCTTCACTCACCAACTGCTGCCGATGCCTTCAAAGGAGCCTGGTGAGGATTGTGGCCATCTGTAGCAAACTTTGCAGGCCGCATAGCACCTCGGTAGCACGTTTCCTCTGACATGCGCGATTGCGTCAGAGGGAACATGCTATCTCAAAAGCCGGCCGCAATCCTCCCCAGGATGCAAACGACCAGGCTGGACTGGGGGAGCAGGTGAGGGGTGCTGCTGGACCGGGGGAGCAGGGAAAAGGGACAAGGCAAGCAGGGAAGAGGTGCTGCTGGACCGGGGGAGCAGGGAAGAGGTGCTGCTTGACCGGGGGAGCAAGGAAGAGGGACAATGGGAGCAGGGAAGATGTGCTGCTGGACCAGGGGAGCAGGGAAGTGGGACCGGGGAAGCAGGGAAGAAGGACAGAGGGAGCAGGGAAGAAGTGCTGCTGGACCGGAGGAGCAGGGAAGAGGGACAGTGGGAGCAGGGAAGAGGTGCTGCTGGACCGGGGGAGCAAGGAAGAGGGACAGGGGGAGCACGGAAGAGGTGCTGCTGCACAGGGAAGTGGGGTGGGGGAGGGAAATGCTGCTGGTGAGTAAAGGGAGCTGGGGCTGAAAGGGAAAATATGGGAGAAGGGGGCTGGAGGGAGGGGTAAAAATGGGTTTGGAACTGGAGTTGGGGCTGAAAATAGGAGACATGTGAGGGAAGGAGGCTTTACTAGCACCCGTTAATGTAACGGGCTTAAACATTAGTCCTATATAATAAAAGGTTAGTGGCGCATGCGCTTTTAAAAAGCGTGATTACTGCGGCCGTGGTGTGTAATCCGTGGCCGTGTTCTATTTCAGAACCCGGCCAATGATCACTCTGGCCACTCCCCTCCTCCCGCCCTCACCAACCCGAAGGAAGCTCAACAGACCTCCCGCCCTCACCTCACCAACCCGAAGCAAGCTGGACCATACCTCCCGCCCTCGCTCACTGCTGCTGTCGCTGCCGCTGCCACTGATCCTCCTCTTCGGGGCAGCCTACGATCGTGGCCGGCTTTGGCGGGCCTCATGGGCCACTTTCTGGCCTCAGTGGCACGTTCCCTCTGATGCACGGGATCGCGTGCTTCCGGGTTGGGGAGCGGCCTGCGAAGTTCGCTGGGGCCGGCCACCACGATCGCAGCCTGCTTTGAAGAGGAGCAGGCCAGAAGATGCCGGGATGGAGGGAGGGTTAATTTAGGGGGCCAGAGGGAGAGGGAAAGGGGCCATGGAGAGATAGGAAGAGGGAAAGGGGGCTTTGGGGGAGAGGTGTCCTGGGGGAGACAGAAGGGGCCATGGAGAGATAGGGAGAGGGAAAAGGGGCTGCTTTGGGTGGGAGGTGTGTGCTGGGGGCAGATAGCTTTGCTCGGGGGGATCCATTGTAATCACGATCTCTCAGATACATGGAGCAATCCATCCGGTATGCCACAAGGATCATCACTATCCCCTTTGCTCTTCAATGTTTACATGTCTTCGTTGGGTGCACAACTATCCCAGATGGGGATAAAACTATTTAGCTACGTTGACGACTTCACGATATTCCCATTCACCAATTCTGTCTCGGAAGTCACCCCCAAAGCAACAGAAGTATTAAATCGGATGAAGCAATGGATGACCGAATTCAGACTAAAACTAAATTTTTCATAGCAGCGCCATACCCACTCGACACTAAAGCACCAATGTGCATTAACAACCTCAGCTATCCAATTCAACCCTCTATGAAGATATTGGGTGTAACATTGGACCAAAACCTGACCATGAAAGATCAGGTGGACTCCTTGATCAGAAAAATCTTTTATACTCTCTGGAAACTTCGGTCCATCAGAGCTTACTTCGATGCCTCATCATTTCGAATTCTAGTACAATCCCTTATTCTGAGTCAACTCGATTATTGTAACATCGCCTACTTGGCAATCCCCCAGAAATACATGCAACGATTGCAACTGGTTCAAAATACAGCGGTTAGACTACTTTGTGGATTGAAGAAGTTTGATCATGTGACACCTTCCTATCGACTTTTACACTGGCTACCAATGGAGGCATGTGTGAAATTCAAGTTTGGTTGTTTTTGCTTCAAGGTACTCTATGGATTAGCCCCTAAATACATAACAGACCTTTTCTCATTCTCAACCAACATACATAAGCGAAGCTCACACCTGAACTTCGTTTCTCCACCGGTTAGAGCTTTTAAATTTAAAAGTCATCATCAACATCTTCTAGCACATCAAGCAATCAAGCAGCATTATGGGGTAAAGACCTTGAACAATTGCTTGTGCCTACTACCTATGGAGAATTCAGGAAACGTCTGAAAACACATCTATTCCTGAAATACTTAGGAGACCAACCCATTCAATCTTAGTCCTTAACAACCGAGCGCAAGAATCACCTGTCGCTAAATCTGTACTTTGTTTGTTCATTCAATCTGTAACTCTGTTTATTCACTCAATCTGTAACATTTCTAAGCATTGTAAACCGCATAGAACTTCACGGTCCTGCGATATATAAACTGTTATTATTATTATTTGGGGGAGGTGTGCTGGGGACAGACAGTTTTACTCTGGGGGGAAGACAGAAGGGGCCATGGAGAGACAGAGAGAAGGAAAGGGGGCTGCTTTGGGGGAGGGGTGTGCTGGGGAGAGACAGAAGGGGCCATGGAGAGATAGGGAGAGGGAAAAAGGGGCTGCTTTGGGGAGGAGGTGTGCTGGGGACAGACAGTTTTACTCTGGGGGAAGACAGAAGGGGCCATGGAGAGACAGGGATAAGGAAAGGGGGCTGCTTTGGGGGAGGGGTGTCCTGGGGGAGACAGAAAGGGCCATTGATAGGGAGAGGGAAAAGGGGCTGCTTTGGGTGGGAGGTGTGTGCTGGGGGCTGACAGTTTTGCTCGGGGGGGGGGAGACAGAAGGACACAGACAGCGGTCAAGGAGAGAGAGAGAAAGAAACACAGACAGACAGACACTCTATTCTAGTACCCGTTAATGTATCGGGCTTAAAGACTAGTTAGAAATAAAAAGACAAAAATTGAACTTGGAACCCCAAGAAGTTAAACTGAACATGTACTACAACACTGTAGAAATAAAAGCAGAAATGAATTTCCTTTGTACTGAACACAATACTTAGATAGCTATGATGCACATTTCCCAGCACTAGCATATTTCAGTTAATAATTCAAAATAAAACCCTTTTTTCTATCTTTGTTGTCTAGATGTTTTATTTTTCCATCATGCTGGAACCAGTTTCTCTTTTCTGCTTTCCTATCTGTTTTCTGCTAATTCTGTTTCCAGCAGCCACTATCCATTTGTTATTTTTCCTCTCTTTTTCCATTCCCTCACTACACCTGTCTCTGACATATCAGTCTTTCCTTGAAGTCCTCTCCTCCCTTTTTTTCTTTCCTGCTGCTCTTTTCATTCAAATGTTACCCTCTCACTCTGTGTTTTAACTTTTCATTTACCTATCAGCATTCCATCCCCTTCTTACCCCTTTTCCTTTTTATCTACTTCCCATTGCCATATTTCTTCCCTCGCTAATCACTATCCTCCTCTTGCTCTTCTCCTTGACCACCTCCCCATGTTCTCTCCCACATGGTTCCACTATTCCTAGTATCTCTCCCATTTCTTACTCCACCTGTCTAGCCCAGAATCTCCTCCCTCTCTCCTCCATATCCTCAAAGCCTATCATCACTCTACCTCATACTCTATACCAACAGCATCTCCCTGTCTCCTCTCTCTCTCTCCTCTCCTGAGTCCAACATCATTCCTTTTCTCCTTTCTTCCCATGTTCCATATCTCTCCCTCCTTTCCTCTATTTATACCATCAACATTTCTCCATCCCTCCTTCTGCTCCTTTCTGACATCTCCTCGTCCTTCCCTTCCATTCTTGAAACCTCTCCTGCCTTCCCTCCCTTCCTCCACCTCTTCCAAAATCTCTTGCTCCCTCCCTTCTGCCCTTCCCTGAGTCTCTGACATATTTCTCTCTCTCTCTAGAGTTTACCTCTCCCTCCCCTTCTGTTCATCATCCATCTGATATATCATCTCCCCTCCATATTGTCTCATCCCTCCCTATTTTCTAGCACCCCCTCCTTCCCTCCCTTCTACCCCAGAACAATACCCCTCCTTTCCTGCTTTCTGTCAGCAATATCTTCTCCCTTCTGTTGTCCAGCATCACTCAATCTCTCCCTCTCTCCTTCTTCATTTCCCTTGCTTCTGACAGCTCCCCTTTCTCTCTCAACTCTCCATCACTACAGTCTTGACATCTCTGCCTTTCTCACCCAAACCTCCTACTCCCTGAAATCTGGCACCTATACCTTTCTCTCTCAAACCCCCATCCCTACCATGATCAGGCATCTCTGTCTTTCTCTCCCCACCCTATCATATACCAGTACTTTAACTTGCCTTCTAAATATTACCTATGGCAGAGGCAATCCATATATATTGCTCTGCCAATGGCCTTGGAATCATCTCTGAACTGCGTTCCTCCCCTGAGGAAAGAAAAAGGTATATCAGAGAAGGAAGCATGCAATACAAAGAAGACTCTGAGGTCTGCAGCAGGGTGGCATATGTGAATTTCTGCTGCCGCCAGTGACCTTTAGAAAGAAAATGGAATGGATACTGGGGGAAGAGGGAAGAGACAGGATGAAAGGTGAGATGCTGGACAAAGGAGAGAGATGGAAGAAGGTTGATTTTCCTCTCCACTAAAACCGTGTGGTTGTTCTATCAGTTGGTTAGAAAGAGTTTTATAAGGAATCCTCAGCAGCGTTTGGAAAGACATTCCTTTAAGTTTCAGGGATAAACTGGTCTATACAAAAGCTAAAGAAACCCACTAAGTCAGTGGCATGCAGTGAGGGTTTTCAGGGAATTCAGTGAATCCCCAGCTCTACAGCCCTGCTTTTCTAAAGTTTTTTGTGCACTTTTTGCTTGATGCAGTTTGATTTGTTGAGTAGGTAGCCTGTTCAACCAGTCAAACTACATGAAACAAAAAGTAAACAAACAAAAAAAAGAAGGGCTTTTGGTCTGGGGATTCTCCAAACCCCCCCGAAGGCCCCAACAGTACTGATCTGAATTTGGCTGAGCAGCATCTGCCTGTTGCCAATCAAATTCAGAGCAGTACCCTTAGGGCTTTAGGGGGTGAGCCCTGACCGCACACCACTGCACCAAGTACTTGTTCAATTAGCCAGTTGGAGGAGAAAATTTCATAAATTCCAGTCAGGTTTCCATGGCAGAAGGAGACATATGGGAAGCCAAGAGAAGCCCAAGTTTCTTATGACTTTTGCTCAAGTGGCATAAGATGTACTTTGTGATTTTTTTTTTTTTTCCCTCTTATGTTTCTTGCTTTGGACTGCTGAATTCTGCCAACTGTTTTTATTGATATTTGTACAACTGAATCTTCTAGTTTGTTTTTTTCAGTAAAGTATACTTTTGCCTAGAAGAAAATTCTATGTTCCCCTTGAACACCATCATTTAATTCTGTTCTCCAAAGCATAGCCCTTGATCCAAAACTTCAGTGAGGTTGCATTTATCTACAGTATTCAAGTATGGCTCCTTACTAACTAAAGATAATGACCTGGAAAAAGGAGCCATATAAATACACAGAGATGCACATTTGTTTAAATAAAAATACAATGAAACAAGCTGTTTCATTTCAGGACATTTTAAAATGAAACAAAATAAAGACAACGATGCAATAATAATGTTATCATTTTTATTCATTTCACTTGCTATTTAACATTATGTTTATATTTATTAGAATTTCATTATCTGTCCTTCTTAAAACACATCAAGGAGATATATAATGGCAGAATTATCCAAATAAAACATCTAAAGGCAATTAAAAACAATGCAAGACTGAAAACTGAAAACATCAAACAAAATAGGGGAAGATAAAGGCAAAGAAGACAAAAAAGTAAAGCAAAAAGAAAAGAGGTAAATACTAGTAAGTGCTGACTGTTAATAATGATGTTCAGCTACTGTTGTATGCACCGATCATCTGATGATTAGACTATGGTAGTGTTCTCTGCAATGGTCTAAAGCAGTGTTCTTCAACCACCAGTCCATGGATTAGTGCCGGTCCACAGAAATTTCCTGCCAGTCCACAGTGCCAGCACATGCATCAGGCTCAAAACAGTGTTCTTCAACCGCCGGTCCACGGTGCGATCAATGCAGCGTTATCTTCGAGCCAGCTCCCTCTTCCTAACTGAATCAGTGCACAAAGCCACGGGCAGTTGCTCCTATGGGCATCCTGTGCCTGAACCGGAAGCCTTCTCTCTGACGTTGCAACGTCAGAGGGAAGGCTTCCAGATGAGGCACGGGACGTGCCAGGTGCAATTAGTACTATTATGGGGCGGGGTCTGGGGTGGAGATTGGGTAGAGATGGGCGGGGTCTGGCCCACGACTTAGCCCAGTGTTCTTCAACCGCCGGTCCACGGACCGATGCTGGTCCACAGAATATTTTATTTCTGCCGGTCCATAGGTGTAAAAAGGTTGAAAAACACTGGTCTAAACATAGTAACATAGTAGATGACGGCAGATAAAGACCCGAATGGTCCATCCAGTCTGCCCAACCTGATTCAATTTAAATTATTTAATTTTTTCTTCTTAGCTATTTCTGGGCAAGAATCCAAAGCTTTACCCGGTACTGTGCTTGGGTTCCAACTGCCAAAATCTCTTTTAAGACTTACTCCAGCCCATCTACACCCTCCCAGCCATTGAACCCCTCCCTAGCCCATCCTCCACCAAACGGCCATATACAGACACAGACCGTGCAAGTCTGCCCAGTACTGGCCTTAGTTCAATATTTAATATTATTTTCTGATTCTAAATCCTCTGTGTTCATCCCACGCTTCTTTGAACTCAGTCACAGTTTTACTCTCCGCCAACTCTCTCGGGAGCGCCTTCCAGGCATCCACTACCCTCTCCGTAAAGTAGAATTTCCTAACATTGCCCCTGAATCTACCACCCCTCAACCTCAAATTATGTCCTCTGGTTTTACCATTTTCCTTTCTCTGGAAAATATTTTGTTCTACGTTAATACCCTTCAAGTATTTGAATGTCTGAATCATATCTCCCCTGTCTCTCCTTTCCTCTAGGGTATACATATTCAGGGCTTCCAGTCTCTCCTCATACGTCTTCTGGCACAAGCCTCATATCATTTTCGTCGCCCTCCTCTGGACTGCCTCAAGTCTTCTTACGCCCTTCACCAGATGCGGTCTCCAAAACTGAACACAATACTCCAAGTGGGGCCTTACCAATGACCTGTACAGGGGCATCAACACCTTCTTCCTTCTATTGACTACGCCTCTCTTTATAAAGCCCAGCATCCTTCTGGCAGCAGCTACTGCCCTGTCACACTGTTTTTTCGCCTTTAGATCTTCGAACACTATCACCCCAAGGTCCCTCTCCCCGTCTGTGCATATCAGCTTCTCTCCTCCTCCCAGCATATACGGTTCCTTCCTATTATTAATCCCCAAATGCATTACTCTGCATTTCTTTGCATTGAATTTTAGTTGCCAGGCATTAGACCATTCCTCTAACTTTTGCAGATCCTTTTTCATATTTTCCACTCCCTCTTCGGTGTCTACTCTGTTACAAATCTTGGTATCATCTGTAAAAAGGCACACTTGCCCCAGCACTGAACCCTGAGGGACTCCACTACTTACCTTTCCTTCCTTTGAGCGACTTCCATTAACCACCACCCTCTGGCGTCTGTCCGACAGCCAGTTTCTGACCCAGTTCACCACTTTGGGTCCTAACTTCAGCCCTTCAAGTCTGTTCAACAGCCTCCTATGAGGAACTGTATCAAAGGCTTTGCTGAAATACAAGTAAATTACATCTAGTCCTCGATCCAGCTCTCTGGTCACCCAATCAAAAAATTCAATCAGGTTCGTTTGGCACAATTTACCTTTTGTAAAGCCATGTTGCCTCGGATCCTGTAACCCATTAGATTCAAGGAAGTACATTATCAGACAAACAAAAATCTAAACCTTGGTCAAACCCCTGCGGAGTTCCCCAAGGATCCCCTCCAGTGGCGTACCAAGGGGGGAGCGGGAGGGGCGGTCCGCCCCGGGTGCCAGCCCTGAAGGGGTGCTCCCGGCCTTGCCGTTCAGTCCCCCCACACCCCTGAAGGACCGCTCGCCCCACTGACCTTCCTGCACCCCTGTGAAGCAGCAAGCAGCAGGATCGCGAGGTCAGCTATCCCTGAGCTGCTTGGGCGCTGCTTCTTGCGCCGCGGTCCCGCCCCTCCTCTGACATAAGAGGAGGGGCGGGAACGCGGCGCAGGAAGCAGCGCCTAAGCAGCGCAGGGATAGCTGACGTCGCGATCCTGCTGCGGCTGCTTCATAGGTGGTGCAGGAAGGTCAGTGGGGCGAGCGGTCCTTCGGGGGTGGTGGGGACTGAACGGCAAGGCCGGGAGCATAGGTAATGCTGCTTCATAGGTGGTGTGGGGAGGCCAGGGGGGCGAGCGGTCCTTCAGGGTGGGGCGGGTGGGCAGGCAGGCAGGCATTCAAGGGGGAGGGGGGTGACAGGCAGGCAGGCCTTCAAAGGGGGGGACAAGCCTTCGGGGGGGGGTGCAGACCTTCAAGGGGGAGGGACAGGCCTTCAAGGGGGGGGCAGGCAGGCCTTCAAGGGGGACAGGTCTACAAGGGGGACAGGTCTACAAGGGGGTGGGCAGGCCTACAAGGGGGTGGGACAGGCCTTCAGGGGGGGTGCAGGAATTCAGGGGGGGTGCAGGCCTTCAAGGGGGGGACAGGCAGGCAGGTCTTCAAGGTGGGGGGACAGGCCTACAAGGGGGAGGGACAGGCCTTCAAGGGGGGGACAGGCCTACAAGGGGGTGGGACAGGCCTTCAAGGGGGGACAGGCAGACCTTTAAGGGGGGACAGGCCTTTGGGGGGGACCCTGGTTTAGAAGTACACGAAGGGAAGGGGGTGTTCAAAGAGATGTGCATATGCCAAACTTGGGGGGGGATGAAGAAATAATGGGTCTGAAAATAGAGGAGAGGGAGAGAAATGATGGACTATGGGATTTAGGGAGGGAAGGAACTGAAAGGGAGAGAAATTGGACACAAGGGATGGTGTGGAGGAGGGATAGAGATACTGGATAGGAGGGTAATTGGGAAAAGAAAGGGAGAGATGGTGGACTCTGGGGTGGTGGGGAAGGAGGGAGAGATGCCGGATGAAAGGGTAGTTAAGAAAAGGTGGATCTGTGGAGGGAGATGAAAAAAAGGAAAGATACCAGACTTCCTGGGGAGGGAAGGGAAATGGAAAGGGAGGACAGAGTTGGCAGATGGATGGTTAGCACGCAGAAAGAAGAAAGAAGGAGACCCTGGCAAGCAAGTTATCAGAAGAAAACCAGAGCCTTGGACCAACAAGATTTGAAATATAACCAGACACTAAAAGGTAGAAAAATTAATTTTATTTTCTGTTTTGTGATTATAATATGTCAGATTTGAAATGTGTATCCTGACAGAGCTGGTGTTGGACTGCAAACGTGAGCTAGGATTTAACAGAGAGAGGAAAAGTCCTTTTTGTTTCTTTATTTTATTTACACCACAGCGCCAGTGTGGTTAGGAGAAGCCAAAGGGGGTGAAAAAGCTATAAAACCCACCAGGAGTTTTGAAAAAAATCACCCAACTGGGCAGGAAAATCGAATTGAAAAACCAATTCAATAGGCTGAATCGAATCGAAATTTTTTTTCCTGAATCTGGCAGCATTAGTTTGCGCTACTGTCTTAGACTTTAGGACCTAGGATTGGGGAGAGATGGCATCCTCAGTACTTTATAATGCAAGTGAAACGAGGATTTGGTCAGACTTTTGAAGGGTCTGCAGAAAAAAAATATTGTATAGGCCGGGGACATGAAACAGCAGGAAATGGGAACTTTTCTTCCTTCTATTTTTGTGAATGGAAAGGCTGAGGATGTCAGAGAGTTCAGTTAAAATATGTGCTTTATAAGAAAATATAATAATGTGTTTTATAAAGTTTATAGCATAGCTGGCCTACCCAGTGAGGTGTTCCTAGTGGTGATGGTGGCAGCGTGTCAATGTGTTGAGAGGAAGAGGTGGTCTGGGAAATTCTGCTGAGCAAATTCCGGGCCCATTTCCATCCCCCAGTTAGTCCACTCCACTCAACTGGTTCACACACTGAGTGGGTCTTTGGGTGTTGTGTTGGGATCTCTTCCAGTGGTTTATCAGTATCTCCTTCTGGTCCAAGGAAGGAAACTTTGTTATCCTTAGCATTAACCTACAGAATATGTTTGTAACAGCGCTGCTTGTGTGGCATTAGGCTATGTAGTGATCGAAAGAAAAAAAACAGACCTTTGTACATTTTTGCACTATATGGTGGGTGTATGAGGAGATTCACATTTCCTGCACAGCTAAGTCCATGTGAAGTTACCTTGTGCTGTATTTGACATCTAGCAAGGTCTCTGTTTGAAAGGAAAGATCTAAACTTAAAAATGAAGTGGCCAGAAGTTATGGTAAAACCAGATAGTGTAGCTGGTTTTAAGAAAGATTTGGACAAATTCCTGGAGGAAAAGTCCATAATCTGTTATTAAGACATGGGGGAAGTGTCTGCTTGCCCTGGATTGGTAGCATGGAATGTTGCTACTCTTTGGGTTTTGACCAGGTATTAGTGTCCTGGATTGGCTACCATGAGAATGGGCTATTGGGCATGATGGACCATTGGTCTGACCCAGTTAGCCTATTCTTATGTTATGTTCTCATCTGTAGGGGCCTTTGTTTTCACTTCTTATTTTAATGTATTTTTTTCTGGGAACTTATCAGTGTTTTTTATAATGGGAACAAAAATGGAAGAGAATTAATGTGTGCGGGATGAGGGGGTAACTAATTTCTTCAGCTAAATAATTCAATCCACCTCAAACAGACATAGGAGAACTCACGCACCATTCACACACCCTCCAACCAAAAACGTCAAAAGAAAAAAACTGTTCGACAACCTCCTAGCCATTCGAGCTGCAACACTCGACCCCCAACCCTACAACCAATTGACATCGACCACATGCTGCAAAACCTTCAAAAAGAAATAAAAACCCTTCTATTCAAAAAACACATAAAACCGAACTAACACAATCAGAACTGTCCCAAGCATCACCTGCAACTACTCCATATGTACTTCTGATGTCATGACAATTCAGACATAATTTATGTTATGTTATGTTTGGAATATAAGAAAATTTTCACTGCCTGTTTCTATTCTGACCATTTATTCCGTTTCATGGTCATTACAAAAAATATTTTTTTACATGGGGGGGGTGTCAAAAAATGATGGGCCCCGGGTGCCACATACCCTAGGTACGCCACTGATCCCCTCTATCCCCGACTCTCTTCAATCTCTATACAGCCTCCCTCAGCTCTCACCTGGACAAACAAGGCATAACCTCCTACAGCTATGCTGATGACATTACCATTCTCATACCCTTCGATTAACCTGAACTCTCCATGACGAACACAATATACCAAACACTAAAATCAATAGCAACCTGGATGAAAGATCACAAACTGAAATTGAACCCAGATAAAACGAAATTCATCCTCCTAGAAAACAACAAAATACCAACCATAACCAACATTGAAATCAACGCAATCAACTACCCCATACAAACCACCCTAAAACTGCTAGGAATAACTGTCGACAGATGCTGCACCATGCAACCGCAAATCAATAAAACAATACAAAAGTCATTCTTAGTCATGAGAAACTTAAGACAAGTTCGGAAATTCTTCGAGAAAACTCAATTCCAGCTCATAGTTCAGTCCTTAATACTAGGCCTACTTGACTACTGTAATATCCTCTATCTCCCATGTCCTACAACCATAACAAAACAACTACAAACTATCCAAAACACAGCACTAAGACTCATCTACTCATTAAAGAAACATGATCACATTACAGAAGCATATCTCCAATCGCACTGGCTTCTGATCCCAGCAAGAATACAATTTAAATTCTACTGCCTACTATTTAAGACTTTATACGGAGACAGTCCAAACTACCTGAATAACCGCCTCATCCACAACACCGCAACCAGACATAGGAAAACTCACACCCCATTCTCATACCCCCCAATTAAGGAGATCAAACGGAAAAAACTATATGATGGCCTCCTGGCCACTCAAGCATCCAAACTAGACAACCAAATTGCCAATCTACTGACGGCATCCCTCGACTACAAGACTTTTAGAAAAGAAATAAAAACCATACTCTTCAAGAAAACTCTGAAAAAAAGAAATAATACCGCAAGTCTCAAACTCCACCTCTCACTAAAGCCAACTACCCCAAACAAATAACCTTACCCATTTCTTACTCTTTTTGAAAATGACCAATTTTTTTTTTTTTTTTGTAAGTTCTTGTTGTAATACATCTAGGATAATTCTTTTGTAATCCGCCTTGAACTGCAAGGTAATGGCGGAATAGAAATCCCTAATGTAATGTAATGTAACTATCCATTCTTTCAGCAACACTTCCATTATTTTTCCAACAACTGAAGTGAGGCTCACCGGCCTGTAGTTTCCTGCTTCATCCCTGTGACCACTTTTATGAATAGGGACCACATCCGCTCTCCTCCAATCCCCAAGAATCACTCCCGTCTCCAGAGATTTGTTGAACAAGTTTTTAATAGGACTCACCAGAACCTCTCTGAGCTCCCTTAGTATCCTGGGATGGATCCCGTCTGGTCCCATCGCTTTGTCCACCTTCAGTTTTTCAAGTTGCTCATAAACACCCTCCTCCATGAACGGCACAGAATCTACTCCATTTTCTCGTGTAATTTTGCCAGACAATCTCAGTCCTTCTCCAGGATTTTCTACTGTGAACACAGAACAGAAGTATTTGTTTAGCACATTTGCTTTCTCCTCATCACTCTCCACATATTGGTTTCCAGCATCTTTTAGCCTAGCAATTCCATTTTTCATCTTCCTCCTTTCACTAATATATCTTAAAAAATTTTTGTCTCCATTTTTTACATTTTTAGCCATTTGTTCTTCCGCCTATGCTTTCGCCAGAAGTCCTCTGCTTTTAAAAACTAATACAAAGAAATATTTCTTTACGCAATGAATAGTTAAGCTCTGAAACTCATTGCCGGAGGATGTGGTAACAGCGATTAGCATACCTGGATTAAAAAAAGATTTGGATAAGTTCTTGGAAGAAAAGTCTGTAGTCTGCTTTTGAGATAGACATGAGTGAAGCCTATGCGTGCCCTGGAATCAGTAGCATGGAATGTGGCTACTATTTGGGATTATGCCAGGAACTTGTGACCTGGATTAGTCACTGTTGGAAGCAGGATACTGGACTAGATGGACCATTGGTCTGACTCAATATGGCTATTCATATGAAATTACAAAATAATTGTGAAGCTCCTAGTTTATTTATATATTTTCTTCTTCTATTATATAAATATATATTAGGCTACTAAACACATAGATTGTGATCCCATCTGGGACAGATGGAAAATCTATGTTCCATGGTATGGTTGAATCTGTCTTTAATGTTAACAATTTTCCTTGATGTATTCTTGTTGTTCACTGCCTTGAACCGAAAAGCATTTGTGCGGTATATAAATAAAAACTTATGTTATATCGCAAATTTGATGTAATCAGCTCTAGTTACAAGTTACCTACAGAGGTTAATTCAAGATCTTAGGGCTCCTTTTACTAAGGTGTGCTAGCGTTTTTAGCGTGCGCTAAAGATTAGCGTGCGCTAACCATGCGATAAATGAAAAATACTAACGCACGCTCTATGGAGGCGTTAGCGTTTAGCGTGTACAGTATTGTAGCGCAAAACCACTAGCACACCTTAGTAAAAGGAGCCCTTAGTCTTGAATTATTGTGCACTTTTCATTGACTTCTCCATATACTGTATCTAGCTGATTTGCTTATGTCCTATATTCCTCTGCATTCCTTATGTTGCTTACAGCAGAGTTTAATAACTATCCTTTCTCCTATTAGGATTCATCTTGAAGCTATGTGTTTCTCATCATGTGCATATTTGGCCCTACTCTTTTAGAATATGCCAAATTCAAGCACAAATATAAAATATAGCATATAGGTTTAATTTGTGATGGCAACACACCTTGCCAATTTTGTTCCATAGGGTACAGGAATTTTAATTTGAGGAGGTAATGTTTTCTTCTTGATATGATTTTTGTATACATGGGGATTATGTCTGTTTTACTGTAATCCACTTAGGTTTTAAGTGAAATAGACATTTTATAAATAAATAAAATAAATAACCTGATGAAATTTTTGAGAACCATTCCATAGAGCCTGCAAAGCCTTTCTCGAAATGGATATGAACATTTTTAAACTGTGACTACTAATTATGAACCGGCAGTAGTTTAGAAATCAAACTGACAGAACTAGGCTGAGAAGTGGCATTAGTATACACCGTGACATTATTCAGCTAGTTATTGTGCTGTAAAGAAAGAGCACTTTAGATTAATGAGGCTCTTATATACAATATTTACTGGCTTATTATTAAAGTGGAAGTTCCTGGAAGTGAACAACGGCTACTAAGTGGAAAGTTCCACTATATTAACACTGAAAGAATGGTTGCAGTACTTTCTAGTGATTTATTTTTGGAGTTGGATGAAAGGAAACCACATAACAAAAATTGTGCACTCTCTGATATGATCCAGTTGCTTGATCCATCAACAGGAATTAACAAAGTCGCTTATCATTTTGAAATCATGTTTGCTGATAGTTTATGGAGATTTAAGACAGTATAAAGCTGCATTTTATGAGAAATTACACCATGTAATGTGTTTATCCTTTTGCTGTAACCTAGTAACAGCTCTCTGGCTTTCAAATTACCACAATGGTGAAGAAAATTCAAAATAATCACAACCCTCACTTCCTACATCAAAAGATTCTTCTCACTTGTAAGAATCACTGTTTCTGCTCATAGAAAAACAGGATTGCTATGGCAGACAGGGATAGTAAGATGTTACTGTATTTTAGCCCTGGAAATAGAAGAGGTGAAACCATTACAGGATGAGGAGGAATTGATTTGGCGGCATAACCAATATTTAATAAACTTGGAAACTTAACTCCTGTGGTCAGCACTAACCACTGATATTCAATATAGGGCCATTTTCGATGGCCAGCATTTAATATCCAGTCTATCTTTGGCTGGTTCAAATTTAGCCAGCTATGTCAATTTAAAGTGCTGGCTTGGCTAAGTTATAGTGGTCAAAGGTAGATCTGCTTTTTGCATGGCCCAGTTTGGCCACTAAGCTTGGTCAATCAGCGCTTAAAATGTGCAGAAATTGCACAATATGTCCAAGTTTAAGCCACTAACTGCTAATATTCAACAGAGACAGCCAGCTATCTCCCACCTGGCTGGTTAATTAGCATTGACTATCGGGCCTGTAATGTTCAGAGGCAACGGCCACTGTGATGGTTGATGACTCATTTATGAGGGGCATAGAGGTATCCATCAATTAGCCAAGTACCAAGATCCAAAATATCACAGAAAGATGATACTGTTACATATTTCATCAAATATAACCAAAGTGACTTTGTGATTCTGGGAAACAGAGTGAAGCAGATAGGTTTTCAGCTGGTATTCTCCTCTATCCTTCCAGCTAGGGGAAAGGCCAAGGCAGTGAAGCTTGATTGAATGCATGACTGCTTGGATGGTGCCAGTAAAAGCATTTCAGCTTTCTGGACATGTGGTAGTTTTCCGAGAACTGCTACGCAAAGATGGTGTCCACCATTCAATAAAAGGGTGAGGTATTTCCCATAGCAGACTGGCTAACCTACCGAAGAGGACTTTAAACTTGGCTTGGGTGGGGGGGGGGGGGTGACAAAGAAAACAAATTATACAGTGAGAAAACCATGACAAGAAGATAGAAATAAAACACAAAAACAAAGGGATAACCACAAAAATATTTTAACTGTTCCCCAATGAAAATGAAATGATAATATATAATACCATTCGGAAACTCAAAATATACTCATCATTGTTTGATAAAATCATATATGTAGCACTTAGTATAACAGATTGGAGGAGTCTTCAACTCATGACTGGACTGCTGCTTGCATCTTAATGTTGCTGAGTAGTTAGCATAGGTGCACTGCAAGCCCCAACTTTCACTCCAAGCATTGGGTTTTCTGGGTCAGGGCTGCTCCAGGTCCAGCAACTCTCTTTCCCCCTCTATCCTGTGGCAAATCCAGGATGAGTTCAGGGTTTTCTCCATTGAATAGCTAGGATTTGCATAAGGTTATATTTGAGGTTCTGTCACTTTAAGGCACTCAGATTCTAGAGGCAGGGATGTTTTGCTTGCTTCTCAGTATGAAGTGCCTGATACTATTTTCCCACCCTGGCTTAGGGGGCATGGTCTAGAGCTGCTTAAAGTAAGGCTCAGGTTACAGAGCAGGGAGGAGAGCTACAGAGAACAGGGGGCTTTAGAAGGAGAGTGTCTGAGAGCAGGTAGACCAAGAGGCCAGCTAGGCACCAGCAGGAGCTGCCTACTAAAGCTGAACCAGCAGACTGGGGTATGCAGGAGGTGGGTGAAATTCCTTCTAACCCAGCTATTGAATTTAACTCAATGCCAGAAGCTATGGTAATTGGAGAAGGCATATTTGAGTTCATTGAAACTGTAGAGGTTTTGCAGATTGATTGCGCCTGTAAGTTATGTTCCTCTCTCATTCTACTGACCTGCTGACTAAAAAAGGATTTGTGTTTTTAAGAAAGCACAGTGTTTTGGGAAAAGCATGTACAGAAGCAAAAGTATTTGAATTTGTTTCATGCTGGTAGCAGGGTACTTTTCCGTCTGTGCTGATTATTGTGCTCCATTCAGCTATGTTGCTCAGAGTGGTTGCCATGGACACCTGTAACAGATTGAGGTCTGCAGGCTGGGAGCTGAATACTGTCCTGTTTGCTGCTAACGTTTTCCACCACTATATGGGGGTTTAAAGCTGCTTAAGGAATATACTGCCTGTTTTTGTCTGCCTGAGTGTGGGGGAGGTGCTGATAAGAAGAGCTGGCAGAGACTGCCTGAAGCAGTTGTATGCAAGCCAACTCAGCAATAAGTCCAAGCTGGAATTTACAAATCAGTGCATAGTAATTTTGGTGCTACTTTTTGGACTCTTTTCTGATCTTCCCGGTGAAACTAACTAGGACAGTCTAGTCAAGTTCCATTCTTGTGCAGAGACTGAGAACTGTGTATTGCATTTGAACTGTTTTGGCAATATTCATGACAATTGTTTATTTATGAAAACCTGATTGGCCAGTGGTTGGAATAAATCTTTATTTTGTTCTGAAGCCATTCTGACTGGG